>NW_026068038.1:1159781-1547573 GCF_014885135.2 Alexandromys fortis | reverse complement strand
GGGAGGGAGGGAGGGAGGGAAAAGAAGAAGGAGGAGGATCGAAAGAAAGAAAGAAAGAAAGAAAGAAAGAAAGAAAGAAAGAAAGAGGGGGCTGGAGAGATGGCTCAGTGGGTTAAGAGCACTGTCAGTTCTTCCAGAGGACCTGGGTTCAATTCCCAGCACCTACATGGCAGCTCACAACTGTCTGTAACTCCAGTTCCAGGGGATATGATACCTTTATACCAATACACATAAAATAAAGTTAAATAAGTTAAAAAACAAAGAAAGAAAGGAAGGAAGGAAGGAAAGAAAGAAAGAAAGAAAGAAAGAAAGAAAGAAAGAAAGAAAGAAAGAAAGAAAGCAAACCACGATACACACGCAGCTATATATAGAAAAGAACAGCAAGGTACATTGGGAGCACTAAGCACATTCCTGGACCATCCAGGTGACAGAGTAGAGGTTTCTTTCTTCAGTGCCTTTTGAAGGTCACATAATCACCAGAGACAGCAAAGGCCAAAAAAAGGACAGTCAATTCACAGATCCTCAGAGCCTACTGGAGCCAAATGTAAATAAACTATATACAAATGGTAGATCAGCCGTAAGGGACAGACAAGTGATAGCATAGAAAAACAAGAAGCCATCTGTGGTTGGCAACTCTCTCACTCCTTGTCCCTAAAACCCAGCCTTGCCATCTGTCTGCCTCTGCAATGGCTCTCAGTGCTAGCTGCAGAAGCTGCTGGGTCACCCATCAGGGCTTACGGCTCAGCATTAAAAGATTCTAGCTGCTCTCCTGAGGTCCTGGGTTCAGTTCCCAAGACCTCACAATCATCTGTCAATCCAGTTCTGGAGACTCCAATGACCTCTTCTGGCTTCTGTGGGCAATCCACAGACACGATGCACAGACCATGCATGCAACCAAAACACCCATACACTTTAAATAAAAATACGTCTTTAAAAAATTAAAAACAAAAAAATCAGTCAACTGGTCTCACCACCAGCTGACTCTGGCCTCTGGGGACAGGACACAGGCACCAGGAAGCCACCTCTGGTCAGAGCGGACGGCCCATGGCTCGAAGCTGTGATCTCATCTCTATGAACGCCTCAGAGAAAACTAGCAGAGACAAGAAACAGAACTCCAGGATTAGGTTCCTTGCTGGTTAAGTGACCCTTACAGAGATGTGATGCTGCCCTCCCCCGAGAGTGTCTCACCAGCCCCCCCCCCCCCGTCCCACCACCTGGGTCCTTGTGAAGTGTCTGTGTCCTCAGGCACCAGCACGGACCCTGGGCAGTGCCCACATGCGTAATCATCACTGCCTCCATCCTGTGCACAGTGCCAACGCCAAGTCCAAAAATGTGGGAAAGTTTATTTCTCCCAAACATTCCTGATTTGTAATGTGCTTTCTAAAAGCGTTCTCGCTGATCAAGCCCTTGCTATATTTAGCCGCAGCACTGAAAAGCCACGTTCTTTTTAAGGCGGGCCACAAGATGGACGGGTTTAGCAAAAGTCCTCTTCAGGTCCCTGTCATCACAGGAGAGGGGTCTGGGCTCTCCCTTGCCCCACGGAGAGCCTCAGTGCTAGAGCAGAAACAGAGGACTTTTGTTAACCAGAGAACTCATGTACCTGGACCTCAGGTCCCAGGAAGAGTCCTTGGAGTCCTCAAGCTGCCTAGACACAGCAAGGAAGTGCACAGGGCTTTCTTTCTGCTGTCCCTGGGAACCGTTCCCTCTGCCCCCACGCTCTTCCTGATGTCCCCTGCTGTCCTTCCCCACTGAGCCAGCAATTTCTTTTGCTTTGTATCTTGAGTTCACATGCTCAGGCCATCCCCAAGAGATAAACTAAATGCAGCAAAAGATGCCAAGGGGCTAGCCTGGGTCTGCTCAGGCTGGGGAGAGGATGGGCAGCCTGCAGAATTGCAGCTCCTTGACACAGTTGTCCCAGAGAGTGTTCCAAGACTCAGAGGTCTCCAGGAGAGGGTGAACTAGAGACCCTCACACATACCAGCCAACTTAACTGTGACTAACACAGGCACAGTGGACTTATGCCTATCTGGTGGGTCACTCCTTGTGACAGCTCTGTGGGGCAGAAGCAGTGGCAAATGTTTCCTGCATTGGGTGTGTGACAAAAGGCAAGAGCTAGAGAGTTTGGTGGCCTTGCCAAAGTCAAGGTGGAGCTGGGTCACTGACCTCCCTAGACACAGTCAATGCCTCCTTCCCATCCTGCCCAAACATCAAGTCCCAACGGATGAGAAGCTGGTGGGAAGCTGGTGGCAGGAGGGTGCAGAGGTGGGAACATGCCCGAAGAATGCGGTGGTGGGTGGTGGACGGTGGGCAGCTGCAGAGCAAGGATATGGGGGCCAGGCACCATTGGACATCATGAGGATATGAGTCACCACTGAAAGCCAGCCCAGTCCACCTGACCCATGAGCAACAGGGTGTGGTCTTGTCCCCTCCAAGAGGACTTGTGGGAGACACTGCCCTGCAGCCAAGACACTGGTAGATGACACCGCAATCTGTGGACACACATTCTGGAAGGACAGTGTCGAGTCTGTCTCATCCAGAGAGCCACTGACAAAGAGTGACCTTGTGCTTCGTGACAAACTAAGACAAGGCGAGCACAGTCAGACACAACCTTCCCAACTCAGCAGCCCCCTCTTGGGCTCTGAGGTGTAAGGGTGGAGACCGAAGGACCCAAGGTGTGACCCTGGGACCCGTGTCCAGTTCCAGATCTTGTACACCTAAGGAGCTCTGGATTAGAGCCTAAAGATGCTGTGTCTTCTCGGAGGCTTGCCCAGAAGGGACCTGGTCTCCAGGAAGTCAAGGTTCAACTGAGCATCATCTATCTCGAATGCCATAGCTGTGGTCAGGACAACGGCCACTAACTGGTCCAAGAAGGACCTTCCAGTTCATCATTCATGCTTCATTTGCCTCCCCACGCCCTTGCCTTCACCCCGCTCTGCCCAAGTGTGCAGCAAGTATATAGCTTATCTTCTATAAGCCATGTTACCTGGTCTTCCTTGCGGCTGGAACTGGGGCAGGTTATAGCCAATCAGAGGTATTGGTGGCATAAGGCAGGCAGGTCAAGGGGAATGGGGGAGGGGTGGGGTTGCTGGGGTGGTGCTGGAGGCTGGAGGGGAGGGGAAAGTGGATCATGTCCTCACCCTACTGATGCCTCTAGTGTCCTCACCGGACCCTCAGTCCCCACAAAATGATCCTAGACATTGATCTGAGTGCCTTTTAACTTCCTATAGGACCCTGATTCTCAAACTTGCTAGAAAAAGAGGCTTGAGACCAACGTTTACCCCTACAGCCTCCCCTTCCTCCTTCTCACCCAGTATTAACAAGGACACCCAACGATCAAAGACCCCAGTCCCCATAGTACACATAGCCAGCTCACCCCCAATCTGGCCTATGAGCCACATATCCATCTTGCCCAGGGTCACTGGCACTTGGATGCCATTTGAAGGGACAGGATTTTCCCCCTCCAGGTCTCAGCCCTTTCTGCAGCCCTTCCCAAGTCACTGTAAGCACCCTGGCATCTCCCTCGTCCTGAAGAACCTAGCCCTGGGACCTTGAGGCAGGAGTGGCATGGCAGACCACTTTTCGTTGCGCTATTTTTAAGCTACTTTGAGTGCATAGCAAATTAATTCTACTTTCCCCACAAGTTCCTGTTCTTTCTCTTTAGTAACAGGTGATTTTTATCATTGATCTTTTATACTCCGTGAAGCAATCATTATTTCCATTGATTCCCACGCGTAGGTTTCTGTGGTGGGAACCTGAGGCTGCTGGCACAGGGGCAGGCCAGCCCTGGCTCTAGCTATAATAGTCACCATCTGTGGCCCCTTCTTTAACTCACACATCAACAGTAACTAAACACTCCTTGGAATGGTGAGGACAACACACGGACCCAGGGTCCTTCTGAGAAGGGCTGGAGTTAGTAGCCACCCCCTGAATGCCCTGGTCAGGTCTAGTTCATGTCCTTGAATATGTGTCAGCTCCCTGGTATCCAAAACATCTGGTCTACAAAACTCTCTACTGATAAAAGTAGCAAAGGCGTCAGCGTTAGGGTGTCTTCTAAGACACAAAGTCTGGGTTAGCCTCATCGTGGTAATGCAGAAACATGGATAATCTGTCCTAGTCAGAACTATACAGAAAACGAAACTGTGGAAAGCTGCATACAGGCCTAGGGAGGTGGCTCAATGGGTAAATGCTTGTTGTAAAAATTTGAGGACCTGAGTTCGGATCCTCAGAACCCATAAAAAGCCAGGTGCTATAGAGTAGGAAACTCTGATCTCCTGGCTTCTGCAGAAAGATTTGAGGTGGTGTCAGGGGACTCCAGAAGCTGGTGGGTCAGCTAACCCTACACATACAAAAGCAAACAACAGACATGCTACTTCAAACAAGATGGAGACTGACACTGGAGCGTGTCCTTTGACCTCCACATGCATGTCATAGCACACATACAACCACACTCCCATAGATGAACATCACACACGCGCGCGAGTTTAAAAAAGGAAGTCCTGTGGAAAACCTCAGAATTCAGTACTCAATCCAAATACCACCTACATGCAAAAGTCTCTGAGTGCCCATGCACACTGCACAGATATGTAGAATTTACATGTGCACACACACACAGGCATGCGTGTTGGCATAAGTACACACGTTCATCATTAACGTAGCTGTCACTCGCCTCCATGTGTGAAAGAGAGGCAGGCTGGCAGGCAGGGACAGAGAGAGACAAAGACAGAGATCCAGTAAGAAACAGAGACAGGCGCACAAAGAGAGAGGAAGTGCCCGGCTATCAGAAGAGACGCAGGCTGCCTCCATCCCTTTGTTCTGTGAAGAGAGACAACCTTCTGATTGCGTGAGAGTGGAGCCATAGTCTCGCTCCTGCTTCCCACTAAACATAACCGGAGTGCTGTCTTAATTACTAACAGAGATCTACTTTTCCTTTGTTTTGTTTTGTTTTTTTGGGCAGGATCTCACTGTGTAACCCTAGGTGGCCTGGAACTCCTTTGTAGATCAGTAGACCAGGCTGGCCTTGAACTCAGAGATCACTCTGACTGCCTCTGCTTCCTGAGTGCTCGGATTACTGGTGTGCTCCACCATGCCTAGCCTGAAACCATTTCTTGGTCTAGCTGATCTATAACAACAGCAGCAGCAGCAACAACAACAACAATAATAATGTAGTAATAGTAATAATTATCATCCAACCGTATAGCCAGTTATACACATGGGACATTAGAGCAGAGGTTTGGCTAGTGAGGATCCAGCGCCCTTCCTTTTCCTCAGAAAAAGAAACCCACAGAGACTAACACAGACTGGATAGAAAACATCTTCGCAGCCCAATTCTCCAGCGATTTTGTGCCTGGTGAAAGCTGAAACTGGATGGAATCTTTCTGTGTAAACACACAAAGTAGATACATGCCCTTGCATCAGTCTGTCCCTGAACAACGATGTCCTTACAAATGCCTTTTGAATTATAACCCTAAAATACCACCTTCTAAGAACAGCAGTATTAAATCAGTTGTTTCTCCAAAAGTCGGTTGTCACAAATCAACAAACACACATGAGACAGCATGTCAAACACAAGAACGAAAAGAAAAACTAAAAGCACCCAGCACAGCAGAACTGCCCACTCTTTCTGCTATTCAACCCCCTCCAGGGCTCAGAGGAGTTTCTGGTCCCTCTCCTGCAGCTTGTCTTCACCCTCTGAAGTCAAGGCTGCCAAAGAGGCTGACCGGGTTCCCGGATATAATCCCGCTCTCTTGTTCCTACTCCACTGTTTGTTTATGTCCCCATAATCCACTGAACCAGCCAGTGAGAGGTTAATGAAAAAACAACCTTTATTCAGAGGCTGAGCACATGGGAAACATCCAATGGCAGCCTGCCTGCTGCGTTCTGTTCAGTCCCAGCCACCTGGATCCACGGTGAGGTCCCAGCAAAGGCCTTCAGCTAGAGCCGCTGAACATCCCTCCCCATCTCCGCACAGACCTGGTGGGACCCAGATTGGACTGTAAGACTGAATTGTTGTAAGAGATCCGACTCTCTTGACAACCAGACAGTATCCCTTCTGCCCAAAATGCTTTTCCCGCCACTGACCAGCAGGGGACTTGAGAGTTCTTAGGCATTTTTGCACAAGTCCTGAGACTTGTCTGTGGTTGTCTGTTTGGTTTCTGTTAGTAACAGGCTAGCCTGAAACTCACAGCAATCCTCTTGCCCCAGCCTCCCGAGTACTGAGATTACAGATGTGACGTGGCACACCTTGGTGGTTGTGAGACTTCGCTCTGGGCCTATGCCCCAAGAATCCTTCATTTTTGTACCTTTCTTACCCCCAGATAAAAGATAGTTCTTTAGTTCCTCAGGAAGTCAAACTTCAAGGACCCATCAGAGAGCTAAAACACAGGCACCATGAAGGTCTACCAGTTTCCCCCCAAGCTGGAAGCTGAACTGAACTGTAACCAGCTCAGTTGTCTTAGTCAGATCATTGTTGGTACCCTCCCAACATCTGGTCACCCCTATGTGTTTATTTAATGTCAGGATCTAGAGTCTCCTGGAGGGAACACTGACTTGGGGTGCCTCAGGCTGAGTCACCTGGAGGCTGTGCCATGGAGAGGCACTTCTGGCCCAGATCAGACAGGAGTGTGCTTGCTCCCCCAGCCTTTCTGATTACATGGTGTCTTCTACTATGTGAGTCTGGAAAACGGAGAGAGAAAGAGAGGGAAAAAAAGGAAGTTAGATCTTGAAAAACTACAGAAATAAAAATTCTGACCTTGAGGCATATTAACTCCACACATGCCCTCCTGTGTCCCCTGAAATCGTTTGGTCCCTTAAAAAGAAAAAGCACAAACTAACAGAGGGCCATGCTGCTGCGGAAGGCACTGGTGTGCCATGCTAAGCCATGAGTGCCGGCCAAATATGGGTGCTTTGAAAGAAGCCACTAGCCAAGTGAGAGGAGCCTGGTTCATAAGCCAAGAACAAAAGTTCTTTTAGTGTAGAGGAAGGTTGGTCTCTTCATATTGAGCGTTGCTGCTCTGCCTGCTTCTCTTAGCCTTAGTTGTAAATGGTAACCAGGCCTACATCTCTCCCACACCCTGGGAACCACGGATCATCCCCTGCATCCTGGATGCAAGCTCCCATCATCCAAAGAGGTCATAGCCAAGGCCTGGGTCACAAGGAATCCACTGAGCTGTCCACGGTCCAGTGGAATTTCCGTGTAGAAATGTATGCTATGCCTGTAAGTCCTGCCCTCGGGTTCAGCAGGAGACTCGGGTCCTAATGAGGACCTGTGGTGGGCAAAGAGGGTCAGGCTATTTTAAAAACACCAACGACCCAACGGGCCAACGGGCTTCTGCTGGTGATTGTTAGTGTTGAGTGGGCCGTGATCACATCCTCTTTTAAGTCTGCAAAGCTTCCCACCTCTGGTTAAGTCATCTTCAGAGAAGGCAGACCAACACGACCCCGCAGTGCACCGAGTTTGGCCGGAGTGGGTACGCTGTTCTAAACACACAGTCGCCAGGGCAGAGACCTAGGTTACTTCTTCACCCGTTCACCCGCAGGCAAGCGGTAGCCCGGTAGCCGCGGCCTTTGCTCGCTGGAGGTGGGGGTTCGCGGGGCGGGGAAGCAGCTGCTGATTCGCCTTACTGGAAGCGAAGCACGGCGGCCTCGGGGACCTGCAGAGGGAAATAGGAAAGGAAGGGGATTCCCAGCTGGGAAAAGCCACCCTGGACGTGTGGGTCGAACACTAGCGAAGCGTTGAAGGGAGGTGGTAGGCTGGAGGAGGAGGCCAGCAGCGAGGCGCCCAGCAAGCCCGGCACGGACTTTGGGACCCCCGAGGCCTCTGCCCCTGAGGCCGGCTTTGGCCTCCCGGCCAAGATGCTGTCGATGCTGAAGCTCTTAGACTTGGAACCCTTGGGGGAGCCGCTGGGGGCGGGGCGCAGAGGGGATCCCGGGCGGTGCCCAGTGCGCTCACGCTGGCCACCCGCCGCTGCCCCCGCGCCCTGGGCTGTGCGGTCCGCGTCGGGGTCCCAGGGCTCGGGGCGGGACCAGGGAAGGAGCGCGGGCCGCGCGGTGCCTCCCGTCGGGGACTGAGCACGATCCGGTGCGCGCGGAGGGCGTGCAGTAACCAGGCCCGGACACCCTGAATTGCAGCCCACTTCGGCCTCCGGCTGCTCCGCCCGGGTGCGCTTGGCCTCCGGGGAACCCGCAGCGGGTTTGGGCTTCCTTTTCCTGCGCCGGTAGTTGCCGTTCTCGAACATGTCCAGACAGCGAGGGTCCAGTGTCCAGTAGCTACCCTTGCCAGGCCGCCCCTTCTCACGCGGCACCTTCACGAAGCACTCGTTGAGCGACAGGTTGTGGCGGATGCTGTTCTGCCAACCCTGGCGGTTGTCGTGGTAGAAGGGGAAACGGTCCATGATGAACTGGTAGATGCCATTCAGTGTGACCCTCTGCTCGGGCGCGTCCTGGATCGCCATGGCGATGAGCGCGATGTAGCTGTAGGGCGGCTTCTGCGGGGGCTCGGCGCGGCCAGGGCCGGCCAGCGCAGCGGCTGGGGTGAAGGCCAGGGGCAGCCCGGGCCTCTCGGGGCTGTACACGTACAGCAACGGCGAGGCAGCAAGAGCGGCCAGCGGGGGACTGAAGAGGTGGCTCATGGTGACAGCAGCCTCTGCGCTCCGCCACCGGGGCAGCCTAGGGACTTCGCCCCGTTCCAGGGCCCTCCTGGGGAGCCTTCTGTGTGTCTGCCCTGCGATCTGCCGTTCTCTCCAGCTCTCTGCGCGCTCTGTCCCTTCTTCATGGCTTTAAAAATGTTAAATAATTGTTGTAAGTTTGCTATTATGTGTTGACTTAGCGCTGGAAAATAAATTGTCTATGATAAACAGTCCTTGTGTTCTCAGCCCACCCACATTAATTAAAATTTCATTGCTGAAAATCTCCCAGCTCTTCCCTCCACGTGTCTTTTTGATACCAGCCAATCGGTTTCGGGGCTATTCCTCATTTGTTTATAGAATTAGTCTGTTGATAAGTCCGCCCACCCAAGTTGAATCAAGCTGTGTTTATTTGGAAAAATTTCCGGGCACCCAATATATAAACGCACTGATCTGATGTTTGAAATACCACGTCCACCCCTTGACGCTGTAAGCACACAGTCAGCGAGGCAGGATGTGGAGGGACGGGTGGCTCTCCCGGAGCTGGGTCTGCTAGGCCAGGAAGGAGGGATGGGGATGGGGGTGGGGGAGCAAACGGGTACATTTTAAAGCTGGGCTGGGGGACCCTCCCACAAAAAGAACTTTTATTTCCTTCCCCTAAGCTCAATAGACAATTTAAAGATAGAGCTCTTCCCTGCATTTAGGGGAGATGGGAAGACACTAGACACACCTTTTGGAGGTGAGCACTCTTTAGGGGACTACTGTCCCAGAGACCCCAACTAACAGGGTGGGGAGACTTAGGGAAAAAGGAGTGGGCCCCAGGAGCCAGCCTTTTTTGCAGAGGAACAGCTCTGGGAAGCTATAGGTGGACAGAGTACCTGGTCCCTAGCTCCATTAAAGACTGCAAAACAACCCCCACCCTGGAAAGTGGGGGTAAGGGAAAAAGGTCTTTCTGGTCTGGTTAAGTTTGCTAGCAAGGCACACCATAAAGGGGGGTGGTGGCAGCTGGCGGGGAGCTGGTGTTCGTGAATGTGGGTCTTTAGCTCCATACTCTGTGCCTTCCTGTTTATAACAAGGAGGGGGGTTACAACAGCTTTACAAGTGTGCACAGCTGGCTGGTGATTACATTAAGCATTTGTGAAGCCTGCGTGCTGGTCCCCCCCACCCCACCCAGGGGTGTAAGCACGCCCCCGCCCCGTCTCATTTTACATTTAGCCACGTCAAACTTTGAATCCAAACTCCTGAATGATGCTCATTCCAAAGGGGGCATCTCCCCAATTGGCTCCCCTCCAGTGGGGTAGGGATGCAGGTTAGCCTGGCATGGCCCTCTCTATTCACGATGTTTTGCCTTCCAGGGTTTTTTGAAAGGAAGTGGAAACAGTGTGAAGAACTGGGCTGGTAGCTGCCCCCTGGGTAATTTTCTGAAGAATTACTGGGGAAATGTTTGGAGGTGCAACTTGGTAAAGAATGCTACCCATGGAGGATGAGACACACTGAGCCTCCAGGGAGGGTGCCTGGTTTAGAGCAGTGGCTGGTACTCAGATGCTCTCTGAACGTGGAGAAGCGGGGTGATGATCGTTCCACTCGGAATATAGCCTTCGGGTTTAAGATGTCCTAGCATCCTACCACCACAGATGAGCGAGGAAGAAAATTGAAAATGGAAGTTTTACCACAGGTTGGAAAAAACAACAACAAACAAACAAACAAACAAAACTGATTTTGATGAAAATGGGCCTGAGGGAGTGTCCAGCTAGCCTTTGCCCACTCAATCTCCCTCTGTGACAGCAGCGCTTCTAACGTGAGTCCTGAAAGCAGCCCTGGCTATCCGCCTTAGTGAGAGGGTGGGGGGTGGAGGGTCGGAGTGTGTTTCTCTCGGAACCCTGGCTTTCACCAGAATACCCTTTTAAATTCTGGGGTGAAAGGTGAGTGAGCAGCCTCAATTGTGCCACCCCCGTCTCTCGATTCTGAATTCCCTTAATAGACTCAAACCCAGAACTAAGTCAGTGTCACCGTGCCCTCACCTCCACAGCCCGCGCCAATCCCAGAGCTCTCCAGGACCCCGAGTCCAGCACGCACCCTCGACCCTCCCGATAGGCGCGCCCCGCTGTGCTGTCCGGGCGAGTCTTCTGAACCCTAAGGCAAATCTGAGCTTGAATTCCAACAATAATAAACACCGCCCACTTTAGGCGTGGGCTGGTCGCTGGAGGAGACACGCCCGGTAGGTGGGCGGGGCACGGCTAGGAAAGGGGGAAAAGTTTAGAAACCTCCCGCAATATTGCACCAGCAGTTTTGAGGCTCAGGGCTGGCGTTTGGCAGCGTCTGCAGGAGGCTGGAGCCGGAGCACCCGGTCCGGTACGGGTGCGGTCTGCGTCCTGGGCTCCCAGGTGACACTCGCAGCCTTAGCACGGGAGGGCCAGCTGTGGGAGGATCCTCGCTCAGGGGCACCTTCCCGCCTTTCCGGGGATTGCGGCGCAAAGGCCAGGAGTCTACAAGCCTAGGAGCGGATGCGCCCTCGTGCGGAAGCTCAGTCCTCTGAAGATCGACCTGGCCTGGTGGGGGAGCCTGGGAGAAGTGGGTGCCCCAGAGAAAGAGGGGTTCTAACCAGGTTCCTTGAGTGTTCAAATCCAGAAAAACAAAAACAACAACAATAACGAAAACAACCTTGTAAGTACCGGGCAGGCAGTTGGAGACAAGTTACCTTCCTCCCAGGAGAGCCCCATGCTCCTCCAGACGCCTGGGAGCAGAATGGGCAGTGGTTTCTGCGTGGGATGAGGACTGACAGCCACAATCCCAGTACTGGGACAAAGCGGATGTGAGCTCCTCCGGGAGGTTGTGGGGAGGAGACAGGCCTCCCAAAAAGCCAGCACCGCGAAGAATGAGAGCCAGGATTCTCTCCCAGGCACACCCAGAACAAAGTAGGCCTCCAAATGAAGGGCTATCTGCGTTGTTCTCCCAGTATCTGCAATTCTTTTCCTATTCAGGCGACAGTATCATAAGTAGCACTGGGCCTCTGATCTCACCTAATAGTATGTTTGGGTGGGGACTCGGGCTGGTCACTTAAAACCGCTGTGGATACAGAGTGGTGCTAGGGCCCACTTTTAATCCCAGCACTCTGGAGGCAAAAGCAAGCGGATCTCTGCGAGTTCGAGGTCAGCCTGGTATACAGAGCAAGTTGCAGGACAGCCAGGCCTACACAAAGAAAACCTCTCTCAAAACACCACTGTGGACAAATCCTCTTTACTAAAGTGAATTGAGCACGACGTGCACTGCAAGTGCTCACAGAGGCAACTCTAAGCTTAAAGTAGCCTCAGGCATCTTATCAGAGCTGCTGGGGGAGGCTGAGGCAGGAGGAACCCAAGTTCAAGGTCAATCTGGGCTGCACAGCAGGTTCAAAGCACAATTGGGCAATTTAGTGAGACCCTGTCTCAAAGCATAAAATATGAAATACAAAAAAAAAAAAAGCAAATAAGGGATGGTTGCATTCTTCAGTTGGTAGAAAGCTTGCCTGGCAATCAGGAAGCCCACATAAATCAGGCATGGTGGCCTGTGCCATTAATCCCCGCACCGAGGAGTAGAAGTAGGAGGCTCAAGTTCAAAGTCGTCTTCAGCTACGTGGTGAGTTTGAGGTCAGCCTGGGCTACGTGAAATCCTGTCTGAAAAAGGAGAAGCTGAGAGCTGGTTAACTACTGGTAGTTAAGAACACTATTGCCAGGTGGTGGAGGCACTCGCCTTTAATCCCAGCACTTGAGAGGCAGAGGCAGGTGGATCGCTGAGAGTTCGAGATCAGCCTGGTCTACAAGAGCTAGATCAGGACAGCTAGGGCTGTTACACAAAGAAATCCTGTCTTGAAAAAACTAAAAACAAATAAACATAATAAATAAATGAATAAAAGAGCACTTTTCTTCTGGGAGAAGAATGTATGGTTCTCGTGAACCATGTTTGGTTCTCGGCACCCACACAGGTTAACTAACAACCACCTTGTAATTCCAGCTCCAGGGGCAGAATACTTAAAAATAAAATAGTTTTTAAATAAAGGGTTTTGTAGGGACAGTGATGTGACACTTGCCCAGCATGTGTGAAATGCAGGATTCAGTTCCCAGTAATATCACACACACACACACACACACACACACACACACACACACTTGCGCTTGCGTGCGCACACACATTAAAGGAAGAAGAAATCTTTGTGTTATTCTCATAAGAAGCTGAGGCTCAGGAAGTTAACTGTCTCAGTTCTCATTTAGAGACCTGTCCAAAGATAGGGACACAATTGTATTACAGCCACCGCCCTGTATGAGGCACCCAGGACCCTTGCGGGAAGAACTTCCTTCTCAAGCCCTTGCTGCAGCAGTGAAAGGCAAGCTTGAAGGATCCACCCATTCTACAAAGCATGAAACTGAGGCCAAGTCACAGAGTATTCCCCAGTTACTGCCACTTGGGTAACCAGCAGAGTGGGAATCCCAAGTCACAGGTTGTCCTCAAAAGTGGATTCAGTGGGGCCCCGAATGCTCAGGTGTCCTCAGGAGAAAGATGAAAGATTGGAAAGTGTGCAGCCCCAGGGTTGGGAGTCTCAGGGTACCCCGAATCCTCATAAACTCAGAAGGCTTTATTTCTTCTCCCCTCCCTCTTTGAAAAGAGCCTAGCAGAGTCTTGCCCTGTTTCCCCTAGGGGGTGCAGATGGGGGTAGTGTCTGAAGAGAAGGGAGGCTGGGCCTGGTCAGCTGATGCTAAGTGGGGCCCAAAGAGCAGAGCAGGGTTTTCCAAATGACATACTTATTTATAGAGCACCTTGTTCCCAGAAAGGATGGGAAGGCTCCCAAGGAGGCCCTGGGGGCACGTCCACTACCCCACTCGCAGCCATCCAGATAGGCAAGATAGACACAGAAATGCCTTCTGAGAAAGTTCTCCCTAACAGTGAGGGTAGAGCTGGAACTGCCCCAAACATACACAATTAAAACTCTATTTCACAATCCTAAGAAATATCACCTAAGAACTGGCCTCAAAGTTTACAGGAATGGGATGAAGTTAGACCAATTATGGGGCCAGAATGATGTGGGGGGGGAGCTTTGACTGTAGATAGACTCCCTGGGAGGCAGGGTGTCTAGGGAATAGCAGAGTCAGGGCTGGAAGGCCACAGCTGTCTAATAGCCATCCAGTCTTATCACCTCAGTGGCAGACACTGAGATCCAAAAACACAAGGCCATACTCCATGGCAGAGCAGAGCAAGTCCAAGTCTCCCATTACCCAGCTCTGAGTCACCTAGGATGTCACTGCCCCTCCCTCCCTCCACCCCAGCTCTGCGTACTTAGGGCCCCAGGATGAATTCCCACATTTGGATGCTTAGAAAGCCAACAGCACCCAAAGAGACAGGCTCCACCGTCCAACAGTACCCATGGCACAGCTGTGCACATCTGTCTGCTGTCCTCCCTGCAGAGCGGGGATGTTGGCGAGTAAGAAGGCTGACGCAAGTTAAAAGTGCATGACACCTTCCCAGGCACTGTCCCCAATGAGGCTGGTGGGTGCCAGCCCCCTAGATACCCTGGAAGCATGCTACCCCTTCCTCGCGTGCCTGTGTCTGAAAGCAAACATTTCAAACGCCTTGGCAGTGGAGGGCAAGCAAGAAAGGCGGGCAGGGAATGCTTCCCGAAGTTTGGGAAAGCATTCCAAATATTCTGAGCTGGATGGCTGGGGGGTGGGGAGTGGCACTCTGAGGCTCGGACCCAGCAAGCTGTCTCCACCTGAACTGGAAATTGGCTGGACGTGCGGTGTCTCCTTCCCTAGCTGAGTCACCCGCTGACCCATCTTCAGGCTGCTGCTGGGGATCAGGAATGTAGAATGACAGATGACCCTGAAGGACGAGGCAGTTTTGGGGGAGCTCGAAGGCTGGGTGAGGCAATTTCCCACATTTTTATTCATACCTACCTGTTTTGGTTTACAACAAAGTCAGAGATTCCTGCCTCCACCTTTGGATTTGGGAGTGGAGATGAGTTGAAGAAGACACCGGTCACCAGACTTCATTTGCATAGTGCTGAGAACTTTCTTCTGTAACATGAAGTTCACCTGCCTTCCCCAGAGCCCAGACAGCGGGGCTGGAGGGCAGAGGACCCTGAAGGGTACGAGGCCAAGTGCTGGTATTCCCTGGATCCTTCGTTTATCAGCTCCTTCTAACATTTGATCTTCATTTAGTTCAGTACGAAGGAAGTAAGACCGGTCTATCTCCCAGGCGACAGTGTGTGGAGATGGGGGACACACTCTGGACCAAAGTCACTGTCAGTTTTTCATCTGCTGTGACAGGCCACCTGAGCCAGGCAGTGAGGCCTCTAGCTGCGGATCCAAGCTGGTTTGGAGAGAGGTGTGAACAGGGACCAAGCTGGGGGGCACTTCCCGAAAAACAGCAGGCGTGCCAGTGGCGGTGTAACTTCAGACTCAGAAGGCAGTGGCTGTACAGTGCTCCCTCCCGGCCACGGGGTCTGAGCTGGGAGTGTGAGGCATGGAGGGCTCTCTGCAGACCCCGATCTGTCAAAATTGAGCGCTGTTGATCAGTGCACCTGGTTAAGGCCGGCTGGTTCTTGGGAGCAAACCCACAGGAACGTCTCAGCCAGTGTTGAAGGGGCCTGCTTTCGTCTTTATCCGCCCTATCTGTGTGATCTGCCAAGCCGCACCGTTTTCTTGAGGCATGGTTAACAAACAAGGTTGTGTTTGGATGGACAGCAGAATCACCCTGGCAGAGAGCTGGACTACCTGGGGTAGGCACTCCAGGCCTTCCACCTCAGAACTCTTTGCCCCCTTTTCCTGGAATGTCCTGGACTTGCCAGGGACAGAGAGGAGGCCTAAGGAAGAGCAGAGTTAGGGGAAGTGAGCTAAAGACAATCTGCGTTCCCATAGAACGTTCTAGTGCAAGGAGTATCCAGCTCTCAGAGTGGCTGGTACGACCCCAATATTGGGGCCCGACCTTGCCTCCTTGTTGCTAGCAACATTGGGGAGCTTCCTGATCGATCTGGACTGATAAGTCCCTGGTAGTAAGGAGACTGCAGCGAAGGCTAGGCCAAACAGCTGTGAGCCTGAGAATTAGAAACCCAACCTTCCTAGCCTATCCTTCTCCACTGCCCAGAGGAAGTGACACCCCAGACCAACATTTCCCAGGGCCCTATTTTTCACTCTTGCTGCTCCAGGCCGCCTGGAAAAAGCCGGCAACACAAGCCAGCTACCTGTGTTCCAAGGAAAAATTTGGTATAGGGCCTGCTCTGGGGGCTTTCCCCAGGCTACCTACCCCAGAAGGGTTCTCTTTAAGAGCTCCCCCATTCCCAACCACCTCCTTTCTTTCCCTCTGGGTCAGTCACCAGGCTCCAGAAAGTTCCAGATCTTAAGAGGAGGGCACACTTTCTGAGAGGCCCCTGAAACATCTGGGAAAGGAGAGAGCCAGCTGGCTGGGCAGCAGTTCGCTTCTCCTGGGGCAAGTGGTTTGAAGAGTACGCTGCAAAATGAAACCAGCATCGGGAGGGACCAGCGTCTCCAGAACTC
Organism: Alexandromys fortis; assembly: GCF_014885135.2. NCBI lineage: Eukaryota > Metazoa > Chordata > Mammalia > Rodentia > Cricetidae > Alexandromys > Alexandromys fortis. The sequence continues at coordinate 1,531,429 of NW_026068038.1, read as the reverse complement.
CTCCTAAGCTACCTGCCCCAGCCCAGGTAAGCCCTCCATGACCCCACTTTATGAAAGGTTGTGAAGCATGGGCCACCTTCTGGTGCTGCAGGTTGAAAGACTGTCTTACGCATATGGGAGGAATCAGCAGGATTCAAACATTCCCTAATTCTAGCTCAAAATAGCATAAATAGCAGTTTTAACAATAAGATAATACACGTGCTTCAGTGGCTACCACTGAACCAAGCAGATGACCTCCTGCAAAGTCCTCCTTGGTCAACGTGTTCTATGCAGGAGGAAAATCCCTGGGCACAATACAGGTTACCAACTGGGGCGGGACTCCATGATGCTGAGCGCCTAAGGACCAACACACAGGCCTGCAATGAAGTCAGCCAGCAGAAAGGTAAGAAAGACATCCACCCCACAGGGTAATTCCAAGGTTCGTCCCTATCAAAAAAAAATTTTAAGAAAAATAATCTCCCTGTTCTTTAGCGAGCTGAAAACCAGATCGATTTCAGCCAGCGCTAAAATACGGAGTTTTTAAGGGGCACCGTGGCTTCCCTTTTCACCTCAGGGGGTAAATATTTGAAGCCCAAATTGAGAAATAAATCAGATCGAAAGTCACTTCTAATCTGATCCCCAGCCATTAAATACATCGATCCTCTTTCGCTCTTGCAGGCAGGGTTCAAACAGTAACAGGACAACAAGTCCGCATTTAAGGAAACGCAGGGGACACCGGACTCACCCAGGCTCTGGCTGAGCTGAGAGTGGTGAGCTGTGACCGTTTGTCCATTCTCTGTTTCTCCCCTTAAACAGGGGACAGCTGGACACCGAGAAGGAGCAACACCATCTTGTTTTGACAATTGGCAAGCGTTTTCTGCATCCCGAAAAGCATTTTGTTCGGAGGCCAGCTAGCTGCCCTCAGGCAACCCTGTCCGTGTGTTGCGGGTTAGGACAGTTTCTGAGACTGTCTTGAGAAAAATCCCAGGGCGGGATACGTCAACAAATCAAGAGCCCTCTCTTTACTAAAGGAGAGCTCCATTGTCCCATGGTGCGTATGTGCACCTATGTACCAGGCCACCTGCACCATAAAATAGTCACAAGTGGGTTTACTACAACTTATTTCTTTTTAATTCAAGAACACAAAGACACTGTCCGAACTTTGGGCAGGAAAACAACATGGGTTTATTTTAAGGTAAATACAACATTGAGACCACATAAGACAAACACAGATGAAGTTAAATTTTTAAGTCTTTTGGTGTCTGTTAGGAATACTCCAGATGGCGTCTAGAGTACAAAGCCACCACATTTCCTTAATTAAAAGTATCAGATACTTGACTTCGTTATCCACCACCAACAAAAAAATAAATAAATTATTTTCTTGTTTTGTAAAAGATCTACAGTTGAGAGGAGAATTCTATTTTATCATGGTACTGTGGGGAGAAAAACCCACATTGGTTTCTTAATTCAATTTGGCAGAAACGGTTGGGCAAGATGAAGCCTTATCCAGTGGACACAACTTTAAATATTATATTAAAGGCTCTGGGCAACAACAAGATAGCCTGGTTACAAATCCGCACTCGTTTACAGAAGGCACCCTATCCAAAGAGACCTCATGCGCCCCTGGGGAGTCTCCACAGAAAGTCATTAGGGGTCCCTGTGGGATTTGGTCCACAAACTAATCTGTGAAGCCCAAGGGGAGCAAGCGCAGTATCCGGGTAGGGGAAGGAAATTTTTAAAAATCGGTATTTCGTTTCGGTGGGCTGTGTCCCCGTTAGAGGGACTCGCTGGGATCTCGGAAACCGAGTTGCGGATAAGTTACCTGCGAGTTGCGCGGAGCTCTCTGCTCCCGGGTCTGAGAGAGAGGCGCGTTCCGTCGCTTTCTGCGGCTCCGTCGAAGAGGGTCCATCGGGGAGGCGAAGCCGGTGTGGGCCTGAGGCAAGGACGGGCTGGGAGCGTCAGTATTTGGTGCAGTCGTAGGAGTAGGGGGCCGCGTGGCGGTAGAGGGACGGCGCGGCTCGGTAGGGCAGCTGACAGCTCGCATTGCTCACCTGGGACTCCCCGAGGGTTGAGTTTTCCAGTCCCAGCCGGTGCGAGTTGAACATCTCCCGGACGTTGGGGAAAGTTTGCTGTTGGGTGGCGAACGTGTGGCCGGGGAGGTGGCTCAGGTCCCCGCTGTGGTTCAGATACCAGGAGGTGGCCTGGGTGGCAGGCTGCGGCGCAGGAGGGGGCTGCGGGGCGGGCGGCGGCGCCTGTGGATGGAGGTGGCCGTGATGCTGGTGGTGGTGACCCGCGGCCCCCAGCGCGCCCTCCTGGCCCGCCGCGAGGTTGAGGGCTCCGAGTGGGGAGCCGGGGCCGCTCGGGTGGTCCGACAGAGCCTCGTCCAGAGCGGGCGGGACGCACACGTGCGCGGGTCGCTCGGCCCCGGTGTACAGACTCATTGCCCGCATGCTGCACTGGTAGCCCGCCGAGCTCGCAGCCTCCAGGCCCTGCGCGCAAGGCTGCGCATAAGCGGCGGGTGGCGCGGCGGCGTAAGGCAGAGCCAGCGGCGGCACCACCAGGCCGGCGCGCGCGGCCGCCGGGCTCAGATCGCCGCCCGGAGGCGACGTGCGCAGCGTCATGATGGTCTCCACGCTGAAGCCTGGCAGCCCGTTGGGCGCCGCGGCGTGGTGCTCAGGCAGCGAGCCGTCTGGGGAGCCAGCGGGAGTGGAGGCTGCGCTGCGGGGACTAGCCTGCAACGCGCCCTCGGGACTCAGCGTCTCCACCTTAGTGATGACGGGCAGTGCGGGTGACGCCGCCTCGCTCTTGACCACCACTTTCTTCTCGGCCTCCTTGGGCGCGTCTGCTACCGGGGTCCCCGTCGGGGCGCCCTTGGCTGCAGCCGGGGGCGGCTCCTTGAGGTGGGCCCGTTCCTCCTTGTCCTTGGGCACGTCCTTCTTCTTGAATCGCCGGCGTCGCCGTAGAAAGCTGCCATTCTCGAACATGTTGTAGGAGTCTGGGTCGAGCGTCCAGTAGCTGCCCTTGCCGGGCTTCTTGTCGTCGCGCGGCACCTTCACGAAGCACTCGTTGAGCGACAGGTTGTGGCGGATGCTGTTCTGCCAGCCCTGCTTGTTCTCGCGGTAGAAGGGGAAGCGGTCCATGATGAACTGGTAGATACCGTTCAGGGTGATCTTCTTCTCGGGGGCGTTCTGGATCGCCATGGTGATGAGCGCGATGTAGCTGTAGGGCGGCTTCACCAGGTCCTTGGGCGCCGCGGGCTGGTGGTGGTAGGGCGCGTAGGAGCGGCCCATGCCGGCGCCGTACTGCTCCGGGTGACCCGAGTAGACGCCCATGGGGCTGGCCATGCCGCCGTAGCTGCCCGCTGCCCGGTAGTAGTTTTGCTCGCTCAAGTAGGGCACCACTCCCAAGGCGTTGGGGTCCGACACCGAGTAGCGCGCCTGCATGCTGCGTCCCAGGCGCTCGGCCGCCGCTTGTGCGCACCGACTGCGGCCCGCGGCGCGCGAGGCCTGGAGCAGGAGAGCAGGAGGGGACCGGGCGGCGCGGGCAGCCCCTGCTCGGGGCAGCCTCGCGAGCCACGCGCGGAAGGCGCCGGCGCTCGGGCCGACCGGGAGCGCTCGGGTTCAGCCGACCGGGCGGGTCAGCATCCTGGAGGGCGCGCCCGGGGCGGCCCCGCTGGCCGCGCGCTCTCGGCCCAGCGGGTGGCAGCCCTGAATTGGTGGCAGGGACGCCACGGAGCGAGACCGACCCTTCTGAACGCTAGGAAAGGAGATCGCGGCTCTCGGGGCCCCGCCAGTAGAACGGCAGCCCGCAGCCTCAGCGAGCTAGGGTCCGGAGAAGCAGCCTGGCCGAGCCCGGAAAAAGAAGCAAAATCCCTTTTAGGGATTGGGAAAAGTTTCAAAAGTCTTCAGGCGCAAAGCGAGTTTTTACTTTCCTCAGGCCGCGCCCCCTCCAGGAAGTTTGAACCAATCATCTGGCAGCTGTGAGGAGGATGGACCCAATCAGGGCGAGAAGCGGTGGAACCCGTCGGCTCTAAGACCCAGCTGCTCTTAGCCAGAATTTTCTCCCCTCCACCCCCTGTAGCTCAAGTTAACTTGAGGACTTTTAAAAATAAGTTACATCTTATTAAATTTTATTTTATTATCACATTTTGTTTAACGAGACCACGTGTCCACAGCAAAAATTAAAACCCGTTCCTTTACAAAATTGAAAAAAAGAGGTTTAGTTTGGAATTTAAAATCGAATTGATGAAGTTGGGCAAAGGTCTGCCCCATCAAGACCTTGTAAGTAGCAAAGATTCTAAAGATTTTTCTTATTAATGAGTGAAGAGGCGAATAATTAGATTTCTTAATTATCGGGGCCTAGTCGTAATGGGTTCAGAGCAAACCAATTGAGCTGGCTGGGCCTCCTGAACACAATGGTGAATAAATCCACTGGGCGCTTCGAGGTCGGAGTGTTGAAGAAGAGCCCACAAAGGAGGCCGGGTTGTAGAATTCGGTTCCTCTCGCTCCCACGCCTGGGGGTCGGGCTGGGGAGGAAAGCTCGGTGGGAAAGCCAAGCCGGGAGGGAACACCTCTGGAGCAATTGATCCTAAGTCTTAGCTGTGACAGATCTGCGTCCTCAAGCCCATTTTGTGGGGCTCAGGGAGCGCGTGAGTCGGCCACTTGTTCTCTCCCTCTCCTCTCCCGCATAGACGCGGGCTAGCCTCCAGTGTCATCCATCTGGTTGCTTTCCCTTCTCCAGCTATAGAGTTGCTTTGGCGATTTTTTAATTTCTGTGCTGCCCCGAAGGTGTCCCCAATGCAGTCCGGGCCATGGTACCCCACCCCGCGTGGGGAGTTCCAGGCCTGCTTTCCACCCGGGGCTTCGCCACCGGAGACTTACTGGAGTGCTTGCACTGCATGGCCTCCGAGCCTGGCCCGCGCCAGATCACACTCTGCGGCCAGCATCTTTGGGATTTGTAAATTGACTATATTTCAGTTTGTTTGTTTTGCTGAGTTTTGATAAGGTGAGCTGGGGACCAAGGGCTCCTCAGAGGGCCTGGCAACTGAAGGCTATTTTATCGCTGCCAGCCTTGCTGCATAGCCATGCGAGGTCTCCAACATTCAGGCTTTTGCCTTCCCTCTAGGAATCCCAGGGACGGTTTGTTTATTTGTGGAGTGCTTATTTATTCCTTCAACACCTCAGGTCGTCAATGGATCCCTGCTCGCCCGCTTCCCCAGAAGCACTGGCTCATCATCCCTTCCGAAAGGCTCTATGCCCCGCCGAACCTTCTGGAAGTTGTTGGTCCGGTTGGGTAGGGAAGAAGGCGACAGATAAAACATTTGTTTCAGCTTTCCGTGCCCCCCCACTCCCCCCCCCGCATTAGATTTTCAGCAAAAGGCGGTGAGACATTAGAGACTTCTTTTTCAGCGTTGACGCTTGAGTAGATGACAATAGTGGCATCGTGTGAATTACCATCAAAACAATCAAATAAATATTTGTGTGTGCTATCTTTGACTCAGGATTTAAAGGGAAGGGAGGTACAAGACCCTCTGACCTGAAGTATCTTGGGAAACACATTTTTTTTTTTTTTGGCTGTTCTGGATTCTTCTTTGACACATTTCACCTTCCCCTCTTTAAGCAGGAAGATAATGCTTCCCGGGTCCGAGTTCCGGTTTAAGCTTTTCCCCTACTCTCAGGCTCCCACTAAGACCTTATTGTTCCAATGCCCCTAGTGTATTTGCGCTCATGTGTTTTGGGGGAGGTTTTTTTTTTTATGACTATGACAGAAAGTGCCTTTTCACCCCTGAAGCTCGTGGCAGGCAGTGTTGAATTTTTCTCACGATTTTACTGGAAATTCCACTCACTGATCAAGAAACACTCCCCCCATCTGTGGGCTTCCTGCAGGGACACTGTTTACTTTGTTCTTATGAGGGATGTGTGTGTGTGTGCGCGCGCGCGTGTCCGTATGTGTCCACGCCCGTGTGTGCCCATATGTGTCTCTGTGTGTTCTTATATGCCTGTGTCCGTGTGTGTCTGTCTGTCTGTGTGTCCGCTTAAGTAGCTTTATCAAAGCACAGGGCAGAAACCAAACAACTCCGACTATGAAATCTAAATTCCCAAAGGCCACTTTCTGCCTGCGTATGCCCAGGATTGAACTAGTGTCTGCTAGGAAGAACATTGGTTTAACCGTCACATACAGTTACTACCCGGTCTCAGAGAGGTGGTAGGGACGTTCCCCCTCTCTGAACCTGGACTCCTCCAACTTCTATAGAGCAAAGAGAGATCTGTTTGTTCCGGTTTCTAAAACAGCACCGCACACACCTGGACTTGGCAGGCACCACATCACGCGGCTCCAGCAGCCTGCAGAGGCCTCAGGGGTCTAAGAGTTGCTACATTCTTGCTTATTGCCTGTTCCTTCTCTTCCTTGTCTTGTTGTCAGCGAGACGAAAGCAAATCAGACCCCAGAGGGCCCTGTGTGTTAGTCAAATAATAAGCGATGAAAAGGGCAGAGAGTTGCCTCCCTGGCCCTTCTTCCTCCGCAGACGCCACGACTCCAGCACCTGGAGACACGCACTCCGTGGGTGATGGTGCCATCGTGAGGCCAACTGGGGAACTACATCGAAAAAAGGGGGGGGCAAAGAATGCCAGACAGGTTTGGTTCTAATGAAGGTGCTGACACCTTGTGGACGCCAGCGTGCTTTGCACTGCAAGAATAAAGCGTGCAAAAACTCAGAAAGAAGGTCAAGTCAACTGGGCCTGGCGGTTAGCTTACAAAAAGTCGTTTTCCATAGCTTTGCCATGTGTCAAGGCTGCTGAGTGACAGAAACATCTTTTGAGACTATTGGAAGTTTCCAGAGCAGCAAGGAGGTTCTGCACATCCTCGCTAGCTAGAATTGCCTGACACCTGCGGGGGGGGGGGGTGTTGTGGGAGGGTTGGGAAGTTAAGCAGAGAGCTATTAGGATGTGAAATGACAGACCGTTTCTGGAGGGTCCCGAGACTTCTGTCTTTCAGGCCCAGCATGGACCAATGCAAGAAAGCTGGAAGCCGATTTTGTTCTCAGCTCTTTGACTAGCATCCTTTGGGCTCAGGAGATGCCTCCAGTTTTAGGAATGAGATAGCAGAAAAGTCTTAGATTCCCAGGCTACTTAAGAACTGACCTGTGCTGGGCGGTGATGGCACATGCCTTTAATCCCAGCACTAGGGAGGCTGAGGCAGGCAGATCTCTGTGAGTTCGAGGCCAGTCTGGTCTACAAGAGCTAGTTCCAGGACAGGCGCCAAAGCTACAAAGAAACCCTGTCTCAAAAAAACAAAACCAAAAATAAATAAATAAATAAACTGACCTGTGAGTTAGACATGGGCAGGGAGACATCCCCCCTTTTCGAGATAGGGTCTTGCTATGTGGATACCATACCCCATCAGAACCGCAATCTATCTATCTATCTATCTATCTATCTATCTATCTATCTATCTATCTATCTATCTAATCTATCTGTCCATCCATCCATTTATTTGGGTTTTTCCAGGCAGGGTTTCTCTGTGTAGCCTTAGTCATCCTGGAACTCACTCTGTAGACCAGTCTAGCCGTGAACTCCGAGATCTGCTTGCCTCTGCCTCCAAAGTGCTGGGATTAAAGGTATGAACACCACTGTCCAGCCTCAGAGCTACTTTTTAAACAACCCTCATGAGTCAGCTTCTAGAGATTACCTTTTTCAGGACAGACGTTTCAGCCCTTGATGGATCCAAACTCATTTTTACTGAGAATGACTTTTTTTTTTTCTGGAGTTGAGATGGTGAAGATAGGGGTGAGGGTGGGAGGGTCAAAGGGCATTAAGGAGACCCAGTGGCTACATGCAGTGTTTGATGCTAGGTGGTATAAAGTTCAGAACAAATAAAGGGCAGGCAGGTCTGAAGGAATCAGAATCCAGAGTGTGCGTGGTTATAACTATCTCTCCCAGATCAAGAGCCCTGAGTGAGATGGGACTGTGCTCAGGTAAGAACACGCTCTGTCTGGAGCAGACATGTGTCATAATATTTAGGGCTAATGTCACAGTCTGTGCAAATCCGAAAAGATTTGAAAGGTGCTGCAGAGCAGAGTGATTGCCTGGCACACAAGGCCCTGAGTTCCATCCCAGCACTGGAAAGAAGGGAGGGATAGAGGAAGCGGGGAGGAAGAACAGGAAGGCGGGGAGAGGGGAGGAAGGGAAGAGGAAGGAGGAAGGAGCAGAGGGAGGGGGAGCAAATACTCACCAATGATGGCACCTTAGCCAGCTTTCTGCACCGCTGCCCATGATAAACCACTCTGACAAAGGTGATTTCAGCTCACAGCTCCTCATCTTTGGGGTGGAGGGGGGTCTCGTCACAGGGCAGGAGCTTGAGGCAGCTGCCCACATGACAGCTGGCACGCTAGTGTTCCACTCTGTTCCGTTTCAGACAGTGCAGGACTCCAGCCAGGGGGTGGGCATGTCTGCAGCGTTGGCTCCTCTCATCTCCAGTAAGGCCATCAAGGTAATCCCCACAGTCATGCGCAGAGTCCCCTCTCCCAAGTGAGTATAGGTTCTGTCAAGTTGACGATCAGCACTAACGCAGGTGACAGGAACAGGAAGAGGGTCCTACAAATGGCTTTTAAATTAGGGCCTCCGCTGCGCTATTCTTGCAAGTTTTCTGTTAAATTTGGAAATTTTCAAAACTCAAAATATCATCATAACTCTGGAAACAGAAAAAATGACAGAAAGCCAAGGTCTTTCCACAATAGTGGATGTAGATGTTTGCCAAGAATCACCAAGGGTCCCCTCTACCACTGTTCCGGGATTTTCTCAAACTCCAGCCCCAAATGGATGCTGTGAACACTGTGACTCACCTTCCTCCCTGTGAGAACCTGTACTAGGAGGTCAGAAAGGAACTGAACTGTCTCCAGGGACGAGGGGAGAAAGAGGTAAGGAGGTAGACACTTGGCCTTTGTGGGATTTGCAGCCTGCTGGGTTGACATTCCCAGCTCTGAGCACGAGCTGACTCAGATCCCCCAATCTGGACTGGTGACTCATAGAGGCCATTAAGACTGACACTGGGACCTCACAGGAACAACAGGACCCCTGTCCTGTACCATGGGATCCCCTTTACCTTTAGGGGTGACAAAGCTAGGGTTGCCCTCACCCTGATTCCACCCTCTTCAGGCCCATTGTACCTGCTGAGCCTTCGGCTGTCCCTCAAGTTCAGGTACCTGCTCCCCAGCCTCCTCCTCTGATGCCTCACCTATGTCCCCCTACACACACACACACACACACACACACACACACACACACACTCCTGACCCTGTTCTATTTCTCAGCCACACCAATCAGTCTGATGCGATCTGCTTCCATTTGTTGCCAGGCCACACATACAGCAGAAGGAAGTAGGGGCAGGGCATCCTAGAACCCTGCTGCTAAGATCTCTTCCTTTTTAAATTAAAAATGTTTTGCATTTATTTATGTGGGGCAAGGGAATGTGGGCCAAGGTGACTGTGGAGGTCAAAGAGCAACTTTCAGGCATCAGAAATCCGTTCTGTGCTTCCACCATGTAGGTCCTGGGCTCTGAGGTCCTGCCTCCCAATCCAAAATAAATAAATGAATGACTGTTAAAATCTACTGGAGAGGCATTCTCCCCCACTTCCAGGGAAATGTGTTCTATCTAAGAGGGCTTCAGGAGAGTGAGCCAAGTCCTGGAAGGCCGGTAACCAAGTGTCTGCACAGAGAGGTGCTGGTCTCCAGTCCAGGTCCCAGTCCTTTCTCAGAGCTCAGTCTGACCGTGTTGTCTCCTACCATAGTAATGACAATCCTAGAAACCAGAGGTCACTAAACAGGACACCACCATTTCCTCCTTCATGCCACATGTCCAAGTTAGAAGGCATAAGAAATGGCTCAGTCAGTAAAGTGTTAGCCTTGTAAGCAGCACCCATGTTAAAGAATAAAAATAAATATCTGGGTGTGGTAGTGGGCCCTTGGAAATCCAGCAGATTTTGAAATACAGGCAGATTCCTCTGGATGATCAAAAAACAAGGTGGATGACTTATGAGGGTGACAACAGCGTCCTTATGTGTGCTTACATAGTAAACACCATCCCAACACACACACACACACACACACACACACACACACACAGAGGAAAAGAAAACACCAGCTGAGGTGTGGTAACACAGGCCTGTAACAATCCTAGCACTTGGGAGCATGGGAGGCTGAGGCAGGAACATTGTGAATTCAAAGCCAGAACAGAGAGTAAGACCCTGTCTTAAAACATCTAAAGGAGCAGGAAGAGGCAGAAGGAAAGGAGAAAAAGAGGGAGAAGAAGGAGGACAAAGAGGAAGACCAGAGGAGGAGGGGCAGAAAAGGAAACAGTAGCCAGGCATGATGGCACACACCTTCAATTCCAGCACTTGGGAGGCAGAATCAGATGAATTGTTACGGAATACTTAAAAGATGTGTTACATTTGTTTATGCTGTGGAATATTACCTTAACTGTATAAAGGTTTGTTACTTTTCTTTCTGCTGCATTCCATTAACAATGTAAGGTGTGTTACATTTGTTCCTGCTGCATTTGTTTAATTAAGTAAAGATGTATTGCATTTGTTTCACCTTCCCTGCCTAAGGCACCTAATTGGCCTAATAAAAAGCTGACCAGCCAACAGCTAGGTAGGAGAGGAATAGGTCGGGCTGGCAGGCAGAAGGAATAGATAGGAATCTAGGTTCCAGAGAGGAGAGGGAGACTCCTGGGGGTAGCCAGACAGCCATTATTAGCCAGACTGGAGAAGCAGTGAAAGTCAGATACAGAAGTAAAGGAAGGTAAAAGTCCCCAAGGCAAGACGTAGATGAAGAGAAACAGGTTAAGTTATAAGAGTCAGCAAGAAGTAAGTCTAAGCTAAAGTCAGGCATTCATAACTCATATGTCTCCATATCAGGATTTGGGAGCTGATTGGTGGCCCAAAAGAAAACCTGGTACAATGGATCTGAGTTTAAGTCCAGCCTAGTCTACTTAGTGAGTTCCAGAATAGCAAGGACTATGTAGAGAGGTCTTGTCTCAAAGGAAGAAAAGGAAGAAGAGGAGGAAGGAGGAGGAGGAGAGAAAGCACTAAGTCTTGCCAAGCTCCTGAGACACTAGGATGTTCTCTTGGGCTCTCCATCCCCCTGTTCTGCTCTTCATGGTTTTCTTCTTCTGGACTCTTCAGCAGCCATCATGGGAGACTGTACATTTTGGCAAGACCAGGAATCCGGAGACACCATGGAGATTCCTGGACGTTTTCGCTGCCATCAGTCAAGCTGCATAGTGACACCCCTTAGTCTATCAGCCTCCTAACTCCACTACTCTCTTCCTCCTTTCTCCCGACTTTCTGCTTCCCTGCCCCCCCACCTGCCTGAACACTGCTGTACACCCTCTAGCTGTGACTTGGCAGCTTCCCTATTGGTGATCTTCCGTGAGCAACAGTGACCCTGATTCATGCCACAGTCCAGGCATACTCTCAGCTCTCAGCCACAACACTTCTCTGCTGGAGCCAAATTTGTTCCCATTTCCCATCCCTGAAATACTGTCCCCTCCCCTACTCCCATCTTTCACAGGAAACTGTATTACCCCACCAGGAATGCTGTGTACCAGGGTGACAACTGACAGAGAGTTGACTGTGCTGATCTTGTGACAGCTTTCCCACTCAGGCAGAGGTGTGACCTTGGGGAAGGCTCTGCTACCAGGAGAGAAGGAGAGTATGGGACTCTCTGTGACTTCTTCTGTGAACCTAAAACTTCAGAAACAATAACCAGTAAAAATTGAATCCTGCCAGGTGAAGCGGTGCACACCTTTGATCCTGGCACTCACACTCAGGAGGCAGCGACAAGTGGATCTGTGATTTCAAGGCCAGCTTCCGGGGCTGGAGAGATGGCTCAGAGGTTAAGAGCACTGGCTGCTCTTCCAGAGGTCCTCAGTTCAATTCCCAGCAACCATATGGTGGCTCACAACCATCTGTAATTTGATCTGGTTCCCTCTTCTGGCATGCAGACCGAACACTGTATAATGATAAATAAATAATTTTTTTAAAAAAAAAAGGCTAGCTTCCTGGGATGCACAGTACGTACCTGTCTCCAAAATTAAAAAACAAAAAACAAAAAAACAAAAAAAAAAAACAGTGCACTGTTCTGTGTTCTGGTGATCCGTAGGCAGCAGGAGCAGAGTGCTAACAAATCAGTGGAGAGGGCAGCCTTGAGGTCACATGTCACAAAGAGGGTTCACGGGGGCCTAATTTCATCAAGGTGCAAATGAAGTTCAGCTACAAACAAACAAAAAACCACACCAGAACCCTCCATCAGAGGCTGGGGTGGAAGCTGGGCAGCTACCACAAACCTGACCTGACATCCCTAGCCACTCAGATGCTCCAAACACAGGGTACATGAGGACAGGCAAACCCAGAGCAGCTTTGGTCACCTCTTAAGGCCCCTCCACTCCTCCCTGCATTGGGAACCAGCCAATTTGGGGGATTTTTTTTTTGCCACCTTTAAACATGCAGCAAGAAGCCAGCATGTATAGCTATAGTAACTAAAGAAGAAAAAGTGCCAGGTAGTAGTGACACACGCCTTTAATCCCAGCACTCAGGGAGGCAGAGGCAGGCAGATCTCAGTGAGTTTGAAGGCAGCCTGGTCTACAGAGTGAGCCCCAGGACAGTCAGAACTGTTTTTTTTTGTTTGTTTGGTTTTTTTTTTTTTTTTTTTTTTTTTTTTTAGCAGAAAACTAGGAGTGTGGGAGTGATAATTTTTTTTTTTTTTGTTTTTTTTTTTTGTCAAGACAAGATTTCTCTGTAACTTTAGAGTCTGTCCTAGAACTAGCTCTTATAGACCAGGCTGGCCTTGAACTCACGGAGATCCTCGCGCCTCTGTCTCCAGAGTGATGGGATTAAAGGTGTTTGCCACTACTGTTCCGCCTCACTCTTGATTTTCACAGATGTGGGCTTGTAGTTTTACTATTTTATAAGTAAATGAAAAGCTTATATAGTAATTATGATACNAAAAAAAAAAAAAACAGAAAAGAGCCTGAGGCTGCCCCTGACTTCCACAAACACAGGTGTGCCCAAGGACACACAGACACACCCTATGAAAGAGGCCACCTGATTTGCCTCTAATCCCATCACTCTGTGAGTTCCAGGCCAACCTGGTCTACAGAGGGAGTTCCCGGACAGCCAGGGCTGTTACACAGAGAACCCCACACACACTCAAAAAAAGATTCCTGGACAAAGTCGGGAGTGGGTCTATGTAAGTGACTCATAGTCAGGAGCCTTCAGGCCCAACACTTTTGAGCTTCTGGCTGTCTCCACCTTATCACCCTCTCCATTTCAGGAGTTTTCTTTCCTTTCTTCAATAAACAGCCTTTATTTCTATGCCTAACCTCATGTCCATAGGACAGTTCTTTGTCCTGAGACACAGGGAGCTGGAAATCCCAATGGGTGTCCTCAGTCTCAGATCCACTCCTGTACATAGGTTTCCTTCGACTTTCAAGTGATGTCTCTACAGATGTACACACAAGATGGTCTAAACACACTACATACTTGCATATACATGTATATGTATGTTCCACATATTTAGTATGTGCGCTAATGATATATGTGTATGGACTCATGATACAGCACAGTCTGTGGAGGTCAGAGGACAACTCTAGGGAGTCGGTTTTCTCCTTTAACTATGTGTGTGAAGGGACTCTAGCTAGCGAGGCAAACACGGCTCTGGCAGGCTTGCCCATCTCTCCAGTTCCCTCTGCCTTGCTAAAAACCGTGAGCTTACATTCCTAAAGCTAGCCGCCAAGGTCTATTTCCTCACTTGGATACTTCCTCCTCCTAAGGCTGACCACAGAGGTCTAGCCTTCAGTTCACCTAATTAACATGCCCAATTAAAATTAAACACCTCATCCTAACATGGAGTCCCCCTTGTACCTTACAAATCACCATTTTCCTGTGCCCCAGCTGTCTCCTTTTTATCCAGTGGCAATCCTTTGTTTCTCCTGCCCCTCCACAAATATCCCTACCCCCTCCCTTGTTTCCTTCCCCTTCTCCCTTTATCTCCAGTCTTTGCCTCTTAATCCCTGCGCCCCCCACCCCTCAGCATTCTTTCCTCCTGTAGCAAATAAACCTCCTGTGTGCTGAGAACTTGGTCTTGGGGGATCCTGAACCCAATACCCATCTCTTACAGTGGGTCCTGGGAATGAAATGTAAGTTGTTAGGCTTGGCAGCAAGCACCTTTCCCGGCTAGGTCATTTTGCCAGCCCTATATGTGTTATATATGTTCCACGTAATACAAAAGCATACATGTTGTGTGTGTGTGTGTGTGTGTGTGTGTGTGTGTGTGTCCCAGGCATCCTCATTCTAAGGCGGCTCCAGCGGCGGCCTCAAAATCACTGAGGCGGGTTGGAGAGATGGCTCAGCGGTTAAGAGCACATAACTGCTCTTCTAAAGGCCCTAAGTTCAATTCCAAGCACCCACATGGTGGCTCACAACCATCTGTAACGGGATCAGATTCCTTCTTCTAGCCTGCATGAAGACATAGCACTTATACAAATAAATAGTAAAATAAATAAATAAAGGTGTTGGGTGCATCTGCAGCGTTCATCAAGCCGAAAACATGGAAAAGAACTGGGACCCAAAGCAGGAACCCCGCCCGCTGCGTCGCCTGCGCATGCGTGTGCCCTGAGCCCATCTAACCTCAGTGCGCAGACGCAGTGTGACGCGCAGGCGTTTGACGTCACCGTGAGAGGCGTCGCGCTCTGACGTGGGTTGGCCATGGAGGCTCTGGCGGGTGAGGAGCACGGTGGGCAATGGGGGAAACCAAGGCTAGACCTGCCCAAAAGTCCTGATGATCCGAACGTGGCGTGTGGAGGGTGCGACCCGGCCTGTTACGCTATGATGCCCCGGCTGCCAGCGCGAGGGAAGAATCAGTCCGGCCCTCACCCAGCCGGGCTCGACGCGTTTAAAATAGCCTGAGCCAGGGTGGGTGGGTAGGGGGAGTGGAAGGGATCGTTCAGCCTCGAACACCGCGCAGCGCCTTCACAGCCCGCAATACAAAGCATTCTAAACGAGGAAGCGTACGCATCTAGCAGCGAAAGTTTGGAAAGCTTCCACTTGCCCGTCGGCGGGATCTGCCCTCGCAAACGTTGTAATGCCACGAAATTTACAAAGGACCAAAGCTGGGGCTGGAGAGATGTCTGTGGTGAAGGGCGCTTGTTGCTCTTACAGAGAACGGGAGATCAGTCCCAGCAAGCATATGAGATAGCTCACAACTCGCAGTTCCAAGAGAAAGGACCAATGCCCTCTGATCCCTGGCCTCCGTTGGCACCTGCGTGCTCCCCCACCCCACCCCGCAGTTGCTGGTGGTGCACATAAACACGTAAACAAATGCGGACACACGTATGTAATAAATCTTTTGAAAAAGAAAAAAAAAATACTACACACCAGGCAGGTTGGGGGTGTGACTCAGTGATGGAGTGCTTCTTTAGCACACTCAGAACCCTGAGTTTGACCCTCTGCACCCCTAAATAATCAAGACTGCATTCTAGCCAAAACTGGTGGTCCACACTCCCAACTTGCTACTTGGGAGGCTGAAGCAAGAGCGCTTGAGGTTCAAAGCCCATCTGTGCAACAACACAGTGTCACCTTGCCTCAAAAAAGGTGGCGTGTAGCTTATCAGTAGAGGATGGCTAAGTACGCTGGCGTCCCTGGCGCCACAGAGAAAACGCAAATGACTTCACAGCTAGGTTTCACGGTATGCTCCTGGTTCCTAGCACAAGTTTGGAGCTCTTCTCCCAACTGGTGAGGGAGCTTGAGGGGAAACTAATATTTCCATTGCCCTGAAGAAAGACTTGGCACCTTAAGCTGGTCTGGCGTGGACCCAAACTCCTGTGCAGATATTGTCACAAGAGCACAGTGGCCGCAGGCACTGTGGAATTGGTTTTTATCAGTAAGTCACAGTCCTTTGTCGCCGTAGGTGTCTCCAAGCAAGGCATCCGTGAACGCATTTGGGACTATATGGAATCACGTGATTTAGCTGACTTCCCCCGACCTGTGCATCACAGGATTCCGAACTTTAAGGTACGCAGGTGTTCCTGGGGTTGTTAGAAGGGGATGAAGTTATCCCTGGGAGAATCACATCAGCAACACGGCTCCTCTGCTTTCTGGTAGGATTGGTCCTTGAGGCGCAGTGAGCAGAGGCAGAATCCAAGAGGGCCTGGAGGGCTCTTTGTGTTTGGACACATTCTTTTCTGTTACCCAGTGGGGCCCAGCCTCTGTGGGGGTGGAGGGTTGCACTGTAGCTGCTACCAGGGCTTTTCACAGAGCTGGCCTCCCTCAGCCACTTATGGAGGAGCTTATGGAACCCCTAGAGGGAAGCCCAGCCTTTAGTGCCCAGAGAAGCGTCACGTGACAGAAGCCCTGGCCCTGTTTCCTAACCCAAGGTGACTATTGCCAATAGTTTGCATGGAAAATAGTTTGCCTGAAAGAGGCAGTGTGAGCCAGGAGCTGGTTCAAGCTGGCCATCCCAGCAGTGGAAAGGCAGAGGTAGGAGGGCACAGGAAGAGGACACAGGATGAGCTCATAGGGTCTGGGGAGCAGGCGAAGGAGAGGCCTCTCCAGGCATCCCGCTCCTTAAATGATGCTGCTTACAGTGAGCTCTGCTCTTCTGTGGAAACCCTTCAGCTTCTGTACTCTTTTTAGAATTTTCTTTCCTTAAAAACTGAGTTCTGGGGTTGGAGAGAGACTCAGTGGTTAAGAGCACTGGCTGCTCTTCCAGAGGTCCTGAGTTCAATTCCCAGCAACCTCATGGTGACTCACAGCCCTCTGTAATGAGATCTGGTGCCCTCTTCTGGCATAAAGTCAGTAGAACATAAAGTAAATCTCTTTAAAAAACAAAAAACAAACCAAAAAAACTTGAATTCTGGCTTAGTTCCTTTCTGTCCTGTGTTCTTTCTGAAGTGTCTCCTTTGGGAATGTGGGCTCCTCTATCTGGGTGGATGCAGGGCTGTGATGCCTAGGCCGTACTTGGCCCACGTCCCCAAGGTGACATGCAGCCACGTTTACACAGGGTGCCTCTCGTGCTGCGGAGCATTTCCCACACCTGCATGCTTTCAGGGTGGCGAGAACCATTAAAGTCAACCCCGATGCTCCTCAGAGAAACGCCCGCTTCCTCGTGCTGGAGGTGAGTGCAGCACTGTTTTTGCCTACCTAGGGGTCTTACCTGGCTTGCCAAAGCATCAAAGACCTGGACGTCTTTGCTGGGACACAGGAAGTGAAAGTGGACCCTGATAAGCCCCTGGAAGGTGTCCGGTTGCTGGCACTGCAGGTAACTCCATGTTCCCAAGGTGCCCTCAGTCAGGAGCGCCCTCTAGGTGACAGCTGAGCGCATGCTGCATGCCATGTCTCTAGGTGACTGCTGAGCGCATGCCACATGCCCTGTCTCTAGGTGACTGCAGCTCACAGCAGCCGTCTGTCACTTGTCTTTAATGTTCTAATTCTTTGAAGCAAAAACTCCTCAGTTAGAAATCTGAGTCTGTATTAGGTGGTGATGGTGCACACCTTTAATCCCAGCATAAGAAAGAAGGGCAAGCGGATCTCTGTGAGTCCAAGGCCAGCCGGCCCACTGAGCAGAGTGAGTTCCAGACCAGCCAGAGCAACACAGAGAAACCCTGAATCAAAAAACATAAACAAACAAATGTGTAGACCACTTCTCAAAGAAAAGAGAGCACCCCCATCATTCATTCAAACTACTTTATATCATCTCATGTAGTATGAGGCCAGAGCTAGGTGTGTATTTTAATGCTCATAGCTCTAAGCAGCTATAAAACCAGTGCAGACGAAGTGAACAGGCCGAGCCACAGCGTGCACTGAGTGGCACAAGCAATGTGATGACTGACCTAGCTCTGCTGAACCAAGGCTGCTGCTGCTTTGGCACTGAATGTCAGGCACGGAGCTTTGGAAATCAGCCTGGGACTGCCAGAGGCCATGGAGTGACTTGCTGGTCCCCCATTGCTGTCCCATTACACGGCAGAAGCCTCAGCTGCGCAGGACATTGTGTGGTAAGGGAGGCTTAAGGCCTCTGTGCTGAGGAGAGCAGTGACTTGCAGCTCCTACTCTGGGCCCCTGAGACTCAAGGAGGCTTCCTGGAAGTGCAGGAGTGTTGACCTCCCCTCCCAGGCAGTGAGAGGGCAATTGAACTAGACTGACACCCCACACCACAGTGAGCACAGCAGGGAGCAGCGGGAGGGAGCTGTTGCTGGTGTGGGGGAGGACACTAGGGAATCTCAGTGGCCCTCAGGAAACAGGCATGAGAGGGGAAGCGGCCCAGCTATGCTCAGGTGTCCCTTCGTTGAGATTCCCTTTGTTCCTGGGGAAAACACGCACTCTCTGTGTAATTGTCTTTTCCTGCGAAGAGCAAAAAGACACTGCTGGTCCCAACTCCACGGCTGAGGACAGGACTGTTTAATAAGATCACACCACCTCCTGGAGCCACTAAAGACATACTGAGGAAATGTGCCACCTCCCAGGTGAGTGCTACAAGCGTCCACCCTGGGGGACTGTTCTCCTGAGTCATCGCACCGTGGAATAGAATTCATGGCGTTTACACAGAGCCACGAGAGCGCTGTTAAAGTATTCACCCGTTCTGCCTGTGCCCTAGATACCTGAACGGGGAGCTGCAGCACGGGGCACTCTGGTGCCCTCTTGTGGTAGATTTGGTCTGCGCCTGTGCTTGCTCCCGCCTGTTAGGTGAAGCAGTGGAGGGCTGGATGCACCCTCTTTGCAGAGCAGGCTGTAAACTCCTGACAGGAGTGTGATTGCATGTCATCAGACACTTTGCAGCTAAACTAGAGTCTGTAAATTCATTGATGTGTTAGAGAACCAGAATTTGCGTCTTACGTTAAATCACATTTGATAGCTTTTTAAAGAACCATAAATGCGGAGCTGGAGAGATGGCTCAGCAGTTAAAACACTGACTGTTCTTCCAGAGGTCCTGAGTTCAATTCCCAGCAACCACCTGGTCGCTCACTACCATCTATAATGAGATCTGGTGCCCTCTTTTGGGGTATAGGTACACATGCAGGCAGAAATAATAAATAATTATTTAAAAAAAAAAAGAACCATAAACACCATGTGATTTTACTTACCCTTTTAAAGGGATTTCACCTTGAGTCTAATATGTACATGTTGAATGACTTTTTATTTTCTGATAACTTATTGAAAAAATTGCCTACGGCTTACAAAAACATGTACAGTATGCTATAAAGATAAAATACATGTGTGTAGAGGAGCAAGTTGGGGAGGACACATCTGAAACCAGCTGCTGGGGAAGGTGGGAGAGGAGATTGCTGATCCGAACCTGCCTTGCATTATAGCAAGACTGCATTTCAGAAGAAATATTAGAAGGAATTGTGGTGGGGGTGGAATGTAGCTCATTAGAGCTCTCCCCAGCGTGTACAAAACCCCAGATTCTACCCAGCACTGAAGAAAATGGAAAAAGAATAAAAAGGATGAAAAGTAAGATAAAATCATAGTTTTGGCCAACCCCAAGCCCGCAGCTCAGGATTCTCAGCGACAGGGCAGTGGTCAGTTCTGGGCCCCAACTCAGGCAGTGAGGAGCCTATTTTCATGGCCACCGAGAGGGACAGCGTAAGGCTCCAACATGGTGGGTGCTTCGGGCATGCACTGTGACGTGCTCCAGGGAGACCCAGGCCGTACACTGATCCCAGAAGAGACTTGCCAGGTCTTTGACCTGCTCCGCAGGGGCAGTCCCCTCACACCTATCCAGGCCTCTGATCGTCAGGATGGGTGGGTCCACTGGGGGGAGATTTCCAGAATCGAGAGTGCCCTGCCTGAAGCGATGGCCATGCGGGTACTGACCATGTCCTGTGCCTCCATTTCTAACGTTCGTTTTGGTGTCCTGTGCCATGAGGAACCTGAAGCTCCTGAGACTCAACGGGGCCTGGCCCCCCTACCTGATTACCTATGGTGTTCTTTTGGCATTAGTGTTCTGTGACTTTGTGTGGTTCGTTCCCTCTGTCCCTCTTCCTGGGGTAAGAACTGTAGAAGACACTCTCTCAGATTGTTTCTGGACTGACTGTCCTGGGATACTGCCGCCTCTAGGGTAGCGTGGGAGTCATGTCCACTCTGACTGCACTAAGACCACAGCTCAGCCCCCGTTTCCCTTTATAGGGCGTGCGGAACTTCAGCGTCCCCGTGGGCTTGGACTCCAGTGTCCTCGTGGATTTAGTTGTGGTGGGATCTGTTGCTGTGTCTGAGAAAGGTAAGCTAGAGACAGGCTGTCCAGGTGTTCTGAAGGCTGCCCTGTCCACTTTCCCCTGCTAGTCATTCTGCCCTGCAGGCCTGACCCCAGCCACTCACTGGCCACTTGTATAGGCTTTGTCCTGTTTTAGTCAGACCAGAGTCTCCCGGGTACCACAGAAGAGTGCATGAGGCCTGCGCCTCAACTAATGCAGTCTGGATAGTCTGCACAGGCATTCACGGAGGCCTGTCTCCCTGGTGACCCTAGCTTCTGTCAAGTTGACAGGTGACACAGTCACAGGGGCTCACGGGAGCCCCAGCACCCCTCTTCCTGTCCTCTGCGCATGTTGGGATTATCCAGCTTGAACTTTGAGCAGGCCAGTAATGAGCCGTAATTTCTCCCATGCCTTTAAAGTCAGTGTTGTGTATCTCACGCTGACCTCAGATTAGTCTTCCTGTCTCAGGCCTGTGACCATGCAGCCCTGCTGAGCCTGGCCTCCCCTTTGCTTCTGGCTTCTCTTCCTAAGGCAGGAGATGAGACACCTGCCCTTCAAAGCAGAACTCTGTTGTTCTCTGTCCTCACCTGCCGACCTTTCATGGCTTTTGGGTTTTGATTTCAGAACTTGATGTTAGCTCTCCACCCTCCCACCTCAGCCTCTGCGTGCTGGTGCAGCTACGCCACCGCACCTGGCCACTGTCACTGCTTTTCACTGTGTCTTGGTGACATGGCCAGCACACAGGTGCAAGCTTGGTCACCCCATGCACTCACTGTGCACGTTCAGTGTTCGGGGCCACTTGTGGATCACTAGGGACAACAGGAACACTGAGACCCCATCCTTTCCACTTCTGCTGTGCCCTGCCTTGTCTCTTAGGCTGGAGAATTGGGAAGGGAGAAGGCTATGCCGATCTTGAGTATGCCATGATGGTGTCGATGGGAGCTGTCCACAAGGGGACTCCGGTCGTCACCATTGTCCATGACTGCCAGGTATGTCCTGCAGATCTATCATTGGTGCCCCTCAGCAGCTCCGGGAGAGGGAGGGGTGAGAGAGACACCTATTCATAGCAGGCACATGGAGACTTATTAGTTATGAATGCTCAGCCTTATCTTATGCTTGTCCCACTAGCTTTTATAATTTAATTTAACATCTTTCTCTTCATCTATGTTTTGCCTCAGGACTTTTTTTTTTTAAAGATTTATTTATTTATTAAGTATACAACATTCTGCCTCCATGTATGTCTGCATGCCAGAGGAGGGTGCCAGATCTCATTACAGATGGTTGTCAGCCACCATGTGGTTGCTGGGAATCGAACTCAGGACCTCTGGAAGAGCAGCCAGTGCTCTTAACCACTGAGCCATCTCTCCAGCCCCTTGCCTCAGGACTTTTATCTTTCATTCTTTATGTCCTATTTTTCCTGCTTCTTCCATGTCTGGCTAGTGGCTACCTGGTTGGTTGGCCCCAGCGTCTCTCTCTTTTTCTCCCTTGTTCTCTCTTTTCTCTCCTCTGTCCTCTTGAGCCTAGATTCCTCCTCCTACTTATTCTCTCCACCCACCAGCGCTGCCTGTTCCTGTACTGCCTGGCTGTTGGCCTGTTCAGCTTTGTATTAGACTAATCAGGTGCCTTAGGCAGATAAGGTAAAGCAGTAACACATATTTGCATGATTAAATAAATGTAGCATAAATAAATGTAACACATCTTTACATCATTAAACAAATGTAGCTTAAACAAATGTAACACATCTTTACATCATTAAACAAATGTAGCTTAAACAAATGTAACACATCTTTGCCCAGCTAAAGTAATATTCCACAAATAAACAAATGTAACACATTTCCGTAGTTAAAGCAGTATTCCACAGCACCTGTTCTTGGGTCATGCGATGAGCAGTGTTGATGGATGAGACCCTGGGTCTCACGCACTGGAGATCATCCGTCCAGTTGCTCAGTTCCTTCCGGGCCCTGCTGTCACCTGACTACTTAGCGCCTTACCTTGTTCAGGTCATGGACATTCCTGAGGCTCTTGTAGAGGACCATGATCTCACGGTTGACTACATCATCACTCCGACCAGGGTTGTTGCTACAGACTGTGCACGCCCAAAGCCAACAGGGATCATCTGGTCCAAGGTGAGTTATTAGTGTGGCTGACATGGCCTACTGTAGTGGCCATCAGTGTTCCTCACATGGCCTCGCCATTGTCTGCTGTCCTGTGTGGCTGGACATCAGTACTACCTGGAACTTTGAGTGGTGTAGCTCCAAGTAATGTCTTCAGGCTGAGGCCTAGAATTACCTAGGAAGCAGTCATGGTAGGGTCACTTCACTGTGGTGCCTTTGCTAGTTTTTTCGTGTGTGTGTGTGTGTGTGTGTGTGTGTGTGTGCGCGCGCGTGCATGCATTTGTGTTCATATATGTGCATGTGTGGAGGCCAGAGGTGAGCCTTGGGTGTCATTCCTCAGGGTGGCACACACCCTGAACATTTTTATAGTTTGTTGGTTTTACAGTTCTATGGGGTTGGACTTACAGCCTTGTGACTCGGGCAAGCACTGCTAATGAGCTGCCTCCCAGTCCTTTGCTAATTTTTATTTTGGAGGCAGGGTTCACTGCCTAGGCCTCTCGAGTAGCCAGGATTACAAGCTGCACTGCCACCCTCCACAAAAGATTGCAAACTTCTAGGTAATTGACACCTGAGTACCAAATCTGAGTTGGAATTTTTGGAGGATGGAATTTTTGGAGGCTGGAGCATAAAGATGTTGTTTTCTGTTTGATTAACAAGTAGAGCTCTCATTTCACATGGCACGTTGATAGAACGTAATGACCGTTCCTAATTGCCAGCTAGTAAAAACAGAATCCCCTCAGCATGGACAGCGACATCAACCCATTCTGCTAGCCCAATTGTAAGCTGTGGGGAAATGGCAGAGCCAATGTGGTTGGGACTTGTGGAGAAGTGAGCCAAGCCATGCTGGGTGGCATGACTCCTTACTCAAAACAGGCTGTTCCCAAGAGGAGTGGTGCCTGGCTCCATAGTAGCCTGAACACCAGGAGATGCCATCCTCACAGCTCAGCTCCTGTGCTGCTGGACTTCATAGGAAAGGAACCCAGAGCCTGAGTGCTGATCTGATGTGTGTACCGAGTGCTGATCTGATGTGTGCACTGTAGAAACCCTGCCTTGAGCTGGGCATAGTGGTGCAGGCCTTAAATCCCAGCACTCGGGAAGAAGAAGCAGGTGGATCTCTGTGAGTTCGAGGCCAGCCTGGACTACATAATGAGTTCCAGGATAGCCAGTGCTATATAGTGAGACTCTCAAAAAAAAAAAAAAAAAAAAAAAAACCAGCAGCATCAACTATAAAAACAAACAACACCTCCCCCCAACACACACACACATACACACAGGAAACCCTGTCTTGGAGCCATGGCTGTTCTCTCAGTAACTGCTTGTTTGCCAGTTTTCTGCCTCCAAAGTTAAAGAAAAACTTGCCTCTGATGGATGAGAAGTGTCAGAAAGGACTGAACAAGTCTGCTTCCTGGCCTCCTGCAGGCTCTGCTGTTCAGGCTGATCTGCCAGCTCAGTCCAGGCATCCCACTGGCACACTGGCTGCTGATGGTCCACAGCTTCCAGCCGTGTTTGTGCACACGGATCAGGCACCTGGCTTCTCCTCCAAGGCACACTGCTCACATGGTGATCTGCCTTCCACTGCCTCTGCAGGTTGTTGGGATGTTTGCAGGCAACTTTACCAACTTGGTAGGAACACAGGCGGCCTGTGCGAAAGCCCCACAGGCTGATGCTGAGCTCAGCAAGCTGTCATTTAACAACCTGGTGACCCACTGCTAGGGAACGCTACACAAGTCGTGCTTAGTGTCAG
The DNA here is from genome assembly GCF_014885135.2 of Alexandromys fortis. NCBI lineage: Eukaryota > Metazoa > Chordata > Mammalia > Rodentia > Cricetidae > Alexandromys > Alexandromys fortis. Next base: position 1,507,351 of record NW_026068038.1, on the reverse strand, counting down.
ACCTGCCTGGCAGTGTGCAGGGCCAGGCCTCAGTGTGACCCAAGAGATGCTCCTGAGCTTGTAAAGGACCCCGTCCCGGCCACAGGCACTTCCCTGGAGGTAGGCAAGGATTTGCCCTCTGTGGCCATGTTAGCACCACTGACTGCAGGTGCTCTTCTGGGTGAATGGCCCACAGAGGAACCCCAGCTGCTTCCTCTGGAAAGATAGAGGCCCATTCTACCCTTGCTGTGGCACATGAAGGGACAGTCTGAAGGACGTCAGAGTGTCAGGATTTCATTTAGGCTGCCATGGGGTTGGAGCTGAGCTGCAGGCTGGTGATTTTCTATTAAGAAATGGAATCCAGGCCTGGCTTCGTGTTGCAGGCTTATCATCTGGGCACTCTGGATGCTGAGGCAGGAGGATGGCAAGTTTGATGTCCAGGCAAACCTGGGCAATATGATGAGGCCTTTTCTCCAAATAAAAAGAAATGGCTGGGCTGTAGCCCAGTGGTAGAAGACTTGTCTAGCCCATGTGAGGCCCTGTGCTTCACCCCCAGCATCAGAGAAATAAATAAAATTAAACATGCAATGGAGTCTTACTTATCTCCCCAGAGCTGGGGCCTTCAGCACCCTTTCAGTCATATGGTGTGGTATGTTACCAGAGTCCCTCCTGAGTGTGTGGGTGTGGCCTTGGTGTGACTACCCCCTGGTCACCTCAAGACTCCAACTGAGGTCACTGTCTTTTTCAGGTCAGTTGTGAGATGCTTACGAAAATCCCAGTGCTCAGGATCCTCCGTGAGCGAGAGAAGCGGGCCGGAAAGGACGTCGCTCTTCAAGCTGAGCCTGGCAGCCAGCACCCAGCTCCAAGCACCATGAGGAGACCCCGGGATATACCGCAGTCACAAGCAGCTTCCCTAGGAGGGTCCCATAGCCCCTTGCACGGGGTGGACACCCAACCAGCTGCCACTGTGTACGTGGGAAACCTGCCCTTCAATGCTCGCGTGCGTGAACTGAAGAGAGTCCTCCAGGAGCTGGGGGCAGTGCCCCTGAGGCTTACCTGGCAGGGGCCACAGCACAGGGCCATTCTACACTATGCTGACTCAGCTGCTGCCCAGCAGGCTGCCTCCCGCCTTCAGGGCGTACATCTAGGTGCCAACGCCTTGAGGGTGGCACTGGGGCAGCAGAGGGATACGTGACCTGGTGAGCAGCCCCCAACGGAAGAGTTGTGCCGTCTCTTGTTGGAATGTCTCTGACGTGTGGTAGTTTGCTATTGATGGGGGCCTGCTGCTGTGTGAGGCCTAGGCTCTGCTCCTCCTGGGAAGAGGCCACACTTTCCTAATGCATAGGGATGCGTGGTGAGCAACACATCACAACTCTCGGGATACCACAAACTCCGACTCATTCTGACCCATTCCAGTTCTGGCTCTGGTTGTGAGGTCCGTGTGATATGCCCTCTGGGTGCAGAAGGTCTAGGGACAAAAGGTAGAGAATGGAGACCTGATTTAGGATAGGAGAGAAAGTGAACACAGACCCACAGAGAAGAGACCAGGGCAGGGATCCAGGGCAGGCAGCAGAGCCACAGTCCAGCAGAACAGGGGTGGGTAAGGGGCTCTGCACCCAGAGAATGGGAACCCGACTTGTGCACGTGTGTGATAGTGTCTACCCAGGCAGCACAGCTTTAACTCCACAGGCTCAGGGCCTCACTGTCCCTCAGTGAGAATGAGAGGGGGTGGCAGCTGCCTGTGCTTGCCAAGATGCGGTACTTGTGCCATTGATCCTACGCAAAAAGTCAAAATAAGCATTTATCGAATGTGCATGCTTGAGAAGTTTCTCGTTTTTACCAGCGGGGCTTCCACAGTCCATTGTCCTTTGCCCCAGAAGGGCAGGCCTAGAAAAACAATCCTGTGACACACAACTCCTTGCAGGGACCTAGCCGTAGTCGCTCAGTGCTAGTTCAGTAATCACCCCTTCCAAGTTGTCCCAGGTGCTATGAAGAGTGGCCGTGGGAAGCAGGCCTCGAGCTGCACTGACCTTTTGATCATCAAAAGTAGTGAGGGTAGGAACTCAAGTAGGGCAGGAACCTGGAGGCAGGAGCTGGTGCAGAGGTCATGAGGGGTGCTGCTTACTTGCTTGCTCCTCACAGCTTGCTCAGCCTACTTGCCTACTTTCTTTTTTTTTTTTTTCGAGACAGGGTTTCTCTGTGGTTTTGGAGCCTGTCCTGGAACTAGCTCTTGTAGACCAGGCTGGTCTCGAACTCACAGAGACCCGCCTGCCTCTGCCTCCCAAGTGCTGGGATTAAAGGCGTGCGCCACCACCTCCCGGCTTCAGCCTACTTTCTTTATAGCATCTAGGACCTCCAGCCCAGGAATTACCCCACCTGTGATGGTCTGGGCCCTACCACATGAATCCCTAAGAAAATGCTCTACAAACTTGCCTGCAGCCCACTATTCTGGAGCCATTTTCTCAGTTGAGGTTCCCGCTCAGATAACGCTAGCCTGTGTCAAGTTGACATAAAACTAGCCAGCACACTGGCCTCTTCCTATGTGTGCTTGCCCTGTACCTGGCTGTTCTGATGAGAACCCTGTGGGGATCTGAGACCTCATCGGACCTCTGGGTATGAGCACACAGCAACAGCAGCAAAACTCAGAAGTAGTTGGGGCCATGACTGATGGGCAGCTCAGACTCCTGTAGGTGAAATGAGTTTTACAGAAAGTGGTTGCAGATTCCAGAGAGATTCCTCAGTTCCAGCATGTCCAACCAGATCCTAGCAGAAGCTCCTCAGGGAACTGAGCAGCAAGCAAATACTTGGGAACTGTCAGCAGCAAGAGCAGAGAACAGCAGAGGTTGACCTCTGGACTGCTCCACATGCACACTCATGGGAACGGGATGAAGGCTGGCAGAGGAGCCAAAAGGCAGTGGCAGACCTCTCAGTGCTGGTTTCTAGGTGATTCTAGGCCCTGCCTTGGAGATGAGGTTTGAGGTTACGAGGTCCGAATTTCCAGGTGATGCTGGTGGCATCTCCTCCTGTCCTGCAGGCATAGTGAAGCCACACTTAATACAGAAGTTAGGATGCCCCAAGAGGAGAGGCCAGAGCAGCCTCAGTCATCATCTCGAGGAGTGAGATGGTGGCTTGAAGGATAGAATACCAGAGAAGAGGTAGCTGAGCCTAGGGCTCATCTTAGTTCAGGGTTCTGTGCTGTAATAAGGCACCATAGCCAAAAGCAGCTTGGGGAAGAAAGGGGCCGTTTCACCTCACTTCCATGTCGTGGTCTGTCATCAAAGGAATTCAGGAGCTGGTGCAGAAACCATGGAGGAGGATTGCTCACTGGCTTACCCTCATGGTTGCTAAACCTGCTTGTAGAACCCAGAACGAGCAATCTAGGCTGGCACTGCCCAGAGTGCCCCCCCCCCCGCCCCATCAGTCATCAATCAAAATGCACCAGAAACTTGCCCACAGGCCAGTCTGGTGGGGACATTTCCCCAGTTTAGGCCTCAAACTCATGAGATGCATCTTCCTCTGCTTCCAGGATGCTGGGATTGAAGGCGTGTCACTGCCCCTGGCTCTGGTTTTGTTTTGTTTTGAGACAGGGTCTCTGCATAGCACTGACTGGCCTAGAACTGCTATATAGACCAGGCTAACCTCAAACTCAGAGATCTACCTGCCTCTCTCTGTCTCCCACCACACTCAGCTTCAAATTTCAAAATATCAGAGCCTTTCTGAAAAGCAGATCTTTGATAGGACCCATGTATAAGGGCTGACATGTAGGTGACACCCAGTGCGTGGTCCTCAGCACTCTTTAGTCTATCCCCTTGGCCTTTCTTAAATTCTGAACTCCCTTTTCCTGCAGTTGGGGAATAAAGGAGAGCTCTCTTCTATTCTCCCAAGGACTGGAAGTGCCCAGGGAGCTTGGTGCATCTTCCCAGGAAGTCCTTCAGCTCTCCCCACCAGAAACCTCCCAAAACTGGCTAAAGTCACGCTACGTTTGACTAGTCACCTGGGGACCAGCTCCACGCAGTGGTGATGCTGGGCTGCCCTGTGGAGAGGACCACACATTCCAGCACTGTTGGGATGGTGTGTCATTTTGGAAGGGATCCCGGGCTGGGGGAGGAGCCCTCACTGGTCCCACTGAAGCATCCCCGGAACTTCATGAGTGAGATGACTTTAATGTTTTGAGCCACTAAACTTGGGGCAGGCGTTTGCTTCCTCAGTAACCGATCACGCAGTTTCGCTTATTGTCACAGATAATGATAGACACATGTAAAACATGTGTTAAAGTATAGGCCAATACTTCCACTGAAGAGCAGCAATTAAGAGTAGATAGAGGGTTTACCATAACCGTCATGATCATCATTGCAGATATGGGTTCCTCGGCCAACTGAGGTCCCAGGAGCGCAGCCAAGTTGCTCTTTACCCCCTCAAGATGCCTCAAGTCGGGGCCATTTGTCAGGAGAGAAAATCAGCCCTCCCCTGTGAGGTGACTTCGCTCTTCCCACAGCAGAGGATAAATGGACTTGGGGTCTGTGGCATGGGTGTCAGGGTCACCCACCGTGCTGGGTCCATCCTGCATCCTTCAACCTTCTCACCTCTAGGTTGTGGCCCCTGCATCTCTGGTGCTCTGGTGCTCCTATGGGCAACAGTGCAGGTCCCAAGGATCCTGGATCCTTCCATCCATCTTCTGGGTCACCCAAGGCTTTTACTGGGAACCGCAGAGATGTGCAGACAAGCAGACTTAAGTGAGGAGCTGCGCTCTTTTCCTCAACAGGCAGGGCTGCCTCCTGTGAATGGAGCCCTTTATTTTCCAGGGCCATAAATCACGACGGTTGCAATGGGAGCCGACACGCGCCTGTGTGGTGTGGATGTGCCATACTTTGGTGGTTGGAAGCGCTAAGCGCTGGTCTTGAGGCGCTGAGCTGTGGGCAACTCCAACATCGCTCCCACCTGCAGGTTGGACAATCCCACCGGTAGGAGCAGTTTTCCGGATCAGGGTCTCGGGCCAGAATTGGCTGGAGCCCTGGATCCTGGCCCTGTGGAATGGAAAAAGGCTGTTCCCAGGGGAACCCTGACCTGCTCATCTCCTGACCACAAGCTGGGCCTGCAGGCCAACTGGAAGCCACAGCAACTTGTCAGAACACAGAGAACATTGAGTGGCTGAAGAATTCGGAGTCAGAGTCACACACCACCTTGTGTGTGGGGGGGGGATTGTGTGTGCAGTGTGTTGTTCTAGCTGTGTGACCTCAGGCAGGGCTTACCCTCTCTGCGCCTGGGTTCTTCAGAGTTAACTTTTTTTGTTTTTGTTTTTTGAGACAGGGTTTCTCTGTAGCTTTGGAGCCTGTCCTGGAATTAGCTCTTGTAGGCCAGGCTGGCCTCGAACTCACAAAGATCCGCCTGCCTCTACCTCCGGAGTGCTGGGATTAAAGGCGTGTGCCACCACCGCCCAGCCAGAGTTAACTCTTGAGACTTGCAGCGGATTTCGCCACACATCACAGGAGGGAAGCAAGCAAAGTTAGGACGAGGCAGAGGCAGGACTGGAACCACACCCTGGGGGCTGGGAGCTCCGAACCAGCACGTCCATTATCTGATTCTCTGGGGGCCACACAGTCTTGGTGTGCAGGGGATGCGTTCAGAGACCCCAAAGCTGCCTGGGATGGGGCTGGAAGTGACTTTACCCTTCACTTTTCTGAAGTCCATTTCCTAAAGCCCTATTGTTTGTGTAACTAGGAAAAGATAATTAGTTCAGCTCTCAACGAGAACAACCCATCTCCCCTAAACTGAGGTCTAAGGGTCTGGACTAGGGTCCACTCATCCGGACCTGGATGCTTGTTGCCTGGTGAAATGTTTTTCTGTAGTTCTAACATGAACTGTAAGAAATGAACAGCAGGTGGCGCCATCTCCTCATGAGAAATAAGCAGGGGCAAAATTCCAGGGCGGGTGCTTCTTGTGCCTTCCGGGATTCCCTCTTCTTTTCAAAGGGTCCCTAACCATGAGCTGTCTCCCTGTACTGGCATCACGGTGAAGTGCAGCCTGATGCCCCCCACCCCGCCCCTTGCTGCCCTGCCCTCTGGGGTTTACCCCTATGGTCCTCTTCCTTCTTCACACAGGCCTAGCTCTCTGACCCAGCCTGACGACGGGGGCTGATGCTGAGGGTCCGGTGAGAGCTCATTCCTGCCAGGCCCCTGTCACACAGAAACCCAGAGACATCGTGTGCCTATCTAGAACTTGCTTTCGGGACAAATTCCCAAAGACAGATAACTGGTCCTTTTTTCAGGGACATCTAAGAACCTGGCATTCTGCCACATGGCCATGACCGGGACAGTCGGGGAACATGGGGTTCCTACCTCCCTGGCGTGACGTCACTAGTTTTAATAAGATGCTCAGAGAGGCTTAGCACGTGATCCTTCCCCAGACCACTGCTGTGTCACCATGAGGACACTGAACACCAGAACTGTGCCGGAGTAATATGGACCACCGAAAGGATTGGTCAGGCACTATGGTTGGGCTCAGTGGGGCTAGCTTTCAGCTCTGTTCAGACTACCCTACCCAATTGTCCCTTGGGTGGGCCAGGCCCAGTGACATCCCTCCAGGGGAGTCAAATGAGCCTTCCTTATAGTAGAAAGAGCTGCAGGACCCAGCACACCTGTTCTGAACAGGTGTGCTACCCCACCTTGGTAACTCCATCTTCCCATCATGCTCTCTGCAAAGTGGCCTTCTTTCATACGGTCAGCCAGGTGACTGTGGACTATGATAATGGCTGTGCTGTGCTGACCTGTCTACTGGGAACAAGTCTAACGGCAAGTTTTCATGGCGGCTCAGTGTGGCCCTTGAGGGCACTCTGGGTGGTTGAACAGCTGGGCTCACTCTTTACCCAGCCTGCTGTTTCACGAGGACTGTATTCCTCTCCGGGCCATCAAAGCTCATCAGAAAATGTTAGAAGGGTGGAAGTAGAGATCTAGGGTAGATAGCATCCTAGCTGAAACACTGAGGGGGATACTCGGAGCGGGGGAGAAGGAAGGCGAAGTGAAGAAATGCAGGCGCAGGGGAGGGGGAAGCTCACGATTAAAGGTCCATGATCCATGTGTCCATCTTTACAATAGCCCAGACTCCATCCAGTGACTGGCAGGGCCCCACCTGGGCTTGCAGGAAAGAAGGCCCTTCCTCTCCTTACCCAGAGAAACAGAATCAGGCAGCCGCACCCGACTGCCGCCCACCAGTCTCTGGTCTTGTGTCAACTTTTGCTTGATGTTTATTTCCACTGTACCAAGAAAGGGGGGCAGGCAGGGAGCCATCGTGAAAGCTGGAAAGGCCGGGTCTGCAACTCCAGGAGGGACGTGAGAGTCTCCAGTCTGACAGGACACTGAGAGTCTGTGGCCTTCCTGGGCTCAGTGGAAACGCTGGACAGGGTCTGGTAGCCCATGTGTATAGCATGAAGGCCAGCCTGGGTCGGGTCAGGAACCCCCCTTCAACATCCCCCTCTCCACTGACGATGGGTTATCCAAGAAAAAAACAGGTCATCAGCTTTGGGGAGCAGAAAGTCCAGGGTCTGAGCCCCAATCCCACATCCTCCTATTTTACACCAGCACTGGTGTGGCCTCTCTTGAGTTGGGCTTCCATACCTGGGGGGGAGCAGGGGCGTGAAAGTCACTTAAAGGGTGTTGTGAGGGTGGACTGAGGAGAGGGCTGTCAGGATGTCAGAGTCTCCTGAATGTTGCCTGTTCCTCCAGGACACCTAGTTTTCCCAAACTGCCACTGGAGCCAGGGCGGGCAGGAGAGGGCAGCAGAGGCCAGACCAAACCACCTCACCAGGGCTGGCTGGGGCTGAGGGCTCTGAGGAGCACACACACTTCAGCCCTTACCAGGAACCCTGTCCTCCCTCTTCCAGAAAAGCCCGATGCGGTGGGTCGCTCAGAGCCACCAGAAGAAGTGATGCGACCCTTTCATCTCCCCACCTGAGACCCTCAGACTATTCTGGTAGTGTGTGGGGGAGTCTCAGGCCCAAACCTACGGCGGAGCTATAAGCACCCAAGAGACGGCTCCTGGAAAGTGTGGGCGGGTGCATACATGTTCTACACACACACACACACACACACACACACACACACACACACCATCCTTATGGTGAGAAACACCAGGGGTCTGAAGGCCACCACTCTTCCCTCTGGGTGCCAGGGCATTATGTCCCCTTCCACCTGAGCACATCACTGCCCCATCTTACTGGGACACTGTCAGAGAGGAGGAAAGCAAAAGAGACGTGGCTTGGTCTGCACACTTCCAGGTGGCCCCAGGACAAGTACTCCGGTTGGCCGGTATTTCTACTCCCTCCTAGGAATACAGTCACTGATGGCATCTGTCAGGCACGGAGTAAGGTTTTGGTGCAGCACCAACCCTTCCCTGTCCTGGACCCTTCACTCCCAAAGAGAAAGGACAATAGACAGCACCCGCACATCACAGCTCACACCCTGTTGTCCTCTAGCCTCTGGGTGCTGAGGTCATCCTGGGTCTGGGTTCAGGGTCAGTGGCCCCGGGAAGTTCCTCCTGACTAAGGTCTGTGGGACCTAGAGTCAAGGCCTAGGAGACTGTGCACCCAGGTCTGCAAGAGGAGGAGTTTCTGGAGGGGACCCTGTGATTCACCTACAGGGCCGAGCTTTGTGCCTCCCCGCTGTTTGTCCCTCTCCGCGCCTTCAATTCAACCTTAGGCCTTACACACACTCTGCCAGGGTGCTTGGAGAAAACTAACAACAGGGCTCAGACTGCGCTGACGATAGGTAAGTGAGCACGCACGCACAATTCCGTGCCACTCAGAGGCCCTGTGCTAATTTAAGACCGTGACTTGCACGTGTCCGAGTGCTTTCGTGGACACGGTGGTGGGCCCTTCCCACCCTGTGCGAACTTAAGCCAATGAGCCCGGGAAAAAGCCTGGCGCCATCAAAGCGGCGGCGGGAAACCTCGGGCCGAGGCTAGGCGTTCTTGCCGACCGAATCCCGCCCAGCTCAGCTTGCCTGGAGCCGCCCTCCTCTGGGGAAGGCCGGACTTTCCCTCTCACCCTCCGGCGGCAGATCAGGCGAAAGCAGGGCTCCAATTCCCCCGGCCCTGACCAGTTCTGCAGGAGCGACTCAGGGTGCCTTCCCAGCTGGGCCTGATATGTGGGAGCTGGGAAATCCCACGAAACCCACACAGGAGTCTGGTGATGAGCCGGAAGCTGGGGTTCACCGCCGCTGCCGGCACAGGGATCCTGGGCGCAGAAGTCACCGCACCAGGGGGCCGCCTCCGTGCTTCCCTTGTCCTCAGTTTTCTCAAGGGCGCAATCAGAGCTGGGAAGGTGCCCCGTCTCTAGGGTCCCGAGGGCTTTCCCTGGACCTGCTTTACCGCCCGAGAGAAGGTCAGATCCTCCCCGCCCCCCTAGCTTCGAACCTGCTCCAGGCCGCAGGGCCCTGAGAGCAGGGAGGCCGCAGCCCCCGCCTGATGCTGCAGACGCCGCTGCTCCGGCCTTTTCCTGTCCTCTTTATCTGGGTTTTATAGACAGCTGTTAGTTTGGGACATTAATTGCCCGGACGAGTTTATTGATAATTTTGATGTAACAGAGCACCGGAGAAATTACCCTCCCGTCCAGAATGTCAAGTCTGAGAAGAAGCAGGTTCTGAGGCGCGACCCCACGGTGCACAGACACTGCGGTGGGTCAGGACCGCAGTACCAACAATGCAGCTTATTGTGTTTGTTTTCCTAGGTGGGCGGTTGGTGATGGAGATGGTGGTCAGGGAAGCCCAGAGTTTAGCTGTTCGTTGTCTCCAGAAGAGGGGGTTAAAATACGATTTAGAAGGGAAATATGTTAGTGGCAGGAACATGGATGCAGTTGGGGTACCCACGGATGGAACCTTCCTGACTGGGTTTTACAGAGTCCACCGGGGAAGACCATCAGGCAATTGAAAAACAGACAAAATAAACAAACAAAACTTTGAAGTTACTTCATTATCTACAACAGAATGCAAGACAGGCCAAGCAAGGCTCATGCCCGGAGAAAACTGGGTTCAGGGTAGAAGGAAAAAAATATACAGAAATACATATAAAAACCGTGTGCTTCTGCACGCACCGACTTTCCCCCAGAGATGAAAATACTACAGTTTTTCTTTAAATGTTTGACTATTTCTTAAAACCAAGAAATGACATTTAGGGGGACAGAAAGCTCATATTCAAAAATTAGAGGCAGGAAAAAAAAGTTACCCCTACCCAGATTTTACTGAAATGAAGAGTGAAAAAGAGAGGGGGAAATGGGGGTAGGGGTGAGATTCAACTAGACTTAAAGTTTTGTTTCGTCCAGAGCCGCAGCTCCAGGGATAGGCAATGTCTATTACCCTCAACAAAGTAGCCATTCGAGTTTATTTCTAGCAACAAGAGTTTTAGAGGCCATGTACAAATGTTATACATTTTTATTTTTGTTCTTTTTGTAGGAAAAAAATACACAAAAGCATACCCTCGGATTATCCTTTTATACAGTGCGGAAGGAGGTTTAAAATATGTGTTGTAGACGGCGCACCTCTGCGGCCGAAACGCTAAAAAGGGGGACAGTCCTTCATTTTATATATATTTATATAAAACATATGGGGATTTGTTTTTACAGATTGGTCTTTGTTTCAAATTTACAATGGGTATCAAATAAAAAAAAAACAACAACTCTACACGGCAAATATTGCCAACCAAGTCACACCATTAATACCGGGAGGGCAGAGCTACGTGGTGTTTTGATTAGGAAAAGAAAGCAGAATAAATAACAGGCTAAGCCTGTCTCCGGTGTCAGGGAGCCTGAACTACACCACCTGATCGAGCCTCCGTATCCCTGCAGCTTTCCGAGTTCGTTTCCTTTCCGAGTTACAGTAGAGACTGGAAGACAGAAAAACACCTACTGAAGAAGTCACAATGCAACTCCAAATCAAAGTGAAAGACACACACTGGAGGAAGAAGAAAACGGAAAGGGCCAAAGGCTGGGGCAGCTCCTCAGCCGCTTTTCTTTTTTTAAAAGACAAACAGAGGCTCCAGGTATCCAAGTCGTATCCACGAAGATCCACCTGTGATTGCTGGAGGAGACCCCAGGTCGGGAGAGGGAGATGCCCGCCTGATCCTTTCCTCCTCCCCGGAAGGGGGAAAAAAGATGGCTGAAGGGGGCTGAAGAAACTGTGCATTTCAAGACATTCTTTCAAAAAGTTAAAAATTAAAAGATAAATACTCAATCAAAAATAAAAGTATTTGATAATGACCGGTCTCAAGTGTTCGTGCTTCTAAAAACTGTCCCTTGGTGTGGGAGGGGTGGAGAGACCTCGGCAGAATTCTTTCCTTCTACTAGCTGCTTCCCCCCCCCCCACACACACACACACAGCACCTTAGTGGCTGCTTTCAATGGGGTTGAAAACAAGTATCTATTTCACTGTCAGCTGCAGTCCGATCTGGCGTCCCACGGCCACGGTTTTTTTTTTTGTTGTTGTTGTTGTTTTTTGTTTTTATTTTTTTTTTAAAGAAATTAGTGAGGGAGCAGCGGGGGTGGCATCTCCGACCACAGTGCCAGGTTTGTGCTGGGGTTTCTTTCCAAATAATCCGTTAGGGAAGGGGACGGGTCCTTTTCTCTTGCTGCCGGTTATACCTCCAGAGTAAAGCAGTTTGTGGGGGTGGGCTCCTGGTCCCTGGGCCGGCCAGACTGGGCTGGGGGGGGCCCCCGCGGCCTGGGCTTCACATCACACACGGTTTGATATCTTGGTAGGTGACCTGCTGATGGTAATAGGATCCTCCACCAGTCGAGTGCATAGAGGAAGACGCCATGGCGTTGAAAGAGAAGACAAACTCCTTTCGGTCACACATGCTGGGTGACTGTGAGTGATACCGAGGGATGCCTGTCGGGTGAGGGCACAGCAAGAGTGGGAGCAAAATATTAGTTTCTGAGAAGCCCTGATGACCAGGCACCCCTCCAACCTGGCCCTAGCATTTTCTGGCACAACCGCACCCCCCACTCAAGTGTGGAAGGAACTGGGGAAGGGGACTGGCCCCTCCTAGTGCATCCCGTACCAGAACACTGGCTAGAAGTCCTGCTTGGGTAGCTCCAATACCTTGGGCCTCTCCAGCCTGGACACAGGGCCTGCCAGGGGGCTTCTTTAAGCCGAAGAGGAAGGTGCAGAGGAAGGCAGAGAAAGCAGCTATGGCTCCTCATGCCCCAGAACCTGGGAGACTGAGATTTCTGCAGCTGTCAACTTCCATTCTGGTGAAGTCAGAGGCCCAGAGTGGGGTCAACAAACTTCAGAGTTTCAACCCAGAACAGTCCCCCTGAAGGACAGGCAGGGTGCCCAGGATGGGTGGAAAGAGGATTTTAACTTGGCATAAGCTGGGGGTCAGAGGTGGCCCACTAGGTCTAGCCTAGTGTTCTGCTTCCCAGGAGTTCGGACCGCTAATTTCTGAATACCCCTCTACCCATTTCCCCTTCCAGAACAAGGCCCGGTAAGAAGAAAGCTACCCAGGAAGGGCTAAGAGTAAAGTGAGCTGTTGCCTCTTTTCTTTCTCAGTGGGGTGAGTTTGGGGTGGGCACTGAAGGACCTTGAAACCTGGATCCCGAAAGACAAAAAGCTTTGGGGTCTATAACTCAGACCCCCAACTCCAGGCCCCATCACCACACCGGCTAGCTTCTGTCAGTACAAAATGTCCCTGGAGCAGCAGGCCAGGTTTCCTCAAGAGCCTGGGCTGAGCCTCTCAGTGTTGGGCCCAGGCGGCTTTGGGCCTAACTCTTGCTTTGGGCCTAACTCAGCTCTTGCCTAAAACAGACTCCTTGCTTGGGGACTATCAGAAAGGTGGGCCTACTGGCCAAGTTAGGCCCCTGATTAGATACAGAGCCTTTGCTAGATATGAAGAAACCCGCATGCCCCAATGGACTCAGAATGCTCAGTTCTGAATCTTTTGGATGAGACTGGGGCCTACCTGATCTGGCATGGGGCAGCCAGCAAAGAGAAGCCAGAACAGAAACTGAACCAGCCTAAACCGGGAGGGCATCAAACCGCACACATTCCTCAGAGAGGAATGGTACTCAAAGGCACCCCGGTGGGTTGGTGGGTTGCTGCTTCCCCTCAGGGTTGGGGCTAACACCTCTGCAAGCAGGACTGGTTAACAGGCTGTCAGGGGTCTGGGACCCCTGCACTCACCTTGCAGTTCCGCTGGCCCGTTGTGACTGTTTTGGTGCAGGTATGGCTGGTCCAGGGAGTGCGTGGAGAGGCTGCCAGACAGGGGGTTGGCCGCTGAGTTACAAGGGGACAGAGGCTGTTGCTTGATGTAGGAGGCCCCGCTGTTGAGAGCTGCCGAGGCCGAAGGCGGCCAGGCTGCTGCGGAGCTGGAGTAGACGGCGTGCGGCTCCATGACCCCGCCAGCACCGGCCGGCAGCAGCGGGGAAGCAGGCACCGAGCTGTCGTGGTGCGGATATTCTCCGGCCGCAGAACCACCGCAGCCGCCCATGTACGAGTGGCCGCCGTTTGAAGGCAGGTGTGGCACCGAGTGGCTGGGCAAAGCCATGCCGTCCACGTTGCCCGCCAAGTGGCCATTCATCATGCCCAAGCCGCCCTCCAACGCCAGGCTGTTGGGAGCGCATGAGAGGCCTCCGGAGCCCTGGAAGCCGTAGGTATCGGGGAGGTGGTTGAAGCCCAGCCCGTTCACCATACTGTATACTGGCTTGAGCGCCTGGCATTTCCTTCGGAAGCCGCGCGGCCGCCGGCGGAACGAACCCTCCTCGAACATGAACTCGCTGGCTGGGTCGATGGTCCAGTAGTGGCCCTTGCCGGGCCGCCCGAGGCCCTTGGGCAGCTTGATGAAGCACTCGTTGAGCGACAGGTTGTGGCGCACGGAGTTCTTCCAGCCCTGGTAGGCGCCGCGGAAGAAGGGGAAGCGCGCCTGCAGGAACTGATAGATCTCGCTGAGCGTCAGGCGCTTGCTGGGCGAGCTCTGGATGGCCATGACGATGAGTGCGATGTACGAGTAGGGCGGCTTCTCCGGTCGCCGCACGCCGGCGTTAGTCTTCTTGGCCTTGGTGGGGCCCGCCGCCGCGGGGTCCATGGCCTGGCCGCCCGCACCGCCGCCTCCTCCTGTGCCCCCGCCGTGCGGCGGCTGCTGCTTGTCGGGCGCGGACATCGGGTGGCTGCTGCCGCCGCCGCTGCCGCCGCTGCTCTGCGCGGCCGAGCCGGGAGGAGGAGGAGGAGCAGGAGGGGAGGGAGGGGAGGGGGCTGCGCGGGGCGGCTGCACCTCTGCCGTCACTGCGGCTCCCGAGTGCGCCTCCCCCGCGCGCCCGCCCTCCCCAGGCGCGCGATTCTCCACCTCCTCCCTGCGGGAGGCCACGCGCGTTAGGGGACCCGGCACCGCCCCCCCTCCCGTTGCAAGTCTTTGCGCCCCCGCAGCCTGCAGCGTCCGATCTCCCGCTTCTACTCAGCGGGCGCGAGTCCCCAAGGTCCCTCCCCGCGCACCCCCTCGGCCCCCGCCCTGCCGGGGCTCAGCAGCCCGCCCCGCCTCTGCCGACCTGGACCCGGTGCGCCGGCCCCAGCCTCCTAGGCCCGGACGACTGGGCTGGACAGGCGCCCGGGGCCCCGGTCTTTCCAGCACTCTGGGCTGCGGCGGTGGCGGAGGCCTGGGTCGTGACCAGCGCGGGCAGAGCAAGCGACTGGGTTCCCGGCCCTCGAGGCAGGACGGCGTAAGTTCCCGAGAGGGACCGCCTCCCCTCACTCCCCGCCCCGGGAAGCGCTGCGCCGGCGCCCGGCGGTCCTCGGACTCGCCCAGCCGGGCTGCAGCCACTGCCCCGGCCGAGCGCGGGCGGAAAACGAAACCGCAGGCCGCTTCGCGGGCGCTTTGTCTCCGGCGCTGCTAGCGGGACCCGGCGAGTGGCTTTAGTTCCTGCAGAGCCACGAACTGCACAGGTTCCCTAGCGGGACGGCCGGTTCACTCATTCATAAAGCGCACACACGCGTGCATTAACGCGCGCCCGGAGCGCACACGGAGTGATGCCCCAAGCGAATCCTCAAATCACCAACTCAGACGTACACCCAGTGCGCGCCTCGCTCACGTACCCCAGGGTCCCACGGGAGCTGCTATTGTCACTGCCTTCATTCACACACACATGCCACTCTCAGATCAGAACGCACACAGCAAAGTCTCCTCGGACCCCCTCCCCCACGCTCAACTCTGAAATCCGCTCAGTTGGCCCCGCGGCCCCGAGTCCCCTTTTACAAGCTCAGGTTCTGATTTCCTGAGAGATGGCAAAGTCCGGGGCAGGAAGTTTACAAGGCTCAACGTAAACACGTTCCGGGGGATCCTTTAATAATAAGAGTAGAGAAGCCTGCGGGCGCGGGGGGAGTTGGCCTGATGCCCCTATGGGCTCGGCCTGCCGCCGCCGCGGGGCCTCCAACACTACGCGCCAGGCCGGGTTCCGGAAAGCGGGCGGCGCTGGCGGGGAGCACGGCAGGGAGCGGCACTGACTGCGGGGTCGCGGCCGTGGGAAGTTGGTGCGGGATTCAGCACGGCGCGCGCGAGACCCGGCTGGACTTTGCGCGCCCGAAACCAGGTGAGTGCGGGCCTCCCGCAGCACAGACGCGCACGCGGGTCCCGCTGGCAGGGAGGGTGATGAAGGAGGTTTTCGCGAGTCAGTGCAAGGCACGTAGGAGCCAGGCGGCTGCGTCCTGGCGCGAGCTGCAAGGAGAGGTGTGTGCGGGTATCCTTTAAAGCCCGCCGGCCTCAAGTTTCTTTGGATTCCTAGTTCCCCATCTTCTCCCCACCCCCACGCCTTCAACTTTGGTGGAAGGCGCCTTGTCGCCTTCTAGGCGCCTGGCGCGTCTGTGCGAGGGGCTGGGGGCTTGCTGATTTAGGTTGCCGCTCTGTCAGAGCCTCCTTTGGTTGGGCCGGGTTTGCAGGAGACTAAAGTCGCCTTCCCGGAACTTTCTCCAGGACGGGCTTGGGAACACTGGCCAAACCAAGGAAAAAGAGCGGAGGGGAACGTGAGCGCTTATATATGGTTATATGTTCGCCCTCATAGATGCCCTGTGAGAAAGGCTTCTGCTTCACTCAGACGGTCTAGCCAGCGCCAGCACCATCCACCGAGTGGCCTGAACTTTCCCAGGGAACTTCTGTACAGTTCAGGGGCCCCACCCTGGGGAGGACACACCACCGCATGTAGCCTGCATGCTACTGGACTGTGCCTTCGCCCACACATAACCACACTATCACAAGAATGGGCCCTATACGCCAGGGCACACCCCAACCCAAACCACTCTCTCCCACACTCCCAGTTTTTTTTCTTTTTTCCCCTCCCCCCTTTTCTTTTCCCTCTTTTCCTTTTCTTCCTATTTTGCTCTCCACTGGTAACACCAGTCGCGCAGTCTCTGAACTGTTTGGCAGGGAGGGAAGTTTCCAGAAGAGTGCTACATATCTGGCCTTTAGCTAGAGGTGAGCTGAGGGAGGTGGCCAACTTCCAAGCTAGCACAGGCTGCATTTTGCACTGGGAGTGGGGGGCAGGGGGTGCTCCAGGAAAATGGTAGCAGCCTTGCCTCAGTCGGCAGGCTGAGGGGGCCTCCAAAAACAGGCACAGACTCAATTGGTGACCTCCAACTCTGTCCCTTCCCTTCCTAAACTACTGCAGACGAGCCCCTCTTTGGGGGCACCTTAGGTTTTGTGGTGAGGTAGTTTCCTTTTTCAGGGAAGAAACTGAAGTCGGGTCCCACTTGCCCTTCAGTCCTCAGGCCTAGACCCTCAAGCTGCCTGTGAGGGTGGGGGCTGATAGCAGTCACCAGCCCCGTGGCAGGAAAGAAAGGGGTTCCAACATCCTGAGGCTCATGCCAATACTTACTTTCAGGCTGAGAGCCTGGTCCTGTAATGTAAAGGACCCCCTATACAGTTAACCAACATTTATAGCAATGGGGGGCTTGCCTATGAGTTCCAAGAAAAGTTAGTTAGTTAGTTCTCAGACACTCCTTGCTCTTCCTAAATCTCACGCTTTTGAAGAGGGAAATCAGAGGTTCAGCGGTAGGGTCTGTCAATGCCCCCCCCCCCCGCCCCCTTGCTGGAGTACTCAGGGTCCCAGTAAGCTACCGCCAAAGTGTGTCAACCACACAGGCAGTTCCTTTTTTTTTTTTTTTTTTAAATAAAGTGTCAACCGCACAAGCAGTTCCTTTTTGGACAGACCTGGGGAGAGGCCATGCCAAGCCCTTGGTCAATTTGTGTAACTGGGATTGAGTCTGACTGCAGGAGCAGACTTGCGACGCTTCCTGAGAGACTGTGGGAGCCTCCTCCCCATATTCCCAGTGTAGGACTTGAACTCCCAACTTTGGATGCACCTAACTTGGTCATTTTGTACTGTACCAAGTTTCCTCCTTACGCTGCCCCAACTGCAGCACCCATTTCTTAGGGTTGCGGCAACAATGAATTGGGACTACAGGAAAGGACGACGTCAAACAAAGTCCCCAGGGAGGCAGAGTTTGTAGGAAGATACTTGCACTTGGCTGAACATCCACAAGACGTCCTCCCCTTCGCAAATCAAATCCCTACTCGCTTGGCGCTGGCCCCCCGGAATGCCCCCGTTTCTGGGAGGACGCCCCCCACTCTCGGGGGCCCCAGGTATCTGCATTGGCTAATTGCTTAAGTGAAGACGCCGGCCGACAGCGCGCCCGGCGAAACCCGAGCGCGGAACCAGATCCTGCTTCGGCCGTGGGGCCGCGGGCGCCGCCGACCACCCACAGCGAGGCCGGCCGCCCTGCTGCGCATTAGCGTGGCCAGGACCCCACGAGAGATTGCGCATCCCGGGGCATCAGGAGGGAGCACGAGGGACGCGGGCTGAAGTGCAGGGGTGGCGACGGGAGGGAACGTGGGTGGAAAATCGCCAGTGGGCACCAGGATCCAAAGTGCTGCCTGCCTACAGAGGCTGACCCGTGGGCAAAGTGCGCGCGTGGAGCAGGCACCAAGGATGGCCCTGAAAACTTGAGAGTGGGAGGTGGATGTAGAGGGGCAAAAGGCGAACAAACAAATTCCATCCGTTCCGCCCTGCGCACGACTGGAGAAGGACTTCGATCTGGTGTGATGGTTTTACATGTAATGAGTATTTGAAGATTCTAACTGGGCAGGGCTCCGTTTTAATCTATCCACCGGCTTACTTGGTAGAGTGACCAGCGAAAGTGTGTACAGAAACACTCAATTCCATTCCCGGCACTGGTAAACCAGGACAGCAGTGTCTGTAATTCCAACACTCAGGTTGTGGAGGCAGGAGAAGTTCAAGGTCATCCTTGAATTTAGCAAGTTGGGGATCAGTCTGGGATAGCCGAGACGCTGCCCCAAATAAATAACTATGTGGACATCACACCCGGATGTGTGTGCAGAATGCTAGAGTGTGAGATGAGGGGCTGTAAAGAACTCGCAAGACATAACTGCATCGTGCACAGTGGTGAGATGTGATCAGGACTGCATGTTACAGGTGGAGTGTTCTGGAGTGTGTTCTAAACGTGTGCCCAGGAGACAGAGTATTGTAACTCTGCAGACCACAGAAATGGGGCTCTGGGATGTACAGAGTACTGTGTGTGGTTTCTGTCAGATGGTACCATGTGCTGCTTTTGAAACAAGGCTTACTGCTGCTGCTGGTATTGGGGTACACCTCATACTTACTATTCTGTTGGGTGTTCTGGTAGCCAAGCATGAAGGAACTTGCTCTTGGTGGAAGGAGGTGAGGAAAAGGAGCTCAAGGCTCTTCGTGTCTGAGGCCTGTCAAGTGCCACCACCGGTGGCTTCTAGAACCTATAGCTTCCCTGTGCATTCTACCTTGAAAACGGGTTAATAATTTTTTTTTTAAAATAAGGCTGTGGATATAGTTCAATTGGATATATATATATATATATATATATATATATATATATCACTTGCCTTGCCCAGGATTCAATACCCAGAACCAGATAAACCAGGCTTGGTACGTGCCATCACTTGGGAAGTAGAGGCGAGGATCATAAGTTCAATGTCATCCTGAGCTACACAATGAGTTAAAGGTAGCCTGGGCTACAAAAACTCTGTCTAAACAAGTAAATAAGGTTAGTGCTAAGGTCTGAGCTTTCTTCCTCCACTGGCACTTTACCCCAAAGCGACATTTTCCATGACATCCTTCGGTGAAATATTTGATGGCATCGCAGCTCCGGAATTCACAGCTTTTCCCTGGGTAATGGTCAGGAGCTTTCCTGAGTGATCAAATAATATCATTCCAAGAAAGAGAAGGTTCCAGGGATACTCAACCTCTTGCAGGCTGACTTCTGATGATGCCTGGTTCCTAGACAGCGTTTTGCTTCCACAGAGGCACCCCAAGTGTCTCCAACGTTTTTATCCCGGCTGCTTGAGCATCTGGACTTAGAAAGATAGAATGTTGCTGCCTCTGTGTGTGTGTGTGTGTGTGTGAGAGAGAGAGAGAGAGAGAGAGAGAGAGAGAGAGAGAGAGAGAGAGAGACAGACCACCACACCAGAGCGGGGTTTCAGGACAGGTCTGAGCAGAGAATCAGGGCTCATAGAGGTGAGGATGGAGTGGGGATTGATGTTCCCTAGGGAAACATAGGACTGAGGTGGAGGGCAAAGGGGGAGGAAAATGAGAATAAGCTTCCAAAACAAGTCAACAATAAAACACACATTGAATGTCAAGGACCAGATATCTTTATTTTTATGTTGTTCAGGTTTGAGAGAGAGGCTGTAAGACCAAGCACACCCGAGCACACACACAGTCCGCGTGAACACCCCAAGCAGAGAGTGTTCAGCAGCAGGGCTGTACTCTTGCTGAAATAGTCGGGACCGGGAAACAGGCTCAGATTTGTTTCTTAAACTGTTTGCTGCCAGGAACCTACTGGTATGCAGGTCTCACTCCCAAGCTGCCTTCAGCCAGTGGCCTCCGCACATTCGTGCACACTTACCAGCCTGCCCCATTGGAGGGCACTGAAAAGGGTGGGGGACTGCCCCAGGCTTGACTGAGAAAGTGGGGGTGACACCCTTTTCTCATATCCCCTGCCAGCTACGGTATGGATTTTATTTTCTTTTTATTTTCCTTCCTTTCCTTTTTTGTCCCAGCCGGGTTAGAATTGTTTCTATTTGGCCTTGTGGTCATGCCTGCTTTGGGCACTCAGGTAAAAGAGTGAATTAGTGGCCTGGGGGAGGTGGCAGTTTCAAGGAAATCAGAGAAGAAATGAGGTTTTAAGCGGGGTATGTGTGTGTGTGGGGGGGGGTGATGCCTGGAACCTGCAACCCCAGAAGGCTGAGGCAGAAGGATCTCCATGAATGTGACGAACAAAATAAATTAGGAGTGTTAAGTCAGTGGAGTCACCTGGAGAGAATGGGGGTGTTTGCTCTAGACAGGGATGGGGGCGGTGAGGCTTTCAGGAGGACTAAGGTTCACCTCGAGCAGTAGCAAAGAGTAAAGTGTCCGTAGAGATGCTTGAAGCCCAGGCTGACTGAGAACCTCAGGAAGATAGGATAGGATCCTAGGAGGAAGAAGAAATGTGCCTCTGTGTGTGTGTGCACGCGCGGGTGTACACGCACATATGTGTGTGTGTGGGAAAACTCCTGTGCATGTGTGTACATTCCTGTGTGTGTGTACACGTCTCTGTGTGTGTGTATGTGTGTGTTGGTGAAAATGCTGTGCTGTGAGCATCCACTGTTGTGCACAGAGGCAGACGTTCTGTTCCAGGCCCGTCAAGGCGCTTCCTTCTGCCTCCCGTGGCTTCAGTTTCCTCATCTTGCCGTCAGAATAATGTCAGTGCGCATCCCTGAGCTGACCCATGGATAAGAAGAGAAACATCAGAACTGTGGTGTTCACGGAGTCTGGTGGGTCAGGGAGGAAAGACAGCATAAACTCAAACCATGTCAGATTGTTAGACGAACAAATAAACAACCACTTGGGCCCCGTAGTAACGATTTAAGGTTACGATTCGGTTCCACTGCTCTGTGGCCCAGAGCCAGTGGCCTTGCCTCTCTGTGCAAGCAAGAATAAGGCTACCACCTCTCTTCTGTGTGGTCAAGGAGAGCAGGTCGGCTGGTCATTGTTGGGTGGGGTGGTTCTTCCCAAGGTGCAGAGAACCCTGGAGCCTTGCTGTTCACAGGGCAAGGGTGAGATCTAACTCCCCCCCCCCCCAAGCAACTCTTCAGAGTCTGTGGAGTCTTAGCCTGGGCACAGGGCTAGTAGGAAAGAGAATTGGAGGTGGGGAGACAGGTGAGGGGTTCTCAGGGGCAAGGATCCCTGCCTGGGAAGGGAGCGAGATGCGGGGAGGGGGGGTTAGGCCACATGGGAGCCCTCTTCTACAGAACTAGTCCTGGTCTCAGTCTGTTGTCCTCAGAACCCCTGAAGGAGCTTCCCACCTGGTCAGGGCTGTTCTCTTGGGGCAGGCTCCTTCCCCATTCTGAGGCTGTGATTTTCAGGTAGTTGATAGCAACTAGCTTGGCTTCCCCTTAGGACTTTCCTGAAGGACAGCCTGGACCCTGGAGAAGCTCTGAGCACCTGCCAGCTCTGAGCCCCGTTCCCTGGCAGGATAGCACAGCTCACCCAGGGGTAAACAGGAGGGCCCCAGTACTCAGAGCTGTTTGAAGGAGCTTGCCTTCTGAATGGAACCCACAACTGTACAGATATCTTCATTGCTGCCAGACACAAGGTCTCCAACTCTACCAGAGTGTAGGGCAAGCTTGATGCGAGTGTTCTAGCTTTCCACCACTTTCTTAACAAAAGTGCACCTCCAGCACCCCCCCTCCCCGCCCCAGCCCCATCCACTGGTTCCCCTCCTCCTCATTTGGCAAGAGAGCAGAACCAGCAAGCTGGGGAGCAAACGTTTCATTTCCGGCACCACGCTCTCCTGCCCCGTTTCTGAGAAGTGCCAGGGAGGGGGTGGAGTGGGACTGGCTGGCCACCTCTGGGGAGCAGTGCTGCATCCCCAGAATTGTTCTAGGGTGGTCTTGCTGAGTAGGGGGGACTCATCCTCTGACCTGCCTTTCTGAAGAGTTAAGAGAGTCCTTATGAGGCCGCTCTCGAGGTTTGAGCTTGGAAGACAAGGATTTTTGAGCCGAAACTCAGGCTTGCTTCTTAGAGGCCAGAGCTCCCACTCCCTTCATAAACAGACCCGGGAGGGGTTGCTCATGAACCAGATTCTTCTTCTAGGGCCTTTGCAGGAACCCACCAGTGCCCAGAGAACCCCTTAGACCCTTGCAATTTACGATTCTCTCCCTCCCTTCTGCCGGTCTCTGTCTCTCCCCTCCTCCTCCTCCTGCGCCTCCTCTCTCTTTCTCTTCGTTTAGGGCTATTATTTTTTATTTTTTTTGCTACCCATTCAACTTTCACCCTGTTCCCAGCCAGCAATATTTAACCACCACCACATCCCCAGCCTAGCCAGCCACTTTCTACCCTGCAAAATGACAAACCAAACAAAAGGAGTAAAAAGGAGGACAGAGCGCCCAAGCCTTCTCATCCTCTCATGTTTAAATGTAATTTCCCAAAGCTCAGGAGTACCCCAGCCCTTCCCAGTAGGTTCCTGACCTACTGAGCCGAGTGAGTGTCTGTTCTTTTGGAAAGGAGCATCCCGCCTCGCTCGTACTTCAGTCTCTACCCCAGCACCAGGGAGCTCCCACACCGCGCTCTCGATTAATTGCCTGTAAAAAGAAAATCTGTCCCTGGCATGGGAGGATGTTCACAATTAGCTGTTTTGGGAAAATATAAACCCAAACATATTTCGAATACTTCGTTATATCCCTAGGTCAGCTTCATTTTTCATCTTCCCTCTCGCCTCCCTTCTCTCTGTGAAGAACTGAAGACAATCTTCCACCGCTGCCCTCCGACGAGGGGGTCATTATTTTTCCTGCAAATTGGGCCGAGACCTATTTAATTCACCATGAAAACCAACCCTAATTAGGAATCGAATTGGCTCTTTCGTGGGCTTGAACGAGCGCTCTCTCCTCCCTCCCTCCCTCTCAGCTTAGCGGGTTTTCGGGCTTTCGAAGTCTCTTCCTAGGAGGTGAGAGCCGAGCTGCCCTTGGCTGCCTCCTACCTGCTCCTAAGTTTTCTCTCTCCCTTTTAAGCAGCGGAGACTCCCTCGATTCTGTGAGTCTGTCTGGAACCTTTTCCCCCCCCCATCGTAGTCCCTGGGGGAATGGGGGGGGAGAAGAAAAAAACATCTCTGACTGGCCTTCGGCCGAGGCGGTACTTCGTTGATCTGGATGCTGGAGGAGGCAGAGAAAGTACCCTTAGTAGCTGACTGAGTCCGCTCCTTTCTGGCCTGGTGGCCCCAGCTGCAGCGGGGATCTGAGTCCCCTGGGGCAAGGCAGCAGGAGGGTCCCTGGCAGTCCGGGCTGGTTTCTGTTGCTCTGTGAAGAGCTCTTTTTCTGCGGTTGGGCTAATGACGGGTCCTGATTTTGTGAACTCGGTGTTTATTTTCCCTCCACCAGTCGGGGGAGGGAGGAGCGCAAGCTGGGGAAGGACCCTCGGGGGCCCCAAATCTGACCGTTCTGCTGGGAAACTGGCTTAGGCACTCTCCTAACGCATCCGTCTCTACACGTACCAGCAGGGCATTGCCCGGCTGACTTGGGATAGGTTTCAGTTCTTTCCTCCTGTCCTGGCAACAGGGGGACGAGGAAGTCAGGGGACAGGGACACACACCAGCTGCCTTCTGAGGAAGGGGGCGGTCCCAGTTCAGCATCTTCTGCCCCTTTGGCTGTGGTCTGAGTGCCCAACCCTGAGTACAGGCCAGGAGGTGAGAAAGGAGCCAGGGTGAAGACTTCCATGCTGGACTCTGCAGCCCAGGTTGCGTCCGAGGTGACTCTGTCTGTGAATTGGGGGTGCTTCCAACTGATTTTTTACCTATGAAAAACTAAGAGGTGCCCTTAAACTGGGGGACAGTGGTTCCAGGGCGGTCAGGCTAATAAGGGGTGTTGTCACATAGAGGTTTAGTTAACTCCATATGGTGGTGGCAAGGTCAGCTTCAAACTCCACCTGCTTGGGCCTCTGGAGACCTGCCTTGGAAGCTGGTGGGGGTCTGACTTATTTTCTAGTACCCAGTTTTCAGGTTCCGTGATCACAGGGCCCAAGTGAAGCCAGGGGACCCCTGAATGGCCACAGTGCTCAGTTACTGAGGATTACAGATACCATCTTCATCCCTTCACACATCTGATCTGATGCCACCAAAAGGTCCAGGGGGCCATGCCTAGCTGAGGTCAAGGCCTGGCCTTATCCCCACCCCTTCCCCCTGCGGCCTCCAGCTGAAGGAAGACCCGGTGGCTCCAACTCAAACAGCTCCTTGCAAGGTGGTGGTGGGCAACAGGGCCTGTGCAGCAGGGCAGGGAGCATCATGGCGGTGGGCAGGTAGAGAGGAACCGGCTTGCCCAGCTTTATCAGCAAGTGGCTTAATCAGGAATTTGAGCTGACAACTCCGGATTCCCCCAGACCAGCCGGTGTTTGACGTGGGGGTGAGACTGGAGAGGCTGGAGTCCTAGGCTTCAAAGCCACCTGAGGTGCGTGACTTGGGTGGGGGGCGGGGAAGACCTGGCGTCGCTGAGCGCCTCCTGGACAGAAGCCGGTCGGTGGGCGCTGGACCATCTTCCCGGCGAAGTAGGTGGCCCTGTATATTTTTGTTCAAGTGGTGTTTACGTGAATGGAAAAAGGATGGGGTTACAAACAGTACACGATCCGAGTCAGGGGCCGCTGGGGACTCTATGCTGAAAAGGCTCTCGCTTGGCGTTGGGAGATTTAGCAGGAACTCCATCCCAGCCTAGGATGCTGCTGCAGGAACCCCCACTCCAACTCGCGCACCCTCCACCCTCCAATCCTCCCGACTGGAAAACCGTGCTGTCCGAGGCTGCATTACAACTGGATTTTCAGAGGAGAAAGGGCTCTTTAAAACGGCCCTGGGAGGGGCGCTAATTCTTCCCTGCCCGACTTTCCCTTTCCTTTTGTAATAGAATTTGCCAGGGATTTGACTCCTGTTCCGCACCCAGGCGCCTTCCTCCCCAAGAGCAGTTGGTCTTTCTGACCGCGTACCCTGGTCCGCCTTCCTGAGACAATCTTTCCCCACTTTTCCTCCGGACAGCTGTACCCCTGCCCACCTCTGCGCTGCCTATGGAAAAGCCCGGTGGCAGTGGAGCAGGCTACCCACCTTCTATCAAAGGAGAACTCAGGATAAAAAAAAATAAAAATAAAAACAGGAGCCTCAGGGTTCCTCTTGGCAGTGGGTGGTGGTGGTTTATTTAGCTAGGTAGGTAAGGGGTGTCTACCAGAACCAGAACAGAGGACTGACCGGCTTTTGGAAAAGTGTCCCCAGCCCCTTTCCAGATCAGCAGTTTGGCCACACCATGAAGCCAGACCCACTTGGACTGTCCACTCAGCTGCTCAGCTCAAGCCTTGTCTAATCTTTTCCTGGAAGACAGCGGACCGGGCCCGTTCTGGTTATCCGAGACAGCTGAGGGCGGTTTCGGTTATCTGACACTTCCTCTGCTCTTTTTGTGGCTGTGTTGTGCAGTCAAGACAGGCACGGCCTCATTTCAGCTCTGCTGCCGATGCCTGCAGGAAGGGGGAGCCCAGTTGGCTTCCCACCTACAGAGCTGGACCTCAGGTCAATTTTGGGGTTCCACAATCTCCTTTTTCCTATGTGTAAAACACACCTACGTAACTTCAGCAGGCCTTGGGTGCTCAGCCAGCTTAGCACCAAGGAGCCCAACCGAGTTCAGGAGACAACCTCCCAAAGGAGAGGGGACTCAAATGATGTCTGCTTGGATGGAAGGTTCAGAAGGAGAGGGTTGCGTTTAAATATATATATGCCTGGGGCTGGAGAGATGGCTCAGTGGTTAAGAGCATTGCCTACTCTTCCAAAGGTCCTGAGTTCGATTCCCAGAAACCACATGGTGGCTCACAACCATCTGTAATAAGGTCTGGTGCCCTCTTCTGGCCTGCAGGCATACACACAGATAGACTATTGTATACATAACAAATATATATATACCTTTAATCCCAGCACTTGGGAGGCAGAGTCAGGCGGCTCTCTGTGAGTTCAAGGCTAGTCTGGCTGATCTACAAAGCAAGTTCCAGGACAGCCAGAGCTATAACACAGACAAACCCTGTCAGGGCGTGTGTGTGTGGTGTGTGTGTGTGTGTGTGTGTGTGTGTGTGTGTGTGTATAGGGGGAATAATGTATTCACTTTTGAGGCAGGTTCTTCCTCTAGAGTTGAACTGAGCGCTGACCTTACACTCACTGATATTCCCCTGCCTCAGTTTCTGAAGGCTTGGACTACAGACCAGAAGGAACCCTCACTCTAAGGTTAGGCATCCAGTAGGTTCACACACTCGTGGGGAGCCCTTGCGGACCTGGCTCCACTCCTCTGCTCAGCCACCTCAGGGCTGAGGGCTGAGCTCCAGGGGACTGGCTGACCCGTCAGTGTTCCCACCTTCTGTAATGGAGCCAGTGATACCGTTGGACTTTTCTTTCTTTTTCTCCTTTCTTTCTTCCCTTTTCTTTCCTTTTCTTGTTGTTTTGCTTTCTGAGATGGGTTCTCAGTATGGCCCGAGCTAGACTGGAACTTGCTCTGTAGATCAGGGTGGCCTTGAACTCATAGGTCTTTGATACCCTGCTCGGCTTCGCTTTTTCTTAATTGGTCATCAAAAAATCTTGGGTGGCAAGGTAGGTGTGTGGTTGTACTGGGGGAACAGCAGCATCCTGACCTTCCCCAGATACTTATGGTCCCTAATCCCCCAAAACAGAACAAAGTGGGCGTTAAGTCACAGCTATCGGCAGCGGGCCATCTTTCAAAGACATTCTTCAAACCCGTGCACTCACTGACACCCGCTTGACAGGCTCTGGAGCGCTGACACTGAGCAGCCTAGAGAAGAATCTGCAGAGGTGCAGAGCAAGGGGTCGGGAAGGGGGGAGTCCCTGTGTGGCTGCAGGTCTTGAGTTCCCTTTCGGTTAGCTAGGTTACAGCTCCGCCCCCACGTTCCAGCCAGGCGGTGATCTTAACTCAATGGGCAGGTCCTGCGTCCATCTCGGCCTGACCCGTGGCAGGTGCATTCTGCTTCAAATAATGTTGGTCTGTCCCAAGAGGTGGCTAACCTTTCCCTTCGCTCTTGGAGTGCAGTGGCTCCCGCGTCCACTTTGGAGAGGCCAGAGTCAGGCATAAGGGAAGAGCTAAGAGACTGAAGTCCCTCAGGATTAGGGTGGCCCTCATGTGGCGAGTCTGGGGACTCCAGGATGGGTTCTGGCTGAGCATCACTGGCCTCAGGCACAGCTTTCTTGTGACTCCACTTTCTCCTGGGCCAGAGACACCAGATGCTGAGTCCTGAATGCGCTGGCAGGGTCCCTTGTGTGTGCCCCAGCCATTTCTTCCATCCTGCAATTAAACCCAAGGTCAAATATCTCCTTAACGACGCTATCAGGCCAGAGCCTCATTATGGCGTATATTTAGCCATAAAATACGGGTTGTAGCGGGCAGGGGATGGAAATGACTGCATTCTGGGAATGAATCCTTTTAGCAGAAACCAGGACTGTTATTTACCATGAGAGCTAAGTACAGGCTGGGCTTTCCAGGAGACCCAGGCAGGAGCAGCCGGCTTCCAGGCCCTTTCTGGCATTGCCTGTACCCACCACAGGCCTGGCATCTGCCTGTGAGTTGCTGTACCACTGTGGAGCAGGAGCTGGTATCCTGACAGATGCCCCCTAGGCTTGCAGTGGGGAGCCTTGGAAAGACTGTACACAGGGATTCCAGCAACAGTGAGAGTTAGCCAGGTCTGCGGGCCTCTGATGCTGGGCTGCCTTGGGTGGCTTACCCAGCCTCTCTTTACTGCAACAGTCTCATCTGTGATTTGGGGGAGAAGTCAAGTCTCTTCCCAGGTCCCCTGAGGGGAATGAAAGTCAGAGAACTCAGTGAACCCTGAAGGTCAGTGAGGGAGCTCCAGAAGCAGACAGGCAAGTCATTTTGGGGGTGCAGCTCAGTGGGAGAGCAGGCCTGAAGCCCTAGGGAGAAGGGGAAGAGGAGAGGAGGGAAGGGAGAAGGGGAAGAGGATGGAGTAGAGGGTAACTTTGGACTGCTGGGAGGAATGAATGAATGAGCAGAATCTCCTGAGAGGCGGAGGAGAACTGGGGTCCAGGGTAGAGGGCTAGACTTTGGCTCCCAGTCCAGGGCCCAGGTTTCTATCAGCTCAAGCCTGGGCTCAATAAAAGATGCTCTAAGTCACTTCCGGCCAGCCTACCACCCCCTTCCTCACCATCTTGGGCACAGGTGGCCCAAGTGACACACTGAAGGTTCTCAGCCTCACTCTGAGGGACTGGGATTGTGTGGGCAGGAGCATCCTAAATCCTGACTCTCAGGAAGAGGCTTGGGTGACCCACAAAGTACAAATATTTGGACATATCAGAAGAAAGGAGGGAGTCCCCAGTCTAAATGTTTGCCTGAGGTCTCTGGAGGGCAGATTAGTCATAGGCTGAGCCCCCTCTCCCAACACAGCAGCTGCGATCTGAGGCTAGCTCTCCAGCCAGCGAGCCATGCATGGTTCAGCTTTCAACTTCCGGGTCAGACAAGATCCCAGGTCTTCTACCATTACACCATCATCCTGCCTAGGGGTCCTGAATGCCTCAGTGGTGTGGGCTGTGTTGGTCTTCTAGGTCCTGCCTGCTGGAGTCCACACATGCGTACCACATACACACATAGCTTACACACATGTACACATGCACACAGCCTCTTGGCCTCCAGAATATTCATGCAGTCTCTCCTTAGCACCCATTCCAAACCAGAGATGGAGCTGGGCCCGAACCTCAGCCTCGGTGAGTGGAGGCAGCTTTGCCACCTTTGTAGACAAGTGCACGTGCTTGACCTCGTACACACACACACACACACACACACACACACACCACGTTTCCAGGGTGGGTCACTGGCACCTCTAAGGTGGCATCACTGTGTGACCCTAGGAAGTAAGTGCTGGGTTCCTCACAGGTGGTCAGTTCCCACAGCCCTTCGAGGTGTGCTCCTTTCTCTCTGTTTCTCGGGTGGTACAAGTGAGGAGTACAGATTTGAGAGCAGAGCTGAAGGGCTCACAGCTTTCACTCGGAGAGAAGGTCTGTCAGCTCTGCAGCCTAGGTTGCTCCTCTTGGTTGGTGTTAGGAATCAGAACAGCAGATGTGCTCCCGGGAGAAGCGGGTGCAGAGTCCTTCCACATGCTCATCGGCATCAGAGTTTGTCAGCTATAGATGCATTTTTTGGTGGTTGGTGTAGACATGGGAATTATTGCTGTGAAATCATGAGCAGGAAGTGGTCCGGATTACCGAATTGGTCCTGAGTTGCTCAGGACCTCCAAGGGGTGAGGCGTGGATGGCGGCTCTGCCGACAAGTTTCATACCTTAGTGCCAGGCTCTGAGTCCCATCACTGGACTTGGGCCACCTGCTCCTTGTACCAGAAGCTGGTGTCTCCACATATTGGGCTGTTCGGTGGCTGGGAAGGGCTCTCTTGGTCTGAGATGACAACTTTGTTTCCTGGACTCTGTTTACAGAACTGTTTTACCTCCATCAGGACAGCAGTGCCCTGGAAAGGGTACCAGGACCACAGGACTGAGCCTGGGTTTTCTGTTCCAAAAGAGCTTTTGTTTTCCGTGCGTCCTTCCCTCTGAGAGTGGGATTGGGAGTGGGACTTTCTGGGAGACTGGTCCAGGGACACTCAGAAGACTCAGGATTAGGCTTCCCGGGCAGGCTGTACCCTACTGGAATTGGATTTGGCCCATTCTCCTGGCTTTCCAGGATCATCACATCTGACACACAGGGGGCTGAGGAGGAGAGCATCTGGCTGCTGCAACTGCATGTCTAGGGGTCATCCCTGAGCATCATAGAGGCTGACTAGAGGCTAGTTGGTGAGGGAGGCACCAGATGAGAACATGGGGGAGGTAGAATCCTCCTCCAGGGTCACACACTGGGGAGTGATGGAACCAGAATCCAGACCAGAGGCTGAACTAAAGGCTAAGTCCTTAGTGTGTCTGGTGGTTTTTTTATCACGTGACCTTCAGGGGTTGAGCTTGAATCTCAGAGTTCACTTTCCACAGCTGAAAGAGTTGGGCTAAGGATGTGTGGGTGCCAAGGTGAGTCCTTAATCTATGCTCATGGTGACTTCCATGAGGGCTTCCAAGCACCTAGAGTCCCAGTGTGCATGTGCGCTAATTCTGCACACCTGTGTGCATGTGTGAATGCCTGTGTGTGCACAGCATGAGTGTGTGTGGCATGCCCAGGCATGACTTTTCTGCATGTCTGTGTGCATGTACATGTGTGCATGCATGTATATACACATGTGGATGTGTGTGTTCCTACCCATGCTTTTTTTCCCCTGAGAAAGTAGGGCCTCTGTCCCTCATAAGGACACTTCCAAACAGGATATGTCAGGATGGGTCAGAATGTGACCCACATGGGGGGAAGCCAGTCCCATCCACAGACTCAGGGTGAACCCCAGCCTAATCGGAGGGTTGGGAATGTGGGCAAGGCAAAAAGGAACAAGACAGGCCTGAGTTGGTATGGCTGATGCTGGGCTCAGTGCATGGAGGTTGAATAGCTAGCTATCCACGTTGTTACATTTTATTTTTCTGTGATTAGAAAGGAATACATTTGACTTTTCCCTTTCCTTCCTTCCTTTCTTTCTTTTTGAAACAGTCTCATTATATAGTGCTCCAGCTCATCTGGACTTGCTACAGGCTGGCCTCACACAGATCTGTCTGCCTCTGTCTCCTGAGCCCTGGGATTAAAGGTGTGCACCATTGTGCACAGCCTGAAATTGTTGTCTTCTTGAGCTGGTCCTACAGGGTGAACTGGGAGGTGTCTTAGTTTCTTTTCTTTTGTTTTCGGAGAATTTCTCTGAGAATCCCAGGCCAGCCTGGAACTCGCCCCTTAGACAAGGCTGGCCTTGAACTCAGAGATCTGCCTGTCTCCACCTTCTGAATGCAGGAATTAAAGGCCTGAGTCACCCCGTGTGACTTCAGTTTCTTTTCTATTGTTGTGACAACACACCAAGGCAATTTACAAAAGAAAGCATTTAATTGAGCTTGTGGTTTCAGCCCTGATACCCAGTCAAAGGCACTGCAGCAAGCAGTCTTTTGAAACCTTAAATCTCTACCCTCCCCACAATGACACACCTCCTCCAACAAGACCACACCTTCTAATTCTTAACAGTCCCCTCTTGCTGGTGACCAGACACTCAAATTTGTGAGGCTGCAGGGGCCATTCTCATTCAAATCATCACAGAAGAAAACAGGGAACTACAGAGTTTATTGACCAAAAAAGCTGCTGGGTGGTGGTGGTGCACACCTTTAATTCCAGCACTCAGAAGGCAGAGGCTGGTGGATCTCTGTGAGTTCGAGGTCAGCCTGATCTATAGAGTGAGCTCCAGGGCGGGCTCCAAAGCTACACAGAGAAATCCTGTCTTGAAAAAAAACAAAACAAACAAAATAAAAAGCCACCCTCCATGTGAAAAAATCCGGCACATAAAGTTTCAAGAAGGACTGGGGAGACAAATGACTCCAGAGTCAGCCTGCTATGCCAGCCTGGGGACCTGAATGCTGGTCCCCAGCACCCACATAAAAAGCCAGATGTGGTATCTGCCTCCAGCCCTGGCACTGGGGAGGGAGGTAGAGACCAGAGGGTCTGAGTTGCTGGCCAGGCAGCCTAGCTGAACTCCCCCCAGGTTCAGTGAGAGAGCCTGTCTCCAAAAGAAGGTGGCGAGGGATGGAGGAAGACACCAGTGTCAACCTCTTCCCTCCACATACACCTGCATCAGAACAAAACTGAACACATACTTGTCCACTTGCGTGTGTGTGTGTGTGTGTGTGTGTGTGTGTGTGTGTTATGAGAGGTAAGGGGGCCAGAAGGAGAGACCAGAAAGGCCTGGAGCTCTGTCTGATCCTGCAGCTGACTAGCTGATGCAGATGCCCAGTTTTCTATTACTATTATTGTTATTATTATTATTATTATTATTATTATTGAAATACTGTCTCTCAGAAGAGGACAGTGTTAACCCTACTGTTTCTGCATCAGTCAGCACTGCCTTAGCACAGTGCCATTGGCAGTGGCGGTGACTTGAAAACAGACATATTCCCTGTAGTTCTGGAAGGGTGGGAGGTTCAGGCCCGGGTACTATATGGTAGGGCCCCCTTCCAGGGTCCTGTTGCTCTGTCACCTTCCCACGCGGCATGAAGGGGACAAAGATGCTTCCTGTCTTTTTTATGGAGGCTCTAAGGTCACCACAGGGCTCCTCCTAGAAGCCCTACCACCTCAGGGCATCGTTGGGAGTTGTGGACACTTGGGTTGGGGAACAGGGACATCTGTCTCACGTGA
This sequence comes from Alexandromys fortis, assembly GCF_014885135.2. NCBI lineage: Eukaryota > Metazoa > Chordata > Mammalia > Rodentia > Cricetidae > Alexandromys > Alexandromys fortis. Next base: position 1,475,047 of record NW_026068038.1, on the reverse strand, counting down.
CCATCCCAAGGGATACGCCACTCACAATACCCTGAATAGAACTGTGTACCAATCGTGCCTCACATGGAAGTGTCTGGATATTTGCAAGCTGGGACCAGAGCCTGGGGTGTCAAACCAGGTACTTGGGTCACTTAATGCCTCCAGTTCATGCACACACCGCTCCCTCTTTATCTTTCCTAACACCTGGGTCCTGAGAGGTGCTGTGACAGGGTCACCTGAAGGACCAGAGGCCTGAACCCCATAACTGGCTCCAGAAAGAGTTCTGAAGAGAACCAGGACGTGACCACGAGACGATTGAATTACAAAGCACACCAGTACACCACCCAGCTGGAGCCTGGAGGTTGGAATTCTGTGTAGAAAACACTAAGGGGCAACCACTGAATTTAACCCTCTCCAGCTTGCACACATTGCAAAGGATTCTGGGAAATCTAAATTCGATTTAGATTCTAGACCAAGGCTATATCTGCAAAGGGGCCTCCAGTCACAGCAGATACAGGTCCCTCTTCTGGGACTAGAGAGGACCCCCCCAACACACTCCCAGAAGCCTGTGTCCGCTGGAGGGGTGGCTTTGGCTGTCCCACTTCTTAGGCCAGCTATCACCTTGTCTAGCCAGTACCAACACAGACTTGAGAGAAAGCATTAGTTGTTGTATTGAAACTGAAATACTACAGAGGCGTCCATAGCCGAGCTGGACAATTTTCTCAAGGTCAACAAATTCTAAGGGCCAAAGACCCTTGTAAGCAAGTCCTGCCACCCACAGGGGACCGCTCCAGATTTGAAGATCCAGAGAAAGGCTGTCATGTGTAAGTCAAAGCTGACAGTGTGCTGATGCCAGACACCCTGTACCGGGAGTAAGAATCCCCCAGGCCCCTACACAGAGGTAGGTACCACATTTTCATTGCCGTGTGGTACCCCATTGGGCAGCAGAGCCTTGGGTGACCGTCTGTGCACATTTCTATGTGGATGGAGTTGGGTTGCACAGACCGCCTCTGTAAGTCAGGGTTCTCTGGACTGATTGAGCTGGGCATCTCTTTGTTCCATGTAATATCGCCTCAAGTGAACCGCTTTCCTGTGACTGTCCTGCCACCAGCGTAGGTTGGCACACCTGGCCAGGTACCCAGGGTCACAGGTGTCCCCAGCTAAGGGATTGGAAGCAGAGGGACCTTGTGTAGGTGAGATACCAGCAGAGGAGGGCACAGTGCCAAAAACAGGAGTGGGTGAGGTGTAGAGATGCCCCAACATGGAGCCAGGGCAGAGGAGCCACCTCAGAGACACGGCGCCAAGAGTCTGCTGCCTGGGTTCTTGGGCAGTTTTTCATGCTCTCTGCATTCTAGAATGTACGAGGCACGAAAACAGGAGGGGGTGCCTGTTTATGGGGAAGAAGGAAAGGAGGCCGAGGCAGGAGGATCATTGTAAGTTTGAGGTCAGCCTGGGCTACAGAATGAGACTCTGACTTAAAAAAAAAAAGCAAGAAAATAAAGATCTCATGTGGTGTTCTTTAAAATAAGGTGAACATTTGAACTTGATGTTTGAAATGACTGAAAAAGAGACATTGAGGCAGGCATGTGACTGCATCTTCTTGTGTGGTCCCCAAAGAGCCTGGAGGACAGACCCTGAGTATGCTGGGCTGGAGATCTACGACGCATCCTTAGGACCCACACAGCTGGAGTCACCACGTCCCAGCACAGATAGTTTAGTAAAAAGGTGACACAAAAAGCTTCTTTATCAAATTATTTATATGTGGAGGTCAGAGGACAACTTGCAGGAGTTGGTCTCTCTCTCTCTCTCTCTCTCTCTCTCTCTCTCTCTCTCTCTCTCTCCCCACGGTCTCAATGTGTAGCTCTAGCTATCCTAGAACTCGCTATGTAGACCAGGCTGGCCTTAAGCCCACAGAGATCTGCCTGCCTGCTGAGTGCTGGGGTTAGAGGTGTGTGCTACTATGCCCAGCTGGTTCTCTCTTTCTGCCATGTGGGTTCCAGGGATCAAACTCGGGCTTGGTATCAAGCACATTTAACTTCTGAGCCTCCCACCCCTCCTTTTTCTAGAAAGGGCTCATGGTGACATGGGTGAGGTCATCTCAGCGAGGAATGCCTAGTATGACTGGGGACACGGGACTCTGGAGTGAGGCAGAACAGTTCTAGAGTCGCCAAAAGGACGAGGTGTGTGTGCCCTCACCTTCCATCTCCTGGCTTCCAGGGCAGAGAGAAAATAGGCTGGGCTGTCTGAGACCCTTAGAGAGAAACAGAGAAGCTGGTCCCAGGAAGCTGGCTACAGCGAAGAACCCAATTTCCATGCATTGTTAAATAAAAGATGAGTATTGTAAGTCATGGGTGACAGATAAAGTTCATGGACCCCGTTATTGTCCAATTATTACGTCAAATGTGATGGCAAAGATAAAACCCGGCGCGGCGTGGGGCCACTTGTTTTAATTATTTTATCCCTTTAAATAACAAATGTGGCTATAACAAACAAGAGAAGTTATTTTTCTTCAAACCAACAGAAAGGAGTCAACCCACTTCAGTGATGAGCTTCCAGGCACTGTGGAGACAGCATGAGGCAGAGCGAGCTTCACGGGGTGGGTCTGTGGGGTTTGGGGTTTCGTTCCTTTGAGGCCTGGGCGTGGAGCTTTTCCGAGAAACGAGCCCTACGGTAGTGTGCTGTAGCCACCATGTTGTTCCTGCCCTGGCTGATATTGCTAGCCCAGGAGAGTTCATGCAAAGTTTGCCTCCCATGAGTCTCCTTATGGGTCTGGGGACAGATTTCCCTCCTGCAGTATGCTTTAGTGCTTCTGTTGGGAGGATGAAACACCCGAGGCTTGGCGCGGTTGCAAGGTTGATGGCAGTGTGTGTGTGTGCTTGTGTGCAGGTACGTGTGTTCTAGTTTGCTTCCTGTTTCTCTGATAAACACGATGACCAGAAGCAGTGTGGGAAGAAAAAGGCGTTATTTGGCCTAGGCATGCCAGGTCAGAGTCCGTCATGGAGGGAAATCAGGGCAGGAACTCAAGGCAGAAACCTGGAGGCAGGACCTGAAGCAGACATGGAGGAGTGTTGCTTACTGACTTGCTCTCTTTGGCTTACTCAGCCACGGGTAGCCTCATCCATAGTGAGCTGGGCCCTCCTCATCAATCACCAACCCAGAAAATGCTGCCCAGATTTGTCTGTAGTCGGTGTGGGAGAGGTAAGTCCTCAGCTGAGGCTCCCTCTCCTCAGATGACGCCAGCCTGTCGTCAGTTGACAGAAGAACACTAACCAGCACGGGGTGTGGTGAGGTTCAAGCCCTGGCTGTGCTGTGCTGTGACTAATGGCATGATGGTGGCAGTGGGTGGGAGGGGGGAGGTGGCAAGGTTAGATAGCAGCCCGGAGACTGAGAGGAGCAGCCTCACTTGGTGGCAATGTGCTTTCCTACGACTCCTCTGCACGCTGTGTTCCCCGTGACACAGTCACCTTTCCCTAGGAGCCGTCTCCCAAAGGACCCAGCTCTGCCACACAGAGGACCCAGCCTCCAGCACCTGAGCCTGCAGGAAGGGCAGTGTCACCTTCAGGACCTCCACCTTCCTGTCCACCTAAGGGCAGAGCTCAGGGGCAGAAGCAGAATCAGGAAACATACGGGACACACCCATCCAAGCGCAGGCTTCTGGGGGTCTTGAGACCTGTTCACAGGGTACATCCCTAATATTCATGCCCATGTCCAGCAGCTTTCTGTCCGGCGTACCATACATCACACACATGGAGGAACACAGCAAGATAGACCAACAGGCAGACAGGATCCAGAGTGACCAGAAGCAGACCGGATAACACATGAGGGGCAGTATTGGGAAAACAGTGCTGGAAGATGATGGTGACTGATACTTTCTGGCTAGACCTTCCTGGATCTGCAGAAGCACGGAGCCAACGTCTACATGTGGGGTGGTGGTTCATAACAGGAGGATGCCTTGGATCCCATCACTTCACGCAGAAAGACTCACTTCTCACCTGTCCGGGCACCAAAGTCCAAGAGCAAAATGCAGACTTGCTTGTGTCCTGGAGAAGGCTTAGTACCTGTCTCTGCAGATGGTGGAGAGGGATTGAGGTGGGGGTTCGGGAGGCGCTGGAGGGAGCACGGTGAACTCAGCTGTTCCACCGGAGTTGGTACTTGCTGGGTGACTCTGATCAGGTGTCAGCACTGCATCTGCCATGGTTGCTGTCCATCTGCCCTGTAGGCCCAGTCTTAAGCCACTGGGCAGGCCTGTGTCAGCTATCAGGCTGGGCCCCTGGCTCCTCAGCCAGTGTACTTATACGTGTTGTTTATTAGAGTTTATTTTAACATTCTCCAGGACCAAGCTTGGCATAGTGACAGAGTCCCAGCCTTCACCACTGGCCTTTGTGCCCTTCTGGTAGAGCTGAACCCTGCATGTGGGATGATAATGGGGCCATCACATGTGTGCAGAGAATGAAGACAGCCACAGTAACATGCTGAGCATCAAGGACGTATTATGCATCCACAGCCTTCAAGCACTGTAAGTACTAACTCCCTTATGTATACCCGGGGGCTGTTGTTACACACATTGCTCAGAGTTACAGGGCCATTGGGTGGAGAAGTCACAGTCAGGCAGGTGATTCTCTATTTCGTCTTGGGATGCCACTTCTCCATGTCATACTGTGCTGACAGCCAGGAAGGTTCCCAAACCTTCAAGTACAATCAAGAGGGCAGATCTCCTTAAAGTGGAGAGTTGGGTCCCAGGCTCCCCTTTCTGGAACATACTGAGAAGTCACCGCTGCTCCTTACTCTGAAGAAGCATGGAAAGAATTTTCTAAATGCCAGCTTTGTTTATTCCAATCAGCTGTAGGTTGGCTTCGGGCTCACCCAAAGACGGCATAATACCCCAAACTTTCTTCCTGCCGGATCCAACACAAATCATCTCTCAGTTGGGTTTGGGGGGCTCATGCTTTGGGTACCACAGGCCAGTGGCCTCTGGGGGGAATGCTGGGCTGAGGTAGGAGTTCTAGAGATATGAACAATATGCAGCCCCACAGTGAGAATGCAGTGTGTCCCCAGGTGCACCTGCAGGTGGTAACCTGGACGACGTTTCTGTGACCGATAAGAAAATCCACCTCCACCACAGAGCATCGTGTTTAATCAGCCCTCTCCAACACTCAAAGCTTTTCTTTCAGATCACAGGAAGAAAGGTAGGCTGCCTGGCTTGCTCACTGGGCTTTCCTTCTGAGTACCTTTTCTCCAGTGGCCCGCTAGGGTGTGGCCAGAGCCCTGCTGGGCTTTGCAACATCCCAGGTAGGATGGTGTGAGTTCCTGTGTTCCACCCTGCTGGCCTTCTCCAGGCCCAGGCTGAATCTCCTTGGGGACAGAGTCTGCGTTGCAGATCAGTCTGGGAAACGTGAGTCTCCAGCAGAACTCAGCGCTGGGGAAACCGCTGCGAAATTACTCCCTTCCTTCTCTGGAGGCCAGTGGACAAGAGAGCATTGTGTAGGGTCAAAGCCCTCCTGTCACAAAGGGGCCTTTCAGAGACGCTGATGGGGCGGGCGGGACCCCAGCGGCCTGGGCTCCTTGGGACTTGCCCTGTCTTCCATGCGCACTGGGAGCTGCATGTGTGCACATGTGTATGTATAAGCCTAAGTGTATGCATAAACTAAAGTGTATGCATGCATGTGTCTGTGTGTGCACATGTGTGTATGATTGAGTACATGTGTGTCTGCATGCGCAGTCATGTGTGTGCATATGCATGTGAATGGGTGTGTTTGCACATGTGAATGTATGTGTGTGTGTGTGCACATATGTATGCTGGGGACAGGGAGCTGTGGGTTTGTGTATTTGCTGTAAATACAACAGATATAACAGACTACCAACAGATTTCTGTGGTAGAAAGTTATTTCCTTGTTGGATCAGACATGGCAGAAAGGGTAGACGGTGTGACTGGATTCCTGAAAGGTACAAGCGAGGCTGTTAGCCTCTGAGTTCCCAGCTCAGTTGAGGATAGGACAAGGTAGGGCTAAGAAATGTGACTCCCTGGCCTGTGGACTCTGGATTGGTCAGCTGAGACACAAGTTGCCCAGCAGAGTACTCTTCCACCCTGGAAAGAGCCAGACACATGCTCCTGAGGGAGGGAGGGTAGGCATCTGGGATGAGAGAGGCTTGGAGCCTCCCGAGTTTGGAGCCTCCCGCGCATGCTCTGGGGGAAACTCTGCAGTGTGATTGCATTCTGCAGGGGGTGGCCAGCTGTGTAACTAAGCTGAGTGCTGGTGGCTTCCAGCACATAAATGATTCAGGACGAATACTCCATCCCTTCCCTTAAACTAAAGTGTTGCTTCCATTTCCCTACAAAATGGCTCCCAGACCAGGAGGAGGACAGCCTTCCCTGCCCCCTTGGTGAGATGCTCACTAGGACTGGTGGCTTCTGGGAAGGAAATATGGAGGGTAGGAGAGAAGGGGATGTCTTCAAAGTGCAGTGACTGAGATCCTAGGCTCCACCACCTGGGAAAAATGCTCTGGTCAGGGGCAGCATTATGTAGCACATAATTCCTGCAGTCTGGCCCACTTTGGCCTCTGCAAGATTAACAGAAATTACTCCAATTATCCAAACTTCTCAAGCAGTAGTGCAGAGGTGGAATATTCCCTCTGGAACACAGGCCGCCTGTGGACTGGCCCAGAGTGAAGCTGCTTCGTGGTTCTACCCCGGATGCCATGCAGAAGCTGCCTTACTTAGGGTTTCTATTGCTGTGAAGAGACAGCATGACCATGGCAACTCTTATAAAGAAAGACATGGAGAAGGTGCTGGAGAAGGAGCTGAGAGTCTAACATCTTGACCCGTAGGCAACAGGAAGTGAACTGTCTCACTGAGGATAGCTTGAGCAGAGGAGACCTCTGTCTCTTGTGGTTTTACACAAGTGTGTGTGTGTGTGTGTGTGTGTGTGTGTGAAGAGTTTATGGATTTTATCTCTCATTGAATTTATTCATGCCAACCTGTCCCCATGATTTGCAGGTCATAAAAAAAAACCAACCAAACCCCATAAGATCTGACGTGACATGTCATCCTTTGTCCTCATGATCTGTGACTTGTGTCTTTTTGTTTCTTTTTTGGTCATTTGATATAGACACAGACATAGATGTAGATTAGAGGTAGGTATAGATCTGTGTCAACTGTATTAGCTCCTTCAAAGGTGCTGCTTTGGGCTTCCCTTCTTTTTCTTCTTTTCCCCTATTTCCTTGATTTTCTTTTCTTTTTAAATGTTCTCTTTATCACATTTGTTTGTCTGTTCGCATGCCACCACATGCATGTGGAGGTCAGAGGTCAGCTTTGTGGAGTCAGTTCTCTCACCACATAGGTCCCAGGGACTGAACCCTCGTCATCAGCCTTGGCACCAAGCTCCTTTACCCTGCTGCGCCATCTTGCTGGCCCTTTACTGTTTTCTCATCTTTGCTCTCCCTTCCTTTGACCTCGCGTCTAGCTTGCTTCCCTCTTCTCTTTCCTAACACAGATGCTCACACCACCAGCTTGAAAGTTGTCCATAGCTGACATGGCGTCAACTATGTCTCTCTCTCTCCCAGGATCCGGTTAGTCACACACAGTAAATTAGCATTCGCTCTTCTCTGCTGCCACTGGTCTTGGGGGATCATTTCTCTCCTGTGCTTGCTTCTGTGAGCTGTGAATATTTTTGCCTTCTTTTTTAAAGAGTTTTTTTTTCTTCGACAGTTCTATACATGTACACAATGTATGTTGCCCACATCCACGTCAACAGCCCTCTCACTCCCCCGGGTTTTCTCAATACTTCCTCTCCCTCCTCTCCCACCTTTCCCCCCTCCTCCTCTCTCTTCTTCTCCTCCCCTTCTTTATGATAACAGAGTCCAGTTAGTGCTGCCCAGATGCATGTGGGTATTGGCCATCCGAGGGGCACGGGCAGCCTACCAGCAGCCATGCCTTTCGGGAAGATTGGCCCTCCATTTCTAGCAGCTATCGGTTGTCAGTAGGTTCTCAGCCAGGGATGGAATTTTATGAGCCCCTCTCCTATCCACGCTAGAATGCTGACTGGATTGTAGGTCACCATAGTTGCCGTGCGTTTGTAAGGGCAATGGCGATACCATGTCCAGAAGGCAGCATGTCATAGCCCTCCCCCAGCCTCCAGCTTTTACATTCTTCCCGATTCCTCTTCCACAATGCTCCCTGAGTTCTACAGGGAAAGGATGGATAGAGATGTCCCATTTAGGGTTCAGTGTCCATAGTCACTTATTGTAGCACTAACCACTACACTGCAAAGGGAAGCTCCTCTGACCAAGGTTGAGAGCGGTGCTGGTGTAGGATGAGCAGGGTGTAAACAGAAGTATTTAGAAGGCAATTTGATTAACATGCCCATTTAACCAAGCAGCAGTAGAGGTTTCTCCCCTAGGGCCCGTGGCCTGACCTCCAGCTTTTGACCAGGTGTCCTAGACTTGAATTTCTTTCTCTGAAGCTGACCTCAGATCCCATCAGAAAGCAGTTGGTTTACCCCGCAACTGTCATACTCTGTCGGCACCAGCGGCAGGTCTTCGGCTTTGTTCCTTACCGTCCAGCTATCCTGAAATGCTCTAGACAGCCCCCCCCCCCCGCTGCAGCCAGAGAACCAGCTGTACATTGAGCGCCCTGTGACATGTAACAATGTCCTACCGCCCATCCAGCAGGCACTAAGTCTGGTATATGCTTCTTAGGCACTCAGAAAAAATGAGGCACCTACAACTGCTGGATGATTACTGTGTGGATTCCCTGAGATCAGGATGATGGGTAGGATTGGGTCAGCCTTTTAATTTTACTGGTTTTCTCTTGTTCATGTATCCCATCAGCTGAGGATGGGATTTAAATCGCTCTAGTAGTGCAACAGGTTTGTATCACTGGGATGATCTGAATTGAGGGTCAGCATGATGGGATTCAAAAATCACCATGAAAACAAGCCCCTGAGTCTGCCAGTCAAGAAGTTTCTAGGTTGTGTTCACTGAAGTGGGAAGATCCACGCTGAATGTCGGCAGCACCATCTCATGGTCTTGGATCATGGGCTGAATAAAGGAGGAAGTGAGTTGAGCACCAGCGCTCATCTCTCCCTGCTCTCCGACTGGGGATGCCATGTGACCAGCTGCCTTGCGCTCCTGTCACCATGCCCTTCCTACCAGGATGGACCATGTACCCTCAAAGTGTGAGCTGAAATAAACCCTTCCTTCTTTAAGTTGCCTGTGTCAGGAATTTTGTCCTAGCAAAGAGACATTGACCGACACACCACAGACTCGCATACCTATGCGTAGTGTTTGGGGTGTGCACACTCCCACCCGCGTCCCGCCTGTCTCATTCTTAGCATCTCCTTCAGCCACTTTTCTGGAAACTCACTTTGATTATTTTAGAGTTTTGTTGGTTTGTAAGATAAAATGCAAATTCTGTCATTGACTGTGTATGGTTACCTCCCTTCCCAAATTAGTGTGGTGTGTATCCTGTCACGTGATCAGATGCTGCCCTTACCCCTAGGCCGCAGAGCTCCTTCACTGCCTTTGGAAAGCAGCTTCCCCAGTCACCTGGGCTTGCATAGCTAGTCCAGCACAGCCAAGGAGGAGTGAGAGCTGGAAAATGCCACACATGTCTGGTGCCAGACTCCAGGTCCATGCTGCAGACTTTAAAAGGTCTGTGGCAAGGAGGAGCCACCTCTGGGAGTGGGAGGGAAGCCCTGAGAGGGTAGGCAAGCCTGCGAGCAAAACCTGGAGCTTCTAGATCTTGCTTGAGCAGGGCGTTGTCGTGTGCAGCCCTGGCTCTTCTTTGCAGCAAGAGGAGGGGGGGGGGGTCAAGAGCGCAGAGCGCTGTTGGCAGAGGAAAAAACATGGAACGCCCAACCACAGGATTCCCAAAAACATGGCTAAGCATTCATTTCGCTAACATGTTAGATGGCACGCTGGTCTCCGCAGACTCATTCCTGGACTGGAAACAGTTCCCCAAAGCCATGTGATTCCACATTCCCCCTGGCCATGTGCAGATAATGAGCAAATCTGCCTGGGCTGGCCCTGGCCTTCTAGCCATTCAGAGCCAGGCATTCCCCAGCCCTGGGCTATGCATGCCCTTAGGATACATTAGGCACCCTCCTCTGCCCTGTCCTCTTGCCCTTGGTGAAGAACAGGCTGCGTGCTCAGAGGGGTTCGCCACAGGGCCACAGTGGTGCCACCTCCCAGCCCTCCAGCGTCTCATGGAGAACTGGCTAAATGAGGAGGGTGACTGGGGTAGCATCTGCTAGGTCTTGACTCACAAACACTATTTCCATGGTTTTCTTTGAAAGACACACATACAACCAAACCGATTTTAATTAAAGATCTTGTCTTGTGGTCAGGAGGCCACAAATGAGAGCGGCGTGGCTTTCATGTGCGGAGCATACCCAGGGCTGAGCCTGTTTCCCATAAAAGGACACTTTTGCCCCCAAATGAGAAAATAGTTTGTTCTTCACAGTGTGGGAATGCTGCGCGAAGCGGTCTTTTGCAAAGTCTGCAGTGGAGGGTCTCCCGTACCAGCCTTTGTGGATGCTGAAGTAGCTGCAGCCCTTGTCAACCTCCAGTGCCTGCTGGACTCATGCTCACCGAGATCAGACACACAGTCCTGATGGCTAACTAAAAAACAGCCAGAACCCAAGTCAGTGCCCCCAGGAGCTTCCAGGGTAGAGTGCCAGAATGTACGTGCCTTTGTTTGTTTGTTTGTTTGTTTGTTTAAAACCCCTAAAAATGGGGGTGGGGTGGAGATGGCTCAGAGGTTAAGCATGCTGGCTGCGGTTGTAGAGGCCCGGGTTGGATTCCCAACATCCACAGGGCAGCTCACAGCCATCTGTAACTCCATTCTTGGGGCATATATAATGCCCTCTTCTGGCCTCCATAGGCACCAGGCAGGCACATGGTGCCCACGCATGCTGACAGGCAAAACACCCGTGCACATAAGAGGAATAAGTAGAAGTTTAAATTTTATTACTGTGAGTGTGTGACGTGTGTCCAGGTCAGAGGGCAACTTGCAAGAGTTGGTTCTCACCACTGAGTAGCCCTGCCCAACCCTGTTTTTTTTTTAGAAATATTTTTATTTATTTATTATGTATACAATTTCTGTCTACATGTATGCCTACAGGCCAGAAGAGGGCACCAGACCTCATTACAGATGGTTGTGAGCCACCATGTGGTTGCTGGGAATTGAACTCAGGACCTTTGGAAGAGCAGACAGTGCTCTTAACCGCTGAGCCATCTCTCCAGCCCCCCCAACCCTGTTATTTATTTATTTATTTTTATTTTGAAATAGTTTCAGTGGTTTCACTAGGTTATCCGGAGAACAGTGGGGACTGAGGAGAGAGGAGTCTAGAATATAGGTCAAGGAGCATATGAACCCAAGGTCCAAGATTCTGGGACTAGCCCCTGGTCTGGGCTGGGCTGAGGACCTATGAATGAGGGTGTGATTGGTGAGCACTGTGCAGTGAGCACCACACTGTGGGCACCGTGCAGTGAGCACCACACTGTGGGCACCATGCAGTGAGCTCCACACTGTGGGCCCTGTGCCGTGAGCACCACGCTGTGGGCACCGTGTAATGGGCACCATGCAGTGAGCTCCACACTGTGGGCACTGTGCAGTGAGCACCATATCACAGATACTGTGCACCCCCTGGTTTGGAGCTGTGGTCAGGACTTGTCCTCACACTCAGGTGGCTCCTCTATCCTGTACAGGATGGCATGCACCCTATCAGAGGCTCACAACCTTTTTCTCTGACACGGGACAGGTGTCTCAGGTCTGTTTCATAAGGCAGAGCAGGACCTCTCAGATCCCTAGGGGTCCAGAGCTCCCCCACAGGGCAGTTACAGCAGCACTCTGTCTGTAGCCAGAGCCTCTTACACCCACTGTGGCCTCTGGTGGATGTCAGTGGTCTCCAGGTGAAAACAGCAAAAGAACAAACAGAAGCAAGAATGAAGACTCCCCTGTCTCTCACACCAAGGCCACAGGGCTCTGACACTTCTCCTTCATGGCATCTTCAAGACAGTTCTATTTGGTTGCTCTGCAGTGTGGACCTTACGCCCCTGCACACAAGAAGGCTGCTTTAGTGCTGTGTATCACGTCTCTATTCCGGTCAGCAGGAAATAGCACTGCCTAGAAGAAAGAGCAGGGACTCCAGTCAGCTGTAGGGGTTTGTTTGATGTTTTAGGGATAAGGCGACCACATTAGCGATACTGTGGTCAGATAACATCAGCTACCAGCAAGGGAGGCTGGGAAGCATGGTTTCATTTTGGGGTGTCCATATTTCTGGTTACAGGGACTGTTTCTGTGTTCCCGTGTGTCCCAGCCAGGGCTGTGAAAGGGCTTCCATAAGTGGGCAAATGTGTGTCTGGTGTAGCAGAGAGACGGACACAGGGCTAATGGGGACTCACTGCTCAGTCCCATGGTTTGTGGTGGGTCAGGGTATAATGGGATGGCTCGGTAATACTCATTTCACCATGGTAAGGGTGAGGACCTGTGATCTACACAGAGGACTTGACCTTCCCAGCAGCCAAGGGCTCTCTGTCTCTGCCCCAGTTTGCCTGGGCCATTTCAGGATCCCACCACCCTGTCCAACACCAGGCTGGGCCTTGCAGAGAATGTCCCAGGTAACCCCGCCCTATAGTCTGTATTTCAGTGACTCCAGTCATGGCAGACAGCTGTGAGGTGGGATCATCTATGATTGAATTAGCAATAGACCCCCCCTTCAGCAGATGGGAGGTCCAGTCACTAGTTATGGGGGTGCAAAGGACGGCTCCATAGGCTTGTAAGGGGCAGACTTACTCCTAAACACTCAGCCAGACCAAGAAGCAAGGAGGTGGTCAAGAACCACCCACACACTTCCACCAGACGGAACTGCAGCTGCAGCTCCTAAAGTCCCACGTGGGGTCTCCACACGCGAAGGACTCAGGTTGCCTTCTGTCATGGCAAGAAGGTGACAAAGAGCCTTGTCTTCACCCTTTGTCCTTAGCAAAGGTAGAGGGGAGAAATCTGAGTTCTAGGAGGGACTTGGAACTCCTCTGTCCCACTTCTAGTTTTGACACTGGGGAACCAAGGCCTCAATGGTCAAGTGCGTTTCTCAGAGGCCGGAGAGAGTTAGGACTAGACCCCAACCTTCTGACGTCATGACACTTATTTCCATATCAGGGTTCCTGGGAAGGCTCTGCTGCCTTCTTGTCTCAATTATGCGTGGGCTCAGAATGAGCATGCAGGGCTCAGGAGTTCACTGTCCTGTTGTGAGGTTTTAGTTCCAAGCTCTGTTAATTCTGTCTCTCTTGTTTGTTACAGAGGAGGACCCCACTCAGGACCCCACTCACTCAGGACCAATCATTTCCTCATGGGATGGTACAACTCACTGCTTGTTGGCATCTTGCCTCCGCCTGTGGCACACTGTCCACTCTGGTCCCAGACTTCTCTGACCCACCCATGTTAGCGCCCTGGGGCTCTCTCCGGTAAGTCCAGCTTACCGTAGCAGCAAGTTACCAGGGAACCTCTGCCAGGAACAGAAACTTCGAGGCTCAAAAAACTGGGTGACCTCAAGAATTGAAGAGACAGCTGAACAGAGGACATTCATGAGCCTGCGTTCCAGCTGGGGTGGCTGACGGGAGACTACTGATGTTTCCCCTGTGTCTGCACCCCAATAATGTAGCTCCCCAACTCCAAGTCGGAGGCTGGGAATGTGGCTCATTTGACAAAGTTCCTGTCGGGCATACAAGGAGCCCTGGGTTCCAGTCTCAAGATGGCATAAACAGTGTGATGGAGCATGCAGTAATCCCAACACTGGGGAGGTAGCGGCTGGAGTATAAACTCAAGGTTATCTTGGGCTACACAGTGAACACAGGGGTCAGCCTGGGCTATATGAGACCTTTTCCTTAATAAAATGAAATCCCAAGTCATGCGGAAAACCTGCTCCAAGCCTCTGCATCTTACCTTCATTGCTCCTCAGGAGCAGAGAGTGGGATACCATGCCAGTCACCTTTGCCTGCCTTTCCTTTGGGGGGGGGGTTGGGCGGGCTGCCCAGAAAGCCTGCTGTGCGGTGGAGGGAAGGGGCTCACAAGCTTGGCCCCTGATGACTGTCCCTTCGCCCTGCTTGCCTGATAACGGCTGCATTTGGAAATAAATGACACTCTGTCCTCACATCTGCTCCAAATTTGTGTTTCAGAAACGAGAGCGCTCGGTTGCCTGGTATCACACGGCACTCCCCTAGCCTGGGAGTACAGAGCTTATTGGATGTCCCACCCAAAAGGAGAGGCGGTTCAAACTCTTTCCAGGAAATTGAGTGGAACACCCAAACTGACATCCAATATTAAATACTATATTTGTGGAGTTGTTCTGGAGAGTTCCCTGGCATCCGACATCTGGGAGAGAAATTTATAAGTGGGGGAAACTGAATGCCTAGTTGGAATGAGGCTCATCAGAGCTGGGAAATTAGAACGTCACTGTGCACTGGGCAGGAGCGCTGTGCAAAAAGGTAGGGCTATTAAAATATGATTAGCCCAAATGTATTTTGTCTCCAAAATGTCATACATCGTTAAAGTTGAAAAGGCTTTGATGCCAGTACCCCTGGCAAGGGCTGTGCCCCGTCAGCAGAATGGACCCCAGAAGGTTCTCTGCAAATATGCAGGCTCATCAAGCAGGGCAGAACCCAGAATACAATGGCTGTACCCCCAAATCCAAGCCCTGCTGCTCATGAGCCCCAAATGTGATATGTATCGACCCAGGCCGATTCAGGAAGTGGGGCACAGGGCAGGGCCACCTGCAGAATGCAATAGAGAGCCAAGGGTGCAGCCTGGTGGCAGAGTGTTACTGAGCACCAAGTCCCTGAGGTCTGTCTCCAGCAGCTTAAGTAAAACGAACAGAAGTATACCTGAAATCTGGACCATCAAGAGAAAGGGTATTTTAGCGTAGGAGCAAAAATTGCGGTGCTAAACCGTTACCTGCTGTGATTGGCCAGCCTCCTCTCCTTTCCTTTCCTTTCCTTTCCTTTCCTTTCCTTTCCTTTCCTTTCCTTTCCTTTCCTTTCCTTTCCTTTCCTTTCCTTTCCTTTCCTTTCCTTCCCGTCCCTTCCCTTCCCTTCCCTTCCCTTCCCTTCCCTTCCCTTCCCTTCCCTTCCCTTTCTCTCTCTCTCTCTTTCTAAATAAATAAATAAATAAATAAATAAATAAATAAAGTTTTACTAAGGCCCTGGACCAGAATCAGGGACGGAACAGCCAGTAAGGGTTTTATAAAGTCTAGGTCATATTTTGTCCTTTGAAAAAAATTGAAATTTTGCTTTTTACGGAGTTTTACAGTTTTGGCTTATCTTTTGAGGCAGGATCTGGTGTAGCCCAGGCTGGCCATGAGCCAGCATCTCACGTAGCCCAGGCTGGCCAGGAGCACACAGGATGACCTTGAATTTCTGATCCCTCTACTTCCTCCTCCCTAGTACTGGAGTCACAAGCACGTGCAACCATACCCAGTATTGTTCGTGGTGCTGGGAATAGAACCCAAGTGTTGCATACATGCTGGGCAAGCCTTACACTCTCTGAGCCACATCTCCATCCTTAAAATTTTGATTTTAATAAACAACTGCTTTTTTTAAATGATACTCTCATGGGAGGCGAGGGCTGTGGTTTTTTTCATCTAAGTTTCATTCTTTAAATCAAATGTTTTCCGCTAGGTTACTGCAGTCCCTGCCCCAGCCAGGAAAGGTTTGATGTTGTCTTGTTTTTCCTGGGTCTCCAGCTCTCTCACTGTCACTGTGAGAACCCTGGCCTGGTACCTGGAGGCCAACCAGGGCTTATGGTAATCCTTATGGCACAGCTGGCCTTGGAAGCCCCTCTCCCGTTGGTGGTAGAAAGTGCAGGTCCATGAGTGGGATGTGGAGTTGGCGCCTCCTGGCCAGGGTCTCCAGGTGTCAGGAAAGAAGGGGGCAGGAAGTCCCATCATGCACCGCTAGAGTAGAGACCTCAGATGCCATCCCAGAGACCACCTGCACTCGGACATCTGCTCAAGCATCTGGGCCTGAACCACATTCATGGCTGTGGACAGCTATGAAGATTGCTGGCAGCTGGCAGTATTTTAGAGTGAAAAGGGCCGAAAGCAGCTCTTGGCTTCCTCCCAGGCACAGGCAGTAAATCCTGTGTGCTGCCCCTCAGCAGCTGGCTTTGGGGGACCCCAAACATCTCCACCTGACATGGGGGGTCGTCCTAGGAAACCTGAAGTGGCCTTGGGAATGACTTAGGCTGACTGGCAGGGTGAGGAGGGTGTCCCCGACACAATGGGCAGCAGCCATGGCCCAATCCAGGCGCAGGCCGCCTTGGTTGCTCAGGCTGGCCTTGAACTCTGGGCCCTCCCCCTTTAGCCTCCCGAGTAGAGGCTCTGTGAGTCGGGAGGAGGCCCACCAAGACAGAGTTAGTATAGAAATGCCACAGTAAAGCCCACTGCTCTTTTTCCACCACCGGGCATCAAACTCTGACCTTCACACGCACTGAGAAAGCTATCTAGCACGGAACTTCGTCCCCCGGAACCCATTACCTTGCATGCTAATTAAAAATAACTATGAACAATATCAATTCCTGGCCACATCCCATATTTACTGAACAGGAAGCGTGGTGACAGTGGAGAGTTCATTTTTGATCCCTCTCATGTGGCCCCTCCGACAACCGTGAGCAGCCATGGAAACAGCTCTCTCGCCGGAATCTCTCACTAATGTCTGGGAGGCATTGGTTCTTAAGTAGAAGCTCCTGGGTCTGCCTGAGGCCTGAGCTCCTGGGGTGTACTTGGTCATTACTGACTCCCGCTGTCCCTCAGTGTGCGGATGGGGTTCAGGAAGACCCATCATCTCCCTTGGCAGTCGTTCATACCCATCCCGTTAGGAAAAGAGGAAGGAGAAGGTTTGGGGGTCATGGCACACCTGCGCTGGGCAGATGACCATCAGGAAGTGCTGAGGTAGGAGTGTCATCGAGGAAAGCTGTAGCCGGGGACTTGGGGCGAGTGGCTCTGTAAGGCTGGTTTTGCCTCCAACCACTGAGGGCTGGAAAAGGCCCAGTCATAATAGATTTGACCCGCGGCCTGCTGACGATACAGACCCGAAAGTGGCCCAAGAGACCCATAAACTGAACTCGCAGCTCCCGCCCGCCCCTGGTTTGGCATGGTGGAGGCTGGCATTACTACTGTGGTGGGGAGGAGCTGTGGTGACTCACGTCACGGCCCCTCCTCCCAGAGTTTCCCCTTGACATTGTTGACTGAAGCCTTGGACTGACTGATGGCTGAGTTACTGCTGAACCTCCTGGAGTGGCCGGAGCTCTTGGGCATGGTGGGGGCCTTCCCATCATTGTCACTCAGAGTCTTGGCCCCAAGTTTGTGGGGAATGTGCATTAAAGAGGACTGCTGAACCTGCATAGGATTTGATTCAGAGTATTTACTTGGCTCTGTGGTGGGTGGAGAAGGAGGGGAAACCGAGTCACTTCATACACTGGGAAATCCAGGTCATTAAGTGTTTACTTTCATACCAAGGTTTTCTTTTCTTTTTTAAAATATTTATCTATTTATTATGTATACAATAGTTTGTCTACATGTATGCCTGCAGGCCAGAAGAGGGCACCAGACCTCATTACAGATGGTTGTGAGCCACCATGTGGTTGCTGGGAATTGAACTCAGGCAATGCTCTTAACCTCTGAGCCATCTCTCCAGCCCCATACCAAGGTTTTCGCTGACTTCCACCACTCTATTTACCGCGGCCTGCAGCTCATTTGGACTTTCAGCAAGTAGTGCTGTATCGTCGGGGAAATGCAAGTTATTCATTCACACACCACCCATCTGCACACCTATCTCCTCATCCTCCAGGGCTGCTGCTATTATTAATTCCAGGAATATATTAAAGAGTAGCGATGAGAGGACGCATCCCTGCAACACTCCTACGATTGTCTTAAGCTGATCATTTAATAAAGAATCAGAATCTCAAGCAAACAGCCAATTTTGTCTAGTTGGGAGAAAACCTCAGTTCAAAAGAGGGAACTATTTCCTTTGTCAAGAGGAGGGTAGGGATAGCGAGGGCTGCATTCCAGGCACTAGGAAAGGTTTGGTCAGCAAGAGACATAACAATAAAATTACAAGTATATGAGATACTTGTCTCGAGCTGCCTTCTTAACAACTCCAGAACCTGGACAATGAAACGCTCCTCAGAACAGCGGCTGAATGTGTCTGAGATGCCATGTCTCAGGAGGATTCTAGGTGTCACATGAAGAGACAGGCTGCATAACAATGACATCACGAAACATCTCCATCCACAGAAGCAAGTAAACTACAAGATACAGTGACGGCACTTGAGATACTTCGGCTATGTTATGAGAATGAATGCTAGTAGATACCCAAAGTTAGCACTGCTTGGAGGAGTGCACCAGATAAGGCGAAGAGGAAGGCCCAAAAGATGCTGGAGAGACAGCATAAAGGAAGACTGGAAGCTTGGTGTGACAATAACACAAGCATCCAGGACTGCCCAGGATAGGAACAACTGAAGAGCCACCATAAACGGGCTGCCCATGCATACTTCAGCATTGCCGGGGCATAAATGACGAAATGGTGACGATGGCTTGCCATAGGCCTCCCACGCACCCTTAGGCTTTGGTTAACATATCCACTACAGCCTCTCTCCCTCTCCCAGCACTCACCCAGGTGGAGCAATTTAACTTCTGCTACCCCACCCCCTTAGCTTATTAACCACATTTTACTCTGCCCTCCCATACTCGCGGGCTCTTTCTGACCTCTCCAGGCACTCTTGGTTAGACACACAAATCTAAAAACTCAAAGTTAAGATCCAAAGAAGTGAGGACATGTGGTGTTTGTGTCTCTGGGCCTGGATCATCTCACAGCCTGATGTGTTCCGGTGTGTTTCAGTCAGGGTTTCTATGGCTCTGATGAAACAGCATGACCAAAATCAAGCTGGGAAGGGAAGGGCTTATTTGGCTGACACTTCCATGTTGTAATCCATCACTGAAGAAAGTCAGGACAGGAACTCAAACAGATTAGGAACCTGGAGACAGGAGCTGATGCAGAGGCCACAGAGGGGAGCTGCTTACCACAGACTTGCTCTCCGTGGCTAGTTCAGCCTGCTTTCTTATAGAACCAAGGACTACCAGCCCAAGGGTATCCCCACCCCCAATGGGCTGGGCCCTCCCATGTCAATCCCTAAGAAACTGTCTACAGGTGGAGCTCATGAAGGCATTTTCTCAATTGAGGTTCCTTCCTTTCAGATGACTCTAGCTTGTGCCAAGTTGGCAAAAAACTAGCCAGCACACAGTTCCATACTGAGAACATCACAATTTTATTTGTCTTTAGAGCTGAATAAAATTCTGTCCTGTGTATGTCCCACATGCTCATTAGTTGATGGGCATCTTGGAGGTTTGCATTTCTAGCTATTAGTGTCAGTTGAGCCATGATGAACATGGTTGTGGTCATATCTCCGTGATAGATGAGCTGGGTCACATTCTTAGCTTTTCTGTTTGTTTGGTTTTTTTATTTTTTGAGGCAGGGTTTCTCTGTAGCTTTGGAGCCTGTCCTGGAACTTGTTCTTGTAGACCAGGCTGTTCTCTAACTTGCAGAGATCCGCCTGCTTTTGTCTCCCGAGTGCTGGGATTAAAGGTGTGTGCCATCATTGCCCAGCTATTCTTAGCTTTTTAGGAACCTGCAAACTGGCTTCTATAGTGACTGCATCCATTTCCACTCCAACCAACCCTGGCTAAGGGGGCTGCAGCTGGTATTTCTTTGGGCCTCCAATCGGCTCCCAAATAAAGACACAGAAATTTATTATTCATTTAATCGCTACAGTTCTCCCAGGCAAGTATTATCATGACTACTTCTTTGGACATGTTGGGAAACTGAGGCAGAGTGACTTATTCAAAGCCACATGACTCAAGTGGTCAGTGCTAGGACTTGATCTCAGGCTTGCAGGCCTCCCTATTCCAGAGCCTGAGGCTCTCCTCTTAGAGCAACCATTGCTTAGGTGGGTGACACCAGCATGTTTTCAAGGTGTTTTACAGATCTACCCAAGGAGGTGATCCTGCCATAGGATTAAGCCTAAGGCTAGCATTCACACCATTATCATAACCACAAAGCCATCACCACCGTCATCATTGTTACTAACATCGCTATCATCACCATCACTACCACCTTCACCATCATCACCATCATCATCACCATCGCCGCTTTTCTCTCCGGATCACCATCAGATGCTGTTAGAGTAACGTTTGGAGGCCATGGTTCCAATCTCCCAGAAACCATGTCCTACCAACCCCGCTGTGTGGACAGGAAGGCAGACTTAAAGAAATGAATAACTTTTCCTAAGTCACACAGATGTTGAAGAGCCAAGTCTGGATGTAAACTAGGGTGTAAAACTGGATGTAAACAAATCCTACATGCCTGAATTTAAACATGCCAGCTGTGTCTGTATGCAGGGCTTGCTTACTAAGGCTGAGAGTGGGTGTGGTCTGTACAACCATGTTGGAGTAGGTGGCAGAGGCTTGCTCATCCGTGTGGATGGCTTCTTGCTTTCCTTTCTTTCTTCCCAGAGAGGAAGAGCTAAGACAATGCCCTAAGCCACCTCCCTGTGTTTTGTGTGCTTTCTTTAGCAGGTACCCACCCATGAGCACCCCTTTTCTTCTGCCTTAGGGGGACTGTGCAAGCCAAAGCTGGTGCCAATGAACTTTGGGTCCCTAAACAAGTCCCCCAGTAAGGCTTGTGTCCAGCCTCACCTGGGCAAGTCTGAGATGCGTGGCCATCAGTTCTGTAGTAGAAACAATGAGATGAGAGTAAGGAGCTCACACAGAAGGTGCCCTGACCCGGCTGTGCTCCTGTCCCTACCTTCATTACAGCCTCCATTGTGCCAGGCTTTCCCTGGCTCCATCTTCATGGTAACAACCTGGACCACTGCTGACTCATTCCAGGTGGGCTGCACTTTTTGTTGTTGTTTTCCAAAGCCAGCGGAAGGTCAGAGTGTCTCACCACCATAGGTGAAGAAATAAGGACAGATACAACTATAGATACTCTGGGTCTGCAGAATCCATCACACTATTGGACCCATAGGCTACATAAGCTGTTTTGTGGTGGGGGACAGTGGCCCAGGATGCTGTACTCACCCCAAGCTACCTCTGCCCTGTTTGTGTTCTCTGATTTCTCTTCATGATCTGGATCTCTAGTCAAAACCCCCAGACCGTCCTTCACGTTCGCCTCCCCTCGTGGTACATCATTCCTGCCACAACCTGCTGTCCAAGCATAAGCTCTGGGCCAACACTGTGCTCTCTGGGCACTCACAGGGCATCCTGAACCCCACCCACCTGTCTCCCGCTTCAGCCAGAGTCCATGGGAGGCCTCGGAACATGGCCTGATGACTCTCTGGGCAAGGTGCCCAATGGGCAGGGGAAGAGGTGGGGAATCCTCCGTCTAGCCCTCTGCTTGTTACTGGAGTTGATACAATGGTGCATGAAAAACTGGTCCAACCTCCTTACACAGATTCTGTCCATCTTAACCCTCTGAGTCAGGCCAAAAGACCCTGCGGAAAGCCTCAGCTTGCAGAGGGGGTGGAATATCAATAGCACCAGGTAGCTTTAAAGAACACGGGTGACTCAGTCAGGATAGTGCTTCTCATGGAAGCATGGGATCTGGGTTCCATTCCCAAGAATCTCAACACAATTGCTCACACCTGTAACCCCAGCTCAGTGAGATAGAGATTGGGCATCTCTGGGTTTGCTGGCCAGGAAGCCTAGCCTACACACCTGTGCATGTGCGCTCACACACAACTGTGTACCCGCCTGTCACACACACCACACGAAGCAAAACAAAAACGAGCAAACGAAAGCGCATGGACAGAGCCTTCCCCATCCATCTTCCCTGGCATTTCAGGAGGGCTGGGTGGCACTCAGACTAATTCCAACCAGTTCCCAGATAACTCTGCTGTCTGTATGGGATCCTATCCACAGAGCATTTCTGTGCGTTAGCAGAACGTGTGCCTCACTGTGGGCCTGCAGTCATTACAACAGACCCCACATTTCCATTTCCGAATGGGACACTCAGACGTCTCAGGTTTTACCTGGTTGCTTATAGCTGCAGCCCTCTGCCCATACCATCTTGGAAGGGGATCCAGCTGCACCCGACTGCACCCACACAGAACCCACAAGGTAGAGGCCTAGCTCTGTTTCTCAGCTGCAAGATAGGCCTGCACCAGTGTCTCAAGCCTAAGGGAGATACCTGCGGACGCTCCAAGCGTGGTGTGAAGGTTTTATGGGGCGCCGTTAGCTGGTGTACCGCTGAGACCTTGTTCCCCTGAACAAAACTCTCTGGCCCCTCCCTCTGAGTTTCTAGCTCCGTTTCTGTCACGGTGAAAGATGGCCTTTCCGTGAGCAAGCTTCTACTCACTGCAGTCTCTCTAGTAACTTCCTGTACCCCTCCCCGGGCCTCTTCTTATGGGAATGGTTGCCAAGACAGGGCCCTTCAGTGCTGCTGAGGAGACCCGAGACCCCCATCACCAGGCCCTGGACGGCCAGGTTGAGAGGGTGGGTACCAGGATGTCTGCAGCTGGGGTGGGGTGGAGGGACATAGGGGCAGGAGAGGCTCATGAATAATCTGCTGACCTTTCCTCAGTGTGTTTGGGTGATCCTAAGCCTGTTTACAGTGAACCGCGGGGTGATTTTTCATCCTTCCAAATGGAACCAGGGTTATGTAAGCATTGAGACCTCGCCCGGGGAACACCTGCTCCAAGGGGCCCAACGGAGGGGGCCCAGGAGAGACGGTGCCCCCTGGTTGACTTATGATGAAGTTCCCGATGGTGAGGCTGCTCTTCAGCCAGGAAGTGGCTGGGAAGGGCAGTGACTCTTCATGGTGCTTAGACGGGGCTGCTGTGAGGGGGCCAGGACCCATTTCACCCTCTCCTGGGCGCGGGTCAAAATCAGAACTCAGCCTTGGATGCCTCAGACGAACGGCTGTCAGTAGTGTGTGTGTGTGTGTGTGTGCGCGCATGTGTGTGTGTGTGTGTGTGTGTGTGTGTGTGTGTGTATGCCTCTGCATGGAGGCCAGAGGTCCATGTCCACTCTTTTTTTGGTCACTCTCCTCTTGAGACAGGGTCTCTCACTAATCCTAGAGCTGACGCATTCAGCTAGACTGACAGTTCAGTGAGTCTCAGACTGATCTTCCTGTTTCTGCCTCCCCACTGTTGGGATTATAGATGTGTGCCACCATGCTGGGCTATTAATATGGACGATGGATACAAAATTCAGGTCCTCATGTCTGCACAGACGGAGCCCTCTCCCAACCTCCTGTAGCTAGCTTATATTTCAAATTTTCCTAAGATGACTCTGTAAGTTTATGTTTGCCTTGCATGGAGCAAATGGGACATCGGTGTTTCTGAACACAGTGGCCAGGAAAGAAAGAGGTTCAATCAGAATACAGAGTGGAGACAGCCAGCTCTTGTGAGCGTCTGTGCTGCTTTGTACAAGGCTTGGTGGCTTTGGTGGACGTTTTGGCCTCCAGGGGCGTTTCCTTAAGACTGGACTTCCATCTCAGGGTTGGCTGTGATTGCCTCATAAGCAAGTGTGGTATCCCAAGGTGAGCATCCCATGTGACTCTCCTGTCTTGCTACAACTGAATTATCTATAAACAATAAATAAACAATTGCTTCTCTTTCTCTCGTAGTTCCAGATTCTGGGAAGTGCCTGGCTGGTTCTATGTCTAGTGGGGGCTTGGTCTTTTGCTTCCAAAATGGCACCTTACATGCTATGTCCTTGGGTGGCAGAAGGAAGGACAGGAATAGACTGGACTCCCCCTCAAGCTCTAATCCCACCTACAAAGACACCTCTTTTATGACCTAGTCTCCTCCTTGGGACTCCACCTCTTCATACTCTCCCATGGTTCCCACCTGTGAATTTGGGGGATGTGTTAAATCACAGCACTAGGTGTCCAGATGGTCTGTGGGGTTGGCAAGCTGACCCCACAAATGAGTTGCTGTGTGACTTAGCCCCAGTTGGCAGAGGGTGGGCATGTGCTTCTGTGTCTACCATTCACCCTCAGGAAGACAGGTGACGGTGATGGTGATTATGAACCCTGGCTTAACAGCATCAGAACAGAAAGAAGGAAGGACACCTTCGTCAAGCACTGACCCCAACCTAGAGTCTCTCTCTGGCATTGCTACTGTGTTTTTATATGCATTTAAATGGTTGATGCTGTACCCACTGAACTGGGGGAGGCTTGTTACACACCATATATCCACTTCAAGTGAAAGATGTTGATCAGGGAGCCCTGTCTGACCCATCATGGTGACAGGATTGACAGGATCTTGGCCTGCCTGGTCTCCTCAACACCTCATACTCCCCCCACCCCCCGCCCGAGCAAGCACTGCTGTCCTCTGTCTTACATGGGTGGAAACCAGGGCTCCAAAACCCTAGTCCGAAACCCAAGGCCTGTGGCCAGGGAGTGGAGAAGCTGGATCTGTAACCAACCACAGAACTGGTGACCTCAGGGTTATGGTGATGGTCAACCAACACAGGTCGTTAGCAGACCAGATCTGGAGTCACCCAGGAGGCAGGCCTCCAGGCACAGCTGTGAGGGATTATTTAGATTAGTTTAGCCTCTGGCCAGGCCTGAGAGGGATTATGGTGATGAAGTTAATGAGATGAGAGGGGGTGGCACCATTCCCTGGCCGGGGTCCTTGACTGAATTAAAAAGGGGAAGAGGAGCTGAGCTTCCTGACTGTGGATGCCATGTGGCTGGCCGCCTCCCACTCCTCCCAGCTCACTTTCCCCACCATGCCGGACAGAAGCCTCAAACTATAAACCAAAGCAAAGCCCTTCTTAAGTTGCTTTGTATTCAGTTGGGGATGGAGCCAGCCACATTGGGGATGGCTCCTTGCTTCACCAGTTAAACCTCCCCGGAAGCACCCTTGAGGACATGATGTGTCTCCCAGATGATTCTATATCCAGTAAAGTCTACCCTGAGATAACCCCTGGGACTGCTCAGCCTGCCACCAACCTCCCAGTTCTACAGCATCCTCAGGCTTCACAGAAAACACTGATCCAACAAGGCCATTTTGCAGACCACAGCCCAACAGGTTTTCGACGCACCTCTTGATGCTGAGGGTGGGTGTCTTCTCATAGCGCTACAGGATGGGAAAAGACTCCAGATGGTGTCTTGTGTGTGGACCACTCTGATTTTAATTGCCCAAGGTCCCACCAGGTGTCACATGGTCTCCTCTCTGCCTGGCCTGTGTCTCTTTGGGGCCTTGGACCCTGAGAGCTCTTTATTGTCTGTTGACAGCAGAATCGAGCCGTGTGCCTGTGTCTCGGTGTTGGCAGTGCCAGCTCTCACGGATTGCCGTGGACAGACTGCTGTCTGTTCTCTCTGCCTTTCTTTGCAGTGGGACCCCGTCTCTACTCTCTAGGTTCTACAACACTTAGGGGAACAAAGTTGATGATGGTCCAGCTTCCCTGGCAGTGAGGTAAGGCTTTGTGAGGGTCCTGAGAACTCTTTCAGAACCTTCATGGTGACTGAGTTCCAGGACAGCTGATAGGTGATGGATTGGTAGCCCAGGATCCTATTAGGAACGTGCCCTAAACTGGAGGCCTGCCTGCGCTAAGTCTAGGCAGTATCCATGTGACATAAGTACCTTCCTGTCTCAATTCAAGATGACTCTTGAGACGGTCCCACTCTACAGATACCTGAGGAACAGAGGTACACTCTGAGGTCCCTGCTGCAGTCATACCTGGCTCTCCTCCCTCTGTCTAGACCATCTCCTCAACCCCCATGAGCAGGCCCTAATGCCAGGTCCCACACACAACTCTTTGTCATAATCCCTGCCTTCGTCCCGATCCAATCACATATGGGAGCGGTGACTAGGTTGTCACGGTGGTGAGAAAGCAGACACGGAGGGCAAGGCAGGAAGGAGCCCAGGTCTCTGGGGGCTTTGTGGAGCAGCACAACTGGCCCCAGATGTCCATCTTCAGTTATGTCACAGGGAGAAGGTTCTAGATCATTGAAGCCACTGTTTCTTGGGGACTTTCTGTCACCCACACTGCTCCTTACTCATAGTGTTGTGCTAAGTTACATCATTTTTTTGTACCTAGTCCAGAATTCATTTTAAAGAGGGCCCTCAGAGGCTTGGGACCTCAGTGCCTTGCCCAACACTGCTCAGCCTGACCTGAGTCGTCCCGTCTTTGTGGCTTTGACGTTATTACTACCCCCCACCCCACTCTAGTCCTTACCCCCACCTTCCTGGCCTGGCTTACAGTGTTTCTGTCGGTTTGGGGAACTTCCTCCTCCCCCGGCCCTGGAGCTGGTAGTGGTGGCGATATGTCACTGCTAGGAGCTAGCACCCGGGAACTTTGGCAGCATGGGATGGGTAAGAGGCTGGAACAACTTGCCCAGCCAAACTAGAGTCAGTGTTAACCCGATGGGTTAAGTGTTTGCAGTCACTCTTATTTGCCTGATATTATGAGTTTTAATGTCCCTCTGAGGTACCTGGCTGACCCCTGACTCCATCGTGGGTCACACTCAGGGAGCCTGGTACCCAGGTGGTCATTGAGCTCACCTGTGTGGGAAAGCATCTTCTCTTACAGCTGCATACAGGAAAATCAACCGTGGCGTCAGCGGCCTGTGGTGGAGGAGGGTTTCTGTGCAGGAGTCCGGGAGCTGGTCAAGTTGCTGAGGCAGCTTTCCGAGTCAACTGGAAAAAGAGAAACACATCTGTGGAACTTTCTAGAGTCAAGTCCTGCTCTCGGGAACCCCTCAGCTGTGAGTGCACATATACTCTGCAGGGGACCGAAGGCTGACCATTGTGCCCCTTGTCACTGGGTGCTCCTGTCACTGGCCCTGTCTCCTCTGCCATCTCTGAAGTTCTGGTGCCTGAGTTAGCTCAGAACTGTCCAGCTGAAGCCCAGGACAAGGGACCCTGTGTCTCCACCTGCCTGTTCAGAAGGCCACTTGGAGTTACAACCCCATCTTGTCACATGGGCTGCAGTAGCCCACTGGAGTCCCCGTGTATTCTGGGTCCTGAGCCTAGAGTCCAAGGCAGGGGATGAAATGGGGTGGTGGTAGTGGGTGGTGGTGATGGTGGTGATGATGGAGGTGATGGAGGTGATGGTGGTGATGATGGAGGTGATGGAGGTGATGGTGGTGATGGCGATGGCGGCGGTGGTGATGGTGGTGGGGAGGAGGTAATAGTGTGGGGGGGAGTGGAGGTGGTGAGGGGTGGGGGGTGGGATTTGCCCGCTGCGGGTTCCTCTGTAGCATCTGGGGTCAGCACCTTCCCTATCCTGCCCTGCTACAGTTCATGCTCTGCTGAGGCTGGGACTTCTCAACTCCTAACTTCCCCAAAGAAAGATGGCTTAAGCTGTCCTGGAGGGAGGGGATGCAGCTCTTGTCTAGGCGGAAACCTGTCCGGGTGAGGAACAGGACCCAAAGAGGACGGTGGTGCTGAAAGTCACATGGGACAGAAAGCCTGGTGCTTTCTGACAGATGGGGAAAGAAGGTTGACAAGCCAAACCGACTGCAGGAAAACACACACTTAATCCCCGTGAAGACATGGCCAGAGACACAACCCGCCTTGAATCCCTCATAGGAGTTTTGCTGCTCTTAAGAAAATAAAATGATTAAAAAAAGAAAAACACAAAAACCCTCCATCTGTCCACTCGCGTCATGTCCCTTGCCCCACCCCTGTGCGCTGTCCCATTGGTGACCACTGCTAGGCCTCGACCCTATCTAGAATACTTTAAGTCCTTGTAAGAAAATATATATGTGTTGATTCCTCTTCACTGTTCACTTGCCAGGCTTTAAATTCACCTGAGAGACACACCTCTACGTACAGGTGAGGATGTTGCCGTGGAAGCTTAACTGGGGAGGAAGGACCCTCCCTGAGTGTGAGTGGCACAGTCTTATGGACCAGTGCCCACACTTGGTTCAAGGATAAGAAGAAAGCCAGCTGAGCCCTGGCAGTCACCTCTCTGCATCATGACTGCAGACACAGTGTGGCCAGCTGCTAGTGTACACCTGCCCCTGCTGTGCCGTACTTCCGCAGGATGGGTCGCAACTAGAAAATCAATTGGCACCAAGGAGTGGACTGTTGCCACTATAAATCTGTGTCTGGGTCTTGGACCTCTGAAGAGAACAGGCTGGAGGAGTGTGCAGTGTCTGGAGCTATGGCTTAAAGGAACCCAGCAGAGCCTTGTGGGACATGCTGGTGGGATCCTGGAAAACTATACTGTGGGCAGTAGAGACCTGGCTGGTGAGGTTTCTGAGTGGAACAGGACTCTCTTGGGAGCTGAGCTAGAGGTCATGCAGGTCCTCTTCCTGTAAAGAACCTGGCTACATTCTACCCGCATCCTCAACATTTGATCAAGCCTGAATTTCTAAAGTGATAGCTCATTTCTTTGGTGCAGGAAATGTCAAGATGGGTGGGGTAGCAGGGGCATCCAGGGTGTGGCATGGTTACTGCCCACTGCTCTTAGTTAACATTACAGTGAGAGGCAGAGCAGAAAGATAAAAAGCAAAGCCAACAACAAACAAAAACAAATGAACAAAGGCAGTTTGTCCAGGAAGGAAATGGGGAACAATCCTTTCTCTCCTTCCTCTCCTTCCCTCTTTCCTCCCTCTTTCTCTTCCTCCCTCTCCCTACCTCCCTTCTTTCTCTCCCTCCCTCTTCCCTCTCTCCCTCCTTTCTCTCCCCCTCCCTTCCTTTCTCTCCCTCTCTCCCTTTCCTCCCTTTCCCTCCTTCCCTCCTTCCCTCCTTCCCTCCTTCCCTCCCTCCCTCCCTCCCTCCCTCCCTCCCTCCCTCCCCTATTGTGGCACTGGGATTGAACTGAACCAAGGCCTTGCTGCTGAGCTCCACCCCAAACCCCCACCCTTTCCCAGATGCTCATGACCTGGCTGCATTTCCATTCTCTGAATGGAATCCCCCTGCAGTTTAGGGCCCTGCCTCAGAGCTGCTGGCATGGCTTACTGACCGACATCTAGATAAACATCACTGCAGTGAACATCTCATCGTCAAGTCCACACACATCCTTAATTATTTCCTCTCCGTAATCCCTAACCTCGGGGAAGCCAAGTTGCTGTTTATTCAAACTTGGTAGATATTACTACATAGACTTCCAGAAACGCTCGTTGAACAAATCTATACTTTGAAGAGCAGGGTTCAGGGTAGACCTTCTGAATTAAGACTCTGGTGTTTCAAAGGCTTTTTGGCCACTAAAACACAGATGATATCCCAAGTTGGAATATTCTGGTTATTTTAGGAAGCTGAGCCCATGGTCCACTGTGCCTGCAAAGGAAGGAAGGAGGAGGAGGGGGAAGATGGAGAAGCTAGATTCTGTGCAGGAAAACTTCCCCAGGATCAGCTTGCTACATGTTTGCACTTCCGAATTATTAGTGCAGAGAGTAGTAAGAAATCTCACTCTTTCTAGATCTCATCCGTTCCCAGGCTAATGATGTTCGGACATCCAAGGGCAGGTCCGGGATCAACCACTCAGGAACCTCAGAGAGGAGTCCTGGCCCCACCAGGAGCCACACCTCCTTTCTGTCACTCACTTCTGGTCTCAGAGTCTGTGGGCCAATCTCGAGGGTGAACAAGCCAAAACAGTGTGGTACGTGGAAAGAACGTGGGTCTGGTGTGGTACTGATGTCCAAGGTTCCTGGCCAGTCCAGTTTCCTTGTATAGATCCTGACACCTATGCAACTGGGCCCTGAAGATGAGAGAGAACCGGGAACAAGAAGCATGGGGTCTTCCTAAGTCCTGCTTGGTGGTGATTTTTATCAAGCGAGGAATGGGTGAGATCTAGACAGGAGATCCATGGGCTAGAATGATGCAACGGTCAAGAGCTAAGAGCTCAGGCGCCAGGGTTCGGTTCCCTGCACCCATGTCAGGTGACCCATAACCATCCGTAACTCCAACTGTGGCTGCGTTACCTAGAGTCTTCTCTCCAGATAGAGATCCCACATCTTAGACAAGCTGAGACCGTAGCCCAGGCTCTGTCAACAGAGGTGAGCTCCCCACAACCCTGCCCCGCAGACCCAGTCAGAATGAAAGTCATTTCCCCGGGTGGTTGGAGTGGCAGGTCCTGCCGCTGTTTTGTGGGGATGGTGGGGTCCCAAGGCAAATGGGTTTCCCTATTCTGAAGACCTGCTCCAGCTAGGGTGGCGTCAACCCCATGGGATAGGATGACAGCCTTTCCCTGCCGCACCCGTGAGGAGCTCTCACAGCTGTGTCGCGTTGAGCAGGGATATGAAAGGGTTATTAACGTTTGGTATTTCATAGATTTCTTTTAGATCATAAAACAGACCGTGAGGAGCAGCACTGCCTGTTCTTTGCACTTGGCCCGAGTTCCCCAAGCAGCCGTTTGGCCACCTTGACATTCAATGTTTTCTTGACCCGCGACCCTTTTCTCGCCGAGGAGTGTCTCCTACAGGTCTCTCCCCGGGATGAAAAAACAATAAAACTAAATATGTAACAGCCAAGGCCTGAGGTTAATGTCTTTAACAAGATAATGTTACTTAGGGGAGCCGTAAAGCAGGTCGGTGAAATCCCGTCCTCCCTGCACTGGCCACGTTGAGAAACCATGCGTAGCCCGGGCCAGCTCTGCACTGCTCCCCCTGCGCCTGGCCTGCTTTGATCACGTGTCACACTGACCCTTTAATACTGTCATTCAAAGTCCATACTCCTAGGGGGAGTCCCTTTAATAGTGTCATTCAAAGTCCCCACTCAGTGGAGGAAGAGTATATGATGATGTGACCTTGGACTCCATTGCCCAGCAGGCCTGTTGCTATCTGTAGTCTTTTCTAGACTGATCTGTGTCCCGGGATAAATGGGGTCTGGCTCCCATGAGGTTGGTCTTTCCTGGTGGGCGTGTGAGGTGTAAGGGGTCTCTTAAGACCGGAAGAGACCGACAACTGGAATACTCAGCTCAGCAAGCAGATGCAGCTACCCCACACCAAACATCTGGTGCCGGCAGCATAGGAGGGTCGGTGGGGGCACTCGGGTTTCAGTGTGGTTTTGGGCATCAGATAAACACAGGCTCACACCCCGGCAGGCATTTCCATTTACCTCTGATGAGCCATCCCTTGAAACTGCATGTTTGTTCTCCAGCCTCTTCCCAGCCACCAGAGCCAAGTCTCCGCGGTGGAGCACCAAACCCTGGGGAAGAATTGCTGTAAGGGATCTCAGCAGTGTGCAACAGCTGGCTTTGATGGGTTCTCCCCCCCCCNTCGCCGGGGTGGCTGTTGGTGCCCCCCCCCCCCCCCCCCCCCCCCCCGCCAAAGGCGTCCTGAGTCAAAGGTGGAGAGAGCAAACCTCACCTCATGCGGAGAGGAGCGCACTGAAACCCTAGCGAGGGTCAGCAGGTAAACACTTGGCAAGCAGACCCGAGGAACAGAGTTTGGAGCAAAGCACCCATGCAAAGGCTGAGCAGCTGCGGTAGCCTGCCCCTAATCCCAGCACTTGGAAAGGGGAGATGGAGATCCTCAGGGCAAGCTGGCTAGCAATGGAGTTAGTGAACTCTGGGGTCAAGTAAAAGATCCTGCCTCATGACATCAACTTCTGACCTCCACACACAAGTGCACACATGTGCCCCCACACATGCAAACATACATATCCCTGAAGAAATAAAAGGAAAGAGGCCACAGTGAGATTAAGTCACACTCCTTGGGACAGCTGAAATGATAAATATTGGTGACTGTGTTTAGCTGAGCAAGGACATAGAGGATGTTCAGCTACCAGACACACGCCATGGGAACAGCAGAGAAGGCACTGTGCCACCCCAGCACTGGGCTCTCTCAGTGAAACCGAGACCCAGTGGGTCAGTCAACCTTGAAGGGAGGAAGAGGATGGCTCAGCAAAAAGGTGTGGGCCTGGGTGGGAACTGTCCTGCCTTCATTAAAATCATGGGTATCAGGGAAACCCAAGTCCTAATCACGTCACCCTCTGCTTTTAAAATGGTCTTCAACACTGTTGGTGGCTGGCCCCATCGCTTGTTTCCAAATCCTGTCTTACATGTCCACTTTCGGAAAAATCACATTCTGCCGGGCCGTGGTAGCGCATGTCTTTAATCCCAGCACTCAGGAGGCAGAAGCAGGCGGATCTCTGTGAGTTCGAGGCCAGCCTGGTCTACAAGAACTAGATCCAGGACAGCTAGAACTGTTACACAGAGAAGCCCTGTCTCAAAAAAACCCTAAATAAATAAATAAATAAATACATAAATAACAAATCACATTCTATTTGTTTTGTGTGCCTTGTGTGTGCACACACATGTGCCATGGCCCATGAGTGGAGGTCAGAGGACAACTTGCATGAGTTGGTTCTCTCTTTCCACCAGGCGGGTTCTGAGGATTGAACTTGGGTCCCAGGCTTGGCTGCAAACACATTTACCATGGAGCTACCTTGAGCCATCGTAGCAGCCATTCTATGCCCACTTCTGCTGCCAAATTACAAAATATTTTTTTTTTAATGCTAAGGATTTCAGAATAACAAAAGTAAGGTGCCTCAAATGTCTTTAAAACTCTGGCATACACAAGGTAGTTCCCCCAGATCTTCCAAGGTCACTCCCCCACCCCATCCTTCCCCGGACTATTTTTGGAGCAATTTCAGTTTTCATCAGCTCTTCCAGGCACTCAGTACCTGAGGTATTGAGGGGAATTTATAGCAGGAAGCCTTTGATTCCAAGCCTTTCTGGTTTTGAAGTCGTTGATGCCGTAAAACAGCTGAGTTTGAAGGCACACTGCAAATACCCAAATACCCTTTGAGGGGCTGCATCTCCTACTTCTTCCTCTGTGTAGGAGGGGCACACCTGCGCTCAAAGCGAGGAAGCACCGAGGAAGTCCACGGAGGAAACCAGTGTTCCGGGGCGAAGGCCCTACAGTAGTCAGTCTGTCCTCGCTTCCCAGCTACAGTCCTGTGTTCAGATCTGACCCCGCAGGCCGTTTCCTCAGCCCAAAGCCTTGGACATCTCAAGCGCGATGTCTCCGCACAGGTTTGGAGTCTACAAGTTCCCATATTCTTTTGTTGATCTGATGAGTATTTTTGTCACACAGAGGGAAATGAAGATTGTGACGCTGAACGCTCATATCGACAGGAGGAGGCACTGGGGTCTCAGAAATGCTTAGACGTGACTGGAGTGAGCCTTGGGGGTCCCGTGAGAATCTGCCCTGAGAGTACAAGTTCAGGCCCCTCCTTCTTCTGGGGAGGCACCTGTTGCGTGTTCCCAGTTTCCCTGTGCTCAGCCAGTCACCCCTATAGGGCATCTGCTTTGTCCCTGAAAGGGTGGTCTTCAGGCTGCCACCTCTGCTCTATTATACTCACTGACACTCCCTGCAGTGCTGCGTGGTAGCAGGCGTGTGTCCCCTGACTGCAACAGCAGGGCACAGGGAGGGGCTTTCCCTGGGATGCACTGCTGCATGCTGCATGTAGGTATCCATTCTGGGTGACAAAGAGGGTCAGCTGTGGCACTGAGTAGCTGTGTCACAATGTGGTTCATGGCTAGGTTTGATGGGCCCAGGCACCCTAAGGAGTGTGGGACCTTAAATCCACTGTGGCAACCACTGGGCCCAGGGGAGAGGCCAGGAGCACACCTGTGAATCCTTCAGACAAATAGGATGCGGGTCACAACCCATGCTGGGTGAATTTATTCAGCAATGGG
This sequence comes from Alexandromys fortis, assembly GCF_014885135.2. Classification (NCBI taxonomy): domain Eukaryota; kingdom Metazoa; phylum Chordata; class Mammalia; order Rodentia; family Cricetidae; genus Alexandromys; species Alexandromys fortis. Next base: position 1,441,418 of record NW_026068038.1, on the reverse strand, counting down.
GTCTTTACAGAGGCTCAAGTTAAAGGAGATTGTGGTGGTTTGTGTGAGAATGGCCCCCATCAACTTGGCTGGTTGGATGCTTTGTTCCCCAGTGGGTGGTGCAGCCTTGCTGGAGGAAGTACGCCACTAAAGATGGGCTTTGAGAGTATATAGCTTTCCCCCACTCCCAGCTTGCATCCACAGCACCATTCTTGCCATTGCGAATGTGTAATCCCAGCTTCCTGCTCCATCTGCCACACCTGCTGCTTGCTGCCATGTCCCCCTGCTGTGACGGACTCAGTCCCCTGGAATCATAAGCTCAAATAAATCCTTCCTTCTCTAAGTTCTTCTGATCACGGGGTTTTGTCAGGGCAACAACAGAGCAAATGAGAGGCCATGAGGGTGAGCTGGAACTCAGCCCAACAGAAGCAAAGGAGGCATAGGGAGAACACCATGGAGAGATAAAGGCAGAGGCTGGGTAGACAGGTCTGCAAGAAACAGAATCCTGCCCCAGAGCAGACAGAATATGATGAGGGGCCCAAGCTGTTTCTCCCTCCCACTCCAGGAACGAACCAGCCCAGTGGATATCTCCGTGTCAGATGTTTGGACTCCAAATCTTCGACAGAATAAAATTCTATTATATAAGTCCCTCAGGAGTGGGGGCTGGCATAGGAATGGCATTCTGGTCCAGTGTTCTCTGCAGATGGACACAGCCAATGATTGTTGAGTTAAGGCTCTAAGGTTCAGGGTGCTTTGTTACACAGCATTAGCTACCTGGGACACCCCCTTAAGCTCTTGTCTCTGAAGATGGGAGCCTATGTATGGGGTTGCATTCCTTAAATACTTGCTATATGAGAACACAAGCAGAAGAGTGGATACTTAGCTACATAAGTCCTAGAAAATTCTCTGGACACCCATACACTCACAGTTCAAGGCCATCCCTAGAGACTCACGCTCTGGGCAGCTGCAGATCTGGGAGCTGCACACTCAGAGATGCCTGGGAACCTGAGCAAAGCTCCAAGGTGAAACACATCCTGAGGGAGCCAGGGCTGGAAAAACAGGAAGGTGAGGGCCTCTGTGTTTTATGGGCATCCAGAGCGGCATGGTTCTGGGGGATGGAGGGCCAAGAGCCGAACAATACTGAGAAGTGTCGAGAGAAGGGCTGGGCCACACAATGGAATGATGCCGAATGCCTGTGGAGCTTGACCAGCCAGCAAGCCCGCTCACCCTGTTCCGGGACGCCTCATACACCAGCAGAGCAGCTGGGGAGCTGGGGCCAGAACAGAGATGGGAGACTCTGGGGGACACTTGAACCTTGCGTGGCTCTCCAGGATGGGGTTCAAGTCCCTGCTAGTGTGTGGTACATAGAAAATTTTTGGGAATTTGGGGGCTAGAGGACCCCTTTCCACCTAACCTCCCCACTCGGCAGTGCTTTCATCATTTTGTACCCCTTAAATGGCCTTGACATTCAGCCACACTTCATTATTTTATATTTTTATCTCTCCCCTGTATTTGAAAGTCATAACTGACCCATGACCTCACTGCCTCTATTTATCAACCTATTTTTTTTAATTTTACATCTATGTATATGAGTGTTTGTGGTTTGTGCGTGCGCGTGTGCAGGTCAGAGGTCAACTTTCTGGAGTCAGTTCTCTTCTTTCACTGTGTGTGTGCCAAGCATCAAACTCAGGTCATCAGGCTTGGCAGACTCTCTATCCACTAAACCACATACCCCAACCATATGAAATTATACATATATAATATATGTAATATATTATATATTATAAATTATATATATAATATCCAGAGGATTTGCTCCTGTTTGGTGACCAGGTGAGTCACAGACTCCGGTGTTGTCAGCTCTGGGTCCCCTCACATAACAGGACACAGGGCCCATGTGTGTGTGTGGGATCCGTTTGATGTCAGTTTTAGGGGGAATACTCATTTATTTATTCAGCTCAGGGGGATGGAACAAGGACTCTGCACATCTAGACAAGTGCTCTTCCCTGGTCCCACACATTCTTCCCGCTTTAAGCTTTAAGCTGGGGCAGGCTGGCTCTCCCGCTCTGAACCAGGCTGACTTGACTCCTCTCTGTTTCCACCAGGAGTGCCTTGGTTCAGCTCCACAGAGTATGGAAGTCTGAAAACAACACTTGCCCTCTGTGAAGGATGTGAGCTGGCCAGCAGCCAGGGCGGACTTGACCCCTTGTAAATACCTCCTTTTCCCGTTAGGAGCCCTGAGATAAGCCTGGGAGACTCTGCTGGGGGAGGGCGGTGTCCCTGATGTCTGGGGAGGAGAGGACCCCCAGGGTCGGTACAGCCTGGAGCCCTCAGGGCGCTGTGTCCTGGACAGGAATCTTTTCTTGTCCTGTCGTTTCAATGCCACAGCTAGGGCGGGTTCTGGTAAAACCCTAGAGTTTATAGAGGTTCATGATCTCAGTGTCTTTCCCACCCCCTTAGCCTGGCCCATGGCTTGCTACCTTCTCAGCGGTCGTCTTTGGTATCACTGGCAGCTGCAGGTGGCTATGGCCCTCATTGGCTGTTTTCCAGGTGAGGCATGCAGAGGGCATCTCCAGGCTGCCATGTACAGGACAGCAAAGAAATGAATGCCTCCCGGGGCTGCTTGAGTCCTTGTGAAATGAGTTTTTATGTCACTCATCTCTGCCAGGTAATCATGCTAGGCTGGTGTGCAGTGCACACCTACTGCACAGAGCCCCTTCAGTCCTCACAGCCTGCCCTCCAGTGGGGCCTGCCAGTGGACCTGGCTTCCAGAAGGTTACAGGGCAGAGATGTCCCATGGCTCGGAACCCCAGCGGGAGGTACAGCAGGGGTTCCTGGGCCTCGAACCATCTCAGATGGAAGCCTGAGAATCTAGCTGTAGGAGTTGGCAGTCCCTCTGAAATCTTGGCCTGGGCCTTGGCAGCCCCTGTAGGGAGGAAGGAAAGTGACACTCAGAGAAGTCACACGCGAAGCTCCAACCAGAGCAGCCCCAGCAAGGTGACAGGAGGCGCCAGGGCTGTGCCGCCCTTCCAGAGGTCTCTCTCTGAGCAAACCCTGCCCTGTGACCCGCATCCTGTCACTTGCCAGCGTGCTGCTGGATCTAAGAGGAAAAGGCCCTCGTGGATGCTCATGGACACTCAGGTGACTTCTGTATGACAGAACGCACAGACTGTCCCTGCTGGGGGCCTGTCTCCAGAGTTGGCACCACTCTCTCCTGATTACTTGTGTAGTCAGCAACCTCCTCAACAGGACTGGTGGGCTTCCAGGTGACATCAGGGCAGCAGGCCTCAGCCAGCCTGGCTCTCGGGTCCCTGCTCACCTGTCAGCTTCATTAGGGGTTGCGCGCTAGCGTTGATATCTGCCCGTCAGCCACCATTTGCACCTTTCTTGGTTGCACACTACTGTAGGCCCCAAAGAGACCATCCTAAGTTGGAGGTGAGCTCCTGCCCAGTGTGGGCACCTGCCAAAGTCCACTGGAACCAGACTAAGGAACCATAGCCGTACCTTGGCCCAGGATGCTGAGGATACGTGAAATCTGAGCCCCTCAGGAGGACATGTGACATCAGTGTCACTTTTACTCAACTCTCAGGTATCAGAAGTGCGGCGTGTCCCTCTCCACATGGAGCTTGATGTCAGCCCTGCCCTGTATCTGACCCTGGAGAGACTGAAAACCAAAGCCTGTCGTCTGTCACCCAAATGATCCCGTCAACAAATGTAAACGCCTGCTGCTCTTCCTGGAGCCCCTCCTGGTCCTGGGATGGCTGCAGCTTTGGGATTCTGTGGAGTCCTCTGTAAGGTCTTGCCCACTGTGTGCTCTTGGGTGTCTCCTAGAGACTTCGGACTGGACTCCGTCACAGCGGTTACAACTCTGTGCAGCAAACTCGGGACACCTTGAGTCCTGAGTTCCAGAAGAAGAGTGCCAAGCCAGGGTGGTAGGGCAGGGTTCTGCTCTATACCGTAGTACCTCTTCCTAATACACCAGCCAAGAAGCTCCCCTCTGTCCTTGGAGGCCCTTGAGATGCTCTGTGAGCTGGACCAGCTCATCCATGTTCTTCCTCGTGTGTGAGTGTGCGTGTGTTCATTTTAATGTGGGCACACATGGATGTGGGCACACGAAGGCCAGGGAACTACTTCAGGGTACACGGATGCCATCAAGTTTGTTTTCCAGACAGGGTTTCTCACTGAATCTAGAACTCGGTGATTTGGCTAGGCTGGCCGGCCAGGGAGCCCAAGGGATCCTCCTATCTCTGTTTACCCAATCTGGGATTACAGGCATTTGCCACTATGCCTAGCTTTTTACACGGGCTCTGCAGTTTGAAGTCAGCTCCCCAAGTTTACGTAGCAGGCATCTCCCCCACCACCAGCTGCATCTCCTCCCCACCCACCATCGCTCCTTGACTCTTGAAGTGACATGACCCTATCTGGGCTATAAGCAGTGGCTCCAGGGAGGTGTCTTGCCCTGAATCTGATCCTACTGTCTTCTGTTATCTGCTACTTGGAGAGAAGACCCCCCCAACCCTGGATTCCAGAACTCCACAGAAAGCCCTCCTTGTAAACAGAGACTGCACCTTCATTTCCCAGCCGCCCAGACCCGAATAATCACACAGAAACTATATTAATTACAATACTGCTTGGTCAATGGCTTAGGCGTGTTCCTACCTAGTTCTTATATCTTAAATTAACCCATTTCTATTAATCTGTGTATTGCCATGAAGCTGTGGCTTGCCGGTAAGGTTCTGGCATCTTTCTCCTTCGGTACACTTAAGGTGGGTGAAGAGAAACCTGTCTAGGGGGCCAGAGGAATGGGGAATATTTGAAGCTACATCTCCCCACAGTTCTGTCTGGGGCCGCGATAGAGAGAGGACCATGTGTAGAGTTTGGCTCCTTAAACGGGACCTTTTGTTCCTGCAGTTAGCTTCTAAGAATACATGCTCAAGCAATGTTGCACTCTCTGAGCCTTTCTCCAAATCATGTGAATGCACACACATGTACGTGTTCATGTATCTTCAGGGAAGTGTGTGTATACGTGTGTGTGGAGTCAAAGAACAATCTTGTCATTTCCTCAAAGGCTGTCACCTTAGTTTTTGAGACAGGGTCTCCCTCTGGCCTGGAACTCACCAAGGAGGCCAGGCCCTGTGCCCAGCAAGCCTCAGGAATCTACCTGCTTCTGTCTTCTACTTCCCTAGCCCCAGGAACACAAATGCATGCCACCATGCCTGCTTTTTGTTTTGTTTAATGTGGGTACTGTGGCTCAAACTCAGGTCCTCATGTGTACAAGGCAAGTATTTTAACCACTGGGCCATCTCTCAGACCCTGACCCTGAATCTTGAAATAACTTGGGTTAGCCTCAGGGTTCCGGAGAGCTTGGGTAGGCAGCTTAGGATAAAGTCAGACAGTGTGGCTCCAGAAGGGAGACGCAGGATGGGGATGACAGGATCCCCAGGAAAGTTGCACAGGGAGGTGAGTGAGGCAAGCCCAAATCAAATACAGCCTACAGTCAATGATGACCCCAACTGTGGCATTAACCCCACACCAAAGTAAGCCATTAAGGAGGGCAGAGTACAGGGGACTCTCTGGGTGATTTCCACAGTTTTTCCTTACCCTAAAGCTGTGTGCAGAAGAAAGTACATTTTGTTTTATTGTTCTTTTTTCTTATAAAGGGCAGGGCAAACCCTTTCCTCTCCTTCTCTGAGCATTTTGCTGTCAGGATGTGAGAGCTGAAGCCCAGGCAGCTAGCTTACCACCAGAAAAAAAGCTGAGGCCTTTGCCGGTTTTACGCAACCACCATTCAGCGCTGAATGAACCTCCCTTTTATGTTAAAGAATAAAACATTGCAGCTATCAGCCGCCAATCGCCAGCTCAGTTTTGTTTTGTTCCTGTGCAGCAGAGCCCAGCACTACAGGAGATGGTGTGTACACTTTGTAGGGACTTTCCTGTGCCACAGTAGTGTGTTGCTCTCCGGTCCCGGATGTCTCAGCATCAGAGTTGGTGGTTCCTCAGACCTGATTCACTGCCACCTCCACACATGGAGGGAAAGTCATTCGCTGCATCCGCCAGATCCTCCCGATACGCACTTTGCAGGAGTTACGATTTATGTCCGTTCATCAAGATAAGGCTGAAAGCTATGCTCAGGGTTTGTGGTCTCGGGCTGGCCGTGAAGCTGGCGTGGTCTCTGCAGCACACGGTGGAACCAAATCCGTGCAATCAACAGAGGGTGATTTACTCGGTCCCACCGGCCCCACGTTTAAACAGATGTCAGCGGGTAGCAAATGTGCCGGGAGGAAGACATTAGCATAAGTTACTGCATCGGAAAAGAGGGAGCATTGTAAACGTGCTAAAAGGGAAGGCGAGTATTTATGACGGCAATTGCTGGCGATTTCCTCTCCTGTCTGATCATGTGAGGTGGCTAGAGCCTCTTCTAGTTGCTGCTCTGGCAGGCTGGGGCGAGGGAGGCCCCCCAGTCCTCCCTGCCAAGGACCCCTTTGGGAAGGCACCGACAGTTCACAGGGAGGTGGCAGCTCAGGTCCCAAGATGGGACTTGCGGCAGATAGGGGCTGCTCCACCCATTGGACAGATGGAGAGACTGAGGCCTGCGGAAAATTGAGGTGAGCTCCTGGCAAGGAAGCATTGAGGTCTTCCCGATGCTGGTTGCCACTAGTCATGACATCGTTGGTTGAGCTCTGGGCAGGCAGGTCCCGGTTCTTCCTGAGAGATTTGTCCTCTCTTCTGTTCTGCTTGCTGCCCCAGGTTTTCCTGTCCTTGTGCCTAAGGCTGGCCACAGCCCCTCCCCCAGCCCTTCATCCTCTAACCCCCTGGCCTGCATCCTTGTGGTGGTCAGGGTGTGGCAACCCTGTCTCCCTGTTCTATGGGCGTCATCCTGGGGGAAGGAGGAGCTAGAGAGGATGTGCCTCTTAGATTGTGGCTGCTGCAGAGGAGGATGAGGTGATTGACAGCTGCGTGGTGTTGGGTGGGGGCAGGAGGGAGAGGGGCATCAGCCACAGCTGCCCCAGGCCACCAGGGTTCCAGCGACACTAGCTGAAACCTAACACACCGCTGCTGGCAAAACCCGCTTCCCACATTTTGCCTCAGTGACTGCAGCGTGGGAAGCTCTGGTTTGCCTTGATCCACGCTGGCCCCATCTACACTTGGGCCTCTGTCTTCCCACATGTCCCCTCAGACAGACTCCGTGCCTTGGCTAGCCCTGAGGGGATGTTTCGTGTGTTGACAGGGTCTTAACCTGTTCAGAGCTCCAGGTCTCTGTGTGGCAAGTAACCAGAAAATGTTTGCATAGAAAATGAATAAACAAATCAGAGAACCTGTTCCCTGGAGAGTCATGGGGGGACACGGGGCCTTCTGATGGTTCAGTGCTGTGGTATGGGACCTCAGCTGACTCTTTACTGTCTGCCTTCCCAAAGCTGCACGACCACACTTCAGGTCTTTGCTGCATAGCTCCTCTGAGTTTGGGGACAGAAGATAAGGGTCCGTGTTCTGTCACATGTCCTAGGCTCAGCTCACAGGCCTCTCGTGATGGTGTCAGTGCGGTATTTACTCCATTCGGCCAAGAGGTTAGTAAACAGTGCCTCAGAACCAATCGCTCTGCTGGCCAGAGCTGGAGAGCCAAGGCTGAATTCACCTGGTAACATGGCTGGACAGGCTGAAAGAGTGTTTGGTGACACTTGGAAATGACATGCTGTCAATAAAGGGTACTCACCTTGGGCTGTTCCCATGGCTGTCATGTTGGACAGCATTGTGGATCACTTCCTACAGGGCTATCCAGCCCAGAGAGTCTGGAACTTTTACTATGTCTTATACAGACCTTGCAGATCCTGATCTGAAGTGATCTGTCTTTTGTCTCTGAGCTGCTGGCTCACGTGAGGCCCAAGAAACCATAAAATTAGGTTGTGTGTGTCCCCCCCCCCATTCCTCTGTGTCAGACAGGTTGTGACCACTGCATAGGTGTGGCTTCCCAGGAGGTTCACAGGTGACCCTCTCTGAGTGCAGCCTCTGAACACACAGGTTGTTGGGATGTCCCCCAGCTCTGCAGCAGGGCTCGTGTCTGCCAAGTGCCCCTCTGCCTTTAAAGGTGTGTTGAAAGCCAGGTTCTGCTTACAGGCCTCAGTTCTGCAGCCTAAAATAATACAGCAGGATGCTGGCGGGGGACCGTGCACTTCCTGTGACTGTTCAGCTCACATTCTCCCAAAAATAACAGCGAGACTGTTCACACCTGCGCTGGCCACGTTTCCTCGCACGGCCTGGAGATTAATGGGCTCCATTCAGAACGGACCTTTCTGACCTCATTTGTGAAGTCGGGGACTCAGGAAATTGCACACTAATCCAAATCTTGATAATCCCAAGATCCTGGCATTCTTCCCCCCTCCCCCACCCCTTCGCAGCCCCCAAACGCCTCCCTCTGAACAGAGCTTCAACTTTCAAAGTTTTGATAAGATGCAAAGTCGATTATTCCTGGCAGACGGCTTGCAGTTCGTCCCATGCACACGGACTGACTGGAGAGACCTCAGAGATGGTGCTAGTGCAAGGATCAGGAAAGGGTTCCCATTAGCGTCAGGGAGCTGTCTATCAGCCCAAAGAATGAAAGGACCGAGGGCCCCCTCTAACACGCGTCCTGCCTGCAGGCCGCAGTCATCCCCTGCAGAGACAGGAAGCGTGCACAATGCTTTTGCACTTGGCTGTTCCTCCCCGTGTTTCAGCTCGTGTACCTTCCGCCTTAGCCGTGTCGGTGCAGCAAATCTTACTGGTTGCCTTCAAGGTATGAAGCGGGAGGTAAACAATGTCCTGAGGAGGGACTTGAACTTGAGGGTTTGGCTTTCGGTCAGCGTTTCAGTTCACTATAGACCATGACTGTGTCAGGGGGAACTGCTGGTTTTTTTTTTTGTTGTTGTTTGAAATAGGGGCTCAGGTAGTTCAGGTTGTCCTGGCGCTCACTCTATAATCAAGACCGGCTTGATCCTCCTGCCTCTGCCTCCTGAGTGCTTGGATTGGATTGTGAGTGTGCATCGCTCTTCCTGGATAACTAGGTCTTATTTAACTGCATGATCCTCCTGTAGAGTCCTTCCACCCCAGCAATGTACTTGCATGCTGAGAAATGAACGGCCAGCACTTTCCCCAGCCGTCCAGCCTGGTCTGACCTCACTCTTCTCTCATTGATTACTGATGGCTTCTGTGATGAACGACACTGAAGCCAGGCTCACCTCTGTGCACTCTTTAGTTCTATAAAGGGGTTAAAAAAATCTGAGGTCATGAGTAAGGGTGGCTAGATGTTTAAGGGGGATTATGGGGGCCGGCCAGATGGCTCAGTGGTTAAGAGCACTCGCTGTTTTTCCTAAGGATCGTGTTCAATTCCCAGCACCCACGTGGCAGCTCGCAACTGTCTGTAACTCCAGTTCTGTGGGACTGACACCCTCACACAGACATACATGCAGGCAAACCATCAATGAACATAAAATAAAAAAAATTATATATATAAAAATGAAAAGCTTTTTTAAGGGGTCATGGAGGGCTCATTCTCTTCGGCCTCTGCCTTACCACATAAGTCAGCTCTTCTCTTCCAGACACCAGTGAATGTATTTCCTGCATCTGCTCAGCTCCCCTATGACCAAGAGAGGTCATGCTTCTAGCATCCACCAATGACTTGAGAACAAGAGAGACAAGCAGTGTGTCTAAGTTAGAGCCCAGTCTTGTCCAATCCAGACCTCCAGGACCATGTGGCCTTTGGTCTGGCAACAAGCCAACTTGGAAAGATTGACAGCTCATAGACTGGACTCCTGAAGACCTGTGAAAAGAGTGGCTAGCCTCCCTAGATAGCCTTTTTAGGGGGGCGAGGGGGCAGCTTCAAGAGAGAGTTTCTCTGTGTAGCTTTGGAGCCTGTCCTGGCACTAGCTCTTGTAGACCAGGCTGGCCTCAAATTCACAGAGATCTGCCTGCCTCTGCCTCCCAAGTGCTGGGTGTGGAGTTTGCTAAGTCACTCAGACATGGATTGTTTGTTACTGCAGCCTATCCTTGCTGTCCTCACTCAGACATCAGCTCCCTCCAGAAGCTGCCTTCAAGACCCAGTCGGAACCCACCAGGAGGCATGCCATGACATGCGTGACCTGCAGTGTGTACTGTCTTCTGCCTCATTTTATTTCACCTGTTAATTGTGTGTGTGTGTGTGTGTGCATACATGCACACATGCATGTGGAGGCCAGAGGTCACATCATTCCTTAATGATTCCCCACGTTATCTTTAAGACACCCTGTGTCTCATGGAGCCCGGAGCTCCCTGATTTGGCTAGACTGGCTGGCCAGAGATCCCAGGGATCTGCTTGTTTCCATCCCCTTCAACCCTTGGGATCACAGGTGTACGCCATCATGTCCAGCATGCTTGCTGTCCTTCCTTTCTTTTTTTTTTTTTTTTAAGAATATGGGTTCTGAGGACCAGAGACCGATCCTCACACTTGCATAGAAGACACCTCACCCTCAGAGCCATCTCCCCAGCTCCCTCCCTACTTGGTGCATCTTGAGTGAACCTCGCATTCCTGTGCAGACACCCTCCCTCCCATCTATCTTAACAGCTGTGTTAAATTCACTCAAAACACGTCCCATTCCTCGTTTAAACATTGCCTGCCTCCCAGACATTGAACTTCCCTCTTTTGCTGTTACAAACAGGACTGCAGCGAGCAGGTGGTTACATGGACCCGGGATCTTAGCGTAGATGACATGCTGCAGAATGCAGTAAATGCTTTATGAGCAACTACGTGTGATGCATGCAGAAATGAGCATTCTCTCTATTGACTGTAGGTACATGGGTAGTAATCTAAGAACAGACAAGACCGAGTTGCCAAGTGGAATCCTTCCCGAGGAGACTGGAAATTGTCCTATTGATGTATTATGTATCTGTTAAGTTAGCCATTCACAATGGTTTCCTTTCTCCATCGGTCCCCTTGGCCGTTTCTCCTCTGACTCTCTCTATCCTTTTGTTATTTTCATTCTGTTTTGTAGGTAAAGTCTCCTTCTGAAGCCTAGGCTGGCCTCAAATGTCTTGATCCTCCTGAAGTGCTGGATTCTTCCTGTGTGACCCTGTGGTCCGTCTAGCGCACTGACCTTTCTATCACCTACTGTGCGATGCCTGTCAGTAGCAGGACTCTTATTCTGACTTCACCCAAAGGCCCGAAATTTAAACAAGGCTCTCCTGCAAGCCACCAAGGGTCCCCTTATGCAACACAAAACAGAACAGTAAGATAAAACTTAACCTTCCTGGGGAAGCCCCTTACCCAGGAGTCCCAGGGATTCTTTGCCATTTCCTAGAAGTGGAGAAGTGCCTAGATCTCCTTAAGCTATGTGGCACTGGAGTCAGACCTCCTATGGAGGGAGTACCCAGCTCCCAGAAACCCAGGGGTCTGCTGCGGTGTTGTCCTGTGGTTACAGGTCCCGATGCTGCATAGAGAAAAGGTGTCCATTTCAACCAATCCTTCGGAAGGGTTGAGTGAGGCAGGCCGTTGGACTGTTGGAAAGGGTCATCATCAATGATGATGAAGATGGTGGTGACCAGGTGACGATGGTGATGATGATGATGGTGATGATAGTCAAGATAGTCACCATGGTAGTGATGATGATGATTTTGATAATGGCGATAATGATAGTGATGATTTGGTGGTGATGGAGGTGATGGTGGTGATGATAACTGTGATGGCCATAATGAACTCCACCTGGAATTGAGGGCTTGTTCTTAGATGCCACAAGTCCGTCACCTGTACTAGCATGCCAGCTTTCTTACAGCAGTGACAATGACCAGCCTCTGCGGAGGAGCCTGACCCTGTGCAGATACATCCACAGGGCCCTGAGTTTCATTCAATCATTGGGCTCATTGCAAGCATCAGGAAAGCCCCTCTACAGCATCCCATAATACTCAACCAAGACCCCAAGTGTGCTCCTTCTGTCCCCACCACTCTTGACACTGTGGTCACCTGACTTTTGAGAGTGACTTTTCTTTCCTGTTCTGAGGTCCCATTAAGCAGCATTTAACTGAAGAAGATTGTAATCGAGAGAGCCTGTTCTCCTAATATCAGTCCTGTGTCTCTGCTCCTGTGAGAATGCAGTTGACAGCAATGCACCTGCAGTCACAGCCCCTGGGCCAGGGGGACGCATTTCTGTGTCACCACACAGATGAAGACCCCGTGGGTCAGACACGCTGCAAAACGCCCGAGTCCACATAGCAAGTAAAAGACACAGCCCTTCCTACCTCAGGTTGTTCTTTTCCCAAAGCCCAGGGCCCCCGCTCCAGCAGACTGGCCAGAGGCTCTGAGTAACTCAGGGAAGTGAGGACCCCTGAGGCTGCTGCTCCCCCTTGTTGGCTCTGCTCCATGTTCAGAATCTAGCTGTGCTTTCTGAGCTGGTTTGTAACCTCAGGGGAAGAGGTTGAGCCACCGAGGTTCAGGAGCTGTGGCTATTGTTCCTAGACTCAGGCCCCAGCTCACCAGGAAATCCACGGGGAGGTGAAGGCCACACTGGCCAGGGCCTTCAAAGCAGTTCCTCTGCCACAGACCTCTGCTCAGCCCAGCCCACAGCTTCCCAGGAACTTTCTACAGGACCAAAGAGAGTCAAGACTGGGGCCAAATGTGGCCTGAGGTGGACTTTGCAAAACAGAGGTGAAATCCAGCCAGGGCTTTGGACACAATCTCAGGAACCGTGGGATGACTTGAAGGCCAAGAGGCGTGCTTAACAAAATAGGGCTTGTTGCTTAGGGCAGCCTGGTCAGCCGAAAGCCTCTTATTTTAGAGGAAGGACCCATAATGACCAGAAGCATTGATCTCAGTCAGAAGTGAAATGAGCAGGTTCCCCGCAGCGGAGTTCCCAGTGATTCTGCCAGCTGGGCCAGGGGTCTGGGGATACCTGGCAATGCCTGAAGGCACTCCAGCTTGTAGTTTGGGGTGTTACTGGGGTGGAGTGACAGAAGGGCACACTAGATGGGCTACAATGAGGCTGGCACCCACTCGCCCCTTCCCCAGCAAATGCTTACCTAGCCCAGACGTCAATGTTAGAGACTGGGATCTCTTGTCTGTACTGTGAATCCCAAGGTTCCCATTGGCTTCAGTAGAGAAGCCACATGGGAGAGAGAAGTGCATCTGCCAGAGTGGATGGCTGCTGTCTTCTTGGCAGAGAACAGCAGAGGGTGTAGAAGTTGGGCTCCTCTGTAGGTGATTTCTAGTCTGTGAAAAGAAAAACCCCCTTTAACCAACGTCTGTGAAGAGAGGCTGTGACCCCTTACAGCCCAGGTTAGAGTCACACCATGGAGGTCTGTCCACTGTCTATCCAGAGTCCTACCACCTTCTCGTACCCTGCGGTTCCCATCTGCACAGCTGCCTCCTCCTCCTCCCCTCACCTAGTTCTTCCCTCTCCCAGTTGCGCTCAGCAGACACCAATCCTGCCAACATCTGGGGCTCTAGGGAGGAAGATCCCAGCTAGGGATCCTGCATCGAGACATGGGAGAGTGCTCAGGCACACAGGAATGGCTGCTGCTCCCTGGGCTTGCTGGTGTGTGATGGATAGATGCCTTGTTCGTTTCCTTTAAGGGTGCGAGGGGGTATTCCTAAGGAGCTTTTTTTTTTTTTTTTTTTTTGGTTTTTCAAGACAGGGTTTCTCTATAGTTTTAGAGCCTGTCCTGGAACTAGCTCTTTTAGACCAGGCTGGCCTCAAACTCACAGAGATCCACCTGCCTCTGCTCCCAAGTGCTGGGATTAAAGGCATGAACCACCACCGCCCGGCCCTAAGGAGCTATCTTAATTCATGCTTTCATCTGTTTGTTTGTTCAACAAATGTTCATTTGAATGGTACTGTGTGCCGGACTCGGTGATAGCTGTGGACAGATGGGCATGAAGAAATGTGTCTGTATTAGTTAGGGATCATCGTGTAACAAAGTCCCCAAACTCAGTGACTTAAAACAGTTAAGACCCCAAGACCCCCAACTGTCACCCCACCTGATCATAGCATGTGCTGGGGCAAAACCTCTTCAGTGTGCTGGACTGCTGAGTTTTCAGGGAAGTGAGCAATGGTTAAAGCCAGGGCTGGGGAGGTGAGCAGGGGATCCTAGAGGCAAATAGTCACAGGATCCCCTGTGCAAATAGTCTCTTACATGCATGGTGTCTGGAGGTGTGATGGACAATTGTACTGTTCTAATTCTTGCTTTCTGGTTTAATTCAGTTGGTTTTTACTTCTGAAATAGAAGGTCATGCAACCCAGGCTGGCCTCAAGCACACTCTATGTTGCCAAGGATGACTTTGACCTCCTGAGTCTCCTGGCCTCTGCCAAGCGCTGGTATGAGAGACACGCATCGCCATGTCTGGTTTGTCCATTGCTGAGATGCAGCCCAGAACTTGTGCCTGCTGAGCGAATGCTCTCTCCACTGGGCTGCAGCTCACTTGCTTTTTTTTGGTAGTTTTTGATTTCTTTGAAGAGATTCAGAAACAGAACATGTAAAGGAGAGTGGACTTAGGAAGCTCTGTCACTCACATCTAACTTATGAAACAAGCAGCCAAACACCCGCACTGCCATAGCAAATTCTTTGTGACTTGTCATGCAGGAGTTAAAACTCATTAGAATATTAAAAACTGTGCCTTTGAATATTTGTGACAGGAAAGAGGTTTCTAGTCGAGAAACCAGGTCAGCTGCCTGGGATCTACAGCAGGAATAAATAATAGCAGTGATGATGATGGTGATGGTGGTGATGATGATAGTGGGGATGATGTTGATGATGGTGGTGCTGGAGGGTAATGGTGGTGATGATAATGATTATGGTGATGATAACGGTTATGATTATGGTAACGGTGATAGTGATGTTGATGATGATTTTGGTGATGATGGTGGTGATGGTGGTGATGATGATGATTATGGTGATGATGATGGTAGTGATGATAATGGTTATGATTATGGTAACAGTGATAATGGTGGTGATAGTGATGTTGATGATGATTATGGTAATTATGGTGATGAGGATGAGGATGATAGTTATGATTATGGTGATGATGATGAGGATGATGATTATGATTATGGTGATGATGATGATGATGGTGATGATGATGGCAGTAGCCAATCTTTGCTGAGCTCTTGCTTCTGCACATCCTGGATCCTGGGAATGTTTCAAGGATTAACTACTATTGTCAAATAGCCACCTCTGAGGTGATGCTTCTGTGTGTAAATGAGGAAGGAACCCAGGAGATCACACATCGGACAGGTTCTCTATGGCTGATCTGCCATCCAGTTTTCTTTTTTCCCTGAGTTGCCCAGTCTTGCCTTAACTCATCCTGTAGTTCAGTCAGAACTTGGTCTTGTGATCCTCCTGCCGCAGTCAGTGGGTGAGAGAGAAGTGTCAGGAGGCCCACAGGTGGACACTGTCATAATTATACTTTACGGGGGGGGGGGGCTGAGACTTAGAGAAAACAAGAAGCCAGGGACCTGGGACCTCTGCCACCTATCCAGAGCTGGTGTCACCTACAGCTCTGGGATGTCAAAAAGCCCAGGCACAAACTCTAGTCTGCTGCAGGGGTACGCAAGATCTTCTGTGGGTCTTCTCTAGTCTCTGGGTCCAAATCTGTGGTTCTGATACATTCTTAATGGGCTCTGCGCTCCATGAAACAGCCTTCAGGAATTCTTGGAAATGTGTGCGGCTCGCTGTCTTCCATCCAAGCTATAAAAGTCCAGTTAATGGAAAAGGTGGATTTGAAGAAGAGAAAAAAAAAATCCAGGGAGCTCAAGGAAGCTGAGGAGCAAGCTCTGCTCTCTTGCCTTCCTGGCTGGGGCTCCTGGACTTTGTAACCTGTCACCTGGGTGTCAAACAGCACACATCAAATCCCAGGGACTTGGCCCAAATCGAGCAGTCTGAGAACAAAGCCGGGCAAGTGAGGTGTACAGGGAATTGGGCCCTGAGTGCGAATCAACCCAATCAGCTGCCAAAGATCTCAGCAGACTGACAGCTGTCTGAACACCCAGGTGCCTGCTGAGGATATGACAAGTACCATTTCCCCCCTGTCTTCTACAAGCCCAACCAGGTATGAAATGTCCTCCCTCCATCCTGTGAGGAAGCAGGTCCACAGAAGCCAAGCAACCCACTGAAGGTCATAAAGCCCCTGTATCATGGGTTAGTCAGGAGGGTATTATGCTGTGGTAATGAACAGCCCTGGATCCCAGTGACTTAAAACATCACAGACCCCATTATGTTTGTGTTGTAGACCTACTCTGGGTTTCTAGGGACCAAGGATGACGGAGCAGGCGCCATCTTGAATGAGGGATCTTTCGGGGGGGGGGGGCTGTCTCACACCAGAGACTAACTCCAGCCTAGAAGTCCTGCTCACAGCTTACTCGTGGACACGGGTTCATGGGTTGGAAGTGCCATCTTCCCAGCTTCAAAGGGAACACAAGTGCAGCCGGGACCCAGAGAACCCTTCAAGGTGGCCCCAGTCATTGCCACCATCCGTGGAAACGTGAGATTCCAACTCACACCTGCTTCTGTTGGAGCCAGGTTGTGATGAACCTTCTGGAAAAACAAACAGCAACAAAAAAGCAGAAGGCAGGGTCCCAGTTCTCCATACATGTCTCCTGGTCCTCGGTCCTTTCTGCCCCGAATATCCAAGCCTATCCATTCTTCATGGGAAATGAATGAGTCTTCCAGGACCAGCCTCCTTGTGCTTATCCCGATGGCCATTCCAGAAAGATGGCCAGTGCAGAGCACTTCCTCCCGAGATGGAGTTCCTTCCTGTCAGTCATCTCAGCTAAGCTGGTGCTGCAGGCCTCCTCTGAGGAGGCCCACCCCTTGTCACAGCAGGCAAGTGCATAGCTGGCAGGCTAGGTGGCCTGCGCCACAAGACAGCTTGAGACTTAGCTTCCTCCTTCTAGCCTCTTGCACCATCTAGACCAGTGAGTGCTTCTCAACCTCCCTAATGCTGTGACCCTTTACTACAGTTCCTCATGTGAGGTGACCCTTCCCCCAACCATAAAATTATTTTCCTTGCTACTCCACAAGTATCATTTTGCTAATGTTATGAATTACAATGTAAATATCTGACATGCGGGCTATCTGATATGCAACCCAGAGTGGGCCACCACCCACGGGTTGAGAATCACCCGTCTAGAGCAATGCTTTTATCCACGTGATCGAAGCTGCTGCTCCATGTGCCTGAGCCAGCCAGCTAGGGCAAAGACGGAGGCCAGGTGGGTCCTGATGGGGAAGCTGGTGAGAACTGGGCCTTGGAAGGGATGGCAGGGAAGCGCTGTCTCTGCCATGTTGGGGCTTATGTGTGTCCTGTAGGGACGTAGGGGCATCTATACAAGGCAAATGGTGCCTGCTCTCTGATTGTGCGCTACCTTGGGTGATCTATTCCGTTCTCTGTGCAGCAAGATACTTCTTTACCCTCTGTGCTTCCCTAGAGGAGACCTAGGAGTCTCTAGACCAGCAAGTGTAAGCCCACACCACCCCAGGGTCACAGAGCCTCGTTGGTGCCAACTTCCCTTGCCTCTATCACGTGACTCCTTCATTACTCTTCACAGATAATGTGGCTATTTGCATGATTGATTACATGGGCAGCATGGAGGGACGGCAGCCAGGAACCCCAGGGACCAAATTCCACCGTGGCTGATGAATAAGCCTCCTTTCTACTCTAGGCCCTGGAGGGGCAGAGGGAGCCGAATGCAAATTTATTCTAAGCCAGGTCCTATCTCTGCATAGCGCCCAGCCACTTCCAACATTCCATTGCCAACTTCAACACACACACACATCCATTTGGTGAATGCACGCCCAGACGGTGGAGGGTGCAAAAACAGGCCCGTCCAACCAGGGCCTATGAGTCCAGGAGAGTCAGCCTCTCCTAGGCAGCCAAGGCTCTGAGGGAGTGAGGAAGCCCCGGGCGGTGTGAAATATTATTCATGGTCCTGCCTCTGTCAAGCCTTGGGAACCTATTTCGAGGCCAGGGGATAAATGACGGCTCAGAATGGTTCCCACCTCTGCATAAATATGATTTCACAGTGCCTCAAATGCCTCAGGAACTTGAAGTTGGACACAGGCATTCAGACGCGCCTCCCCTAGTGACTGGCTGCTTGGTAGAGTTACATTTTTTTGACCTCAGGAACTTATCTGCCCAGTTGTCTCCAGAAGGTCTGAACTGAGCTTGCTGGTCCTCAGTGAAGGGTGTGTTCGATGGCTGCCTCCCTCTTGCGCTTGTCTGTGTGTGACATTTCCATTGTCCTTCCTTCCCACCCTCGCTGTCTCCTACAGTCCTTACTATGTCACCCCAGTGGAACATGGAAACTAACGGAAGCTCCCTGAAGGCTTTGTGGGGTGGTCGTCTATCCCCAGGTACCAAGATGAAGTCTGTGCTGGGAGATACAGGCTCAGAGAGTGGAGGGAAAGTGGAGGGAGGCCTATCCCCCATTGCGCTGTTCTCAAGTTCACCCCCACCATGGGCAGCCCCTCCTCACAACCCCATGGAGAATGGAGGTCCCACGCTGTGCTGTTCGGGATGGAGGGGAGCAGGCTGGCTACTGGCCAGCAGGCCGTGCCAAGACTCTTCTAGAACATTCTTTAGCCCAGCAAAGCCCACCCCATCTCTATAACATGCAAGGTAGTCTCATACCAGGCAACTCAGGTGACTCTGAACAAGAGATGCTATCATTTTAGAACCTGCTACTGTCTGAAAGACCGAGGTCAGCAAGATCCCGGGGAGGAAAGAGGGAGGGTGGGACAGGGAAAGGGACAGTGGGACAGCTCAGTCTGCAGGCCTCTGTGCAGCTTTGGGTGATCTGCCTGAGCTCTGTGAGCTCCTTGGTCTTCTTAGCCTGGCTTTCCTGGAAACAGATATTGAAAGGAGCTTGGCTCAGAGGGTAGAGAGCACAGTATTCATCTTGGAAGGGAAGGCGCCAATGTAGTGCGAAAGAGTAAATTGTCAATTCTGTTGCCCATGGTCTTTGGAACTTAAACCCTGGAAGGCAAAACAGCATGGAACCTGAGAGGCAGCTGAGCAGAGAAGGAGCAAAGAGAGGACTCCACCCTCATTTCCATACTGAAGGAGTCAAACAGCAAAGTTTGATCCTCACCTGCAGGGGGCGCTTGTAGGCATGGGCTCAACTCCTTCTAGGCTAGTTTGGCTGCTGTAACAAGTGAACCCTCACAACCAGAATCACAGCTCCCAGGGCTGGTGACTGCTGGGGACTTAAGATAGTGTTAAAGGACCAGCTCCTCATTCCTGTGGAACAAGGCGTTCTCTGCTTTCAGAGATCCGGTTAGAGGGGTCAGAAGGTATGTTCCTTATGATATCGTCCTTACATTCCTGACTTCCCCTCTATCCAATGCTATGGGCAAGGATATCTGAGCCTACCTGCACAGAGGAGCTCCTGACCGGACAGGAACGTGCTAGTAGCCACACCACACTGTATCCAGAACATCCTCCTGTGTGGTGGACAGCAAGGTCCTCGATGAAGTCTGGGGGAGCTCACGTCCCAGAGCATCCCAGGAAGAGGGCTATTCGTTGAGCCTGGATTCAAGAAAGGTTTGTTGAATAAACACGAAGGGATGGAGGAGTGAGTGAGAAAAGCCATCAGACTATGACATCTGGGGAACGGAGCCAGGCTGCTCTTGCTTTTCGGAAATCACACCAGGTACCGTCCTCCATGAGAAAGGAAAGAAGAGTTGGCTGGGCGAATGTGACATTTTTCTCTAAGACGGTGGAAGGAAGCATGTTGACTGCTGTCCAGGATGTCCGGAGCCTGGCGGATGGATTCCTTTCCCGCTGGCCGCCTCCCCCAGGCAGAGTGTTTACGGATGGGGTCTACTCCTCTGGAGGGCAGGTGTCCTGGGCCGGTGGAAGCCGACATTCTCCTGGCTGCCTGGAAATGGATGGGCTTTCTCATTTGTTTGGTGGGAATGGGAAATTTCCAAGCAAAAGTGGCCCAGTCTGGGGAGTGCATGTTTCCTGGGAAGCCCTGGGTCCCCGACATTAGTCACCCAAGAAGGATGTTTGAAATCGCAGCATGAGACTTGTGCACTTGGGCTCCAAAGGCAGAGCAGGGGTGCTGGGGAGGGAGAAGGCTGAGGGCTTGGGGCGGGCACCTCTCCATGTCAGTGTTTCCCTCTAAGGCTGCACAGTGCATGCATGCAGGCCCAGATGTGGTGTCTGTTTAGAAGGGGAGTTGAATTCCACTCTTGTTCCTTGAGGACAAGAACTGAGAGCTGTGAGGCCAGGCCAGGGCTTACAAGTATCAGGATCTCTCATTGGGTGGCACCATTTTTGTCCGGGCCTTGGGTTAGGAAGTAGGTAGCTACAAAATGAGTGGGAGGGGCTTACGAACTCAGATGAAGTGGGAACGATGTGTCCCAGGGTGGCAGAGGGCCTCCACTGAGAGAGAAAAGTAGGCAATGCCAGAACCACTAAGAGCCAGGTTCTGACTGGAGACATGAGGTTCCCATGCCAGCCCTGCCTTCGGCAGTCCCTTCTTCCCCACCCATCCATCTCCTGCATGGTCATCCTCTTCCTCTATTCTCTGTTTGTTTTAGTGGGAGCCTCTGTGGTGGCTTCTAAGCCCTTCCTGCAGGCTGGGAAAAGGCAGCAACAGAGGGATGGCGTGAGGCTGCAGAGGGGCCAGGGCTAGCAGAGGGGACCCACTGATGCTGGCCGGGATCTAGGTGTGGGAGTATTAAGAACAGTCTAGCTGGGACCCCCTTCTCATCTTTCATGCCTTCTGCCCACTGTGTGACCCTGCTTAAAATAACCCCATGAAAGGCGGCGTGAGAATTCTGGGAAAGGAGCTGCAGAAACACGAGTGGGGACCCAGTCTCTGAGTCAGCAGGCGGCGTCTGGAGAGGGCATAGGGTTGACGCTGCAGGTTGGGAGGTTTGTGAGCCACATCACCAACCTCAGTCTCAGCACTGTAATGAAGGCGGCCACAGCTTGTAAAGAATGGTGTGGCCAGCTCCCAAAGTACATCCCACACTGGAGGGACCCCCTGTGGTGTCGTGGCCCAGACACCAGCACCCTCAACAACCTCCAAGTACTGGTGCTTCCCTGGCCAGAGGCTACTGCCTCTCCCTCCAGCCCAGCCCAGCTCTACTCCCCACAGCCCTTCCTCCTCCCACCCTCTCCTCAGATTGGCTTCCTGGAGGGTCTCTCTGTCTCCCCCACCTTTATCCTGTCTTTCCCTCCATCTGACCATATTGCCAAGCAATTCTTGAGAATCCAAGCAGTCTGCTATGCACACACACACACACACACATTACACACACAAACACACAAACACTACACACACTACACACCACACATACACACACACTACACACCACACATACACTACACATACCACACACACACTATACATACACTACACACACACACTACACATACCACACACACACTATACACACACTACACACACACACTACATACACCATACACACACGCAC
The DNA here is from genome assembly GCF_014885135.2 of Alexandromys fortis. Lineage (NCBI taxonomy): Eukaryota > Metazoa > Chordata > Mammalia > Rodentia > Cricetidae > Alexandromys > Alexandromys fortis. The sequence goes on along the minus strand of NW_026068038.1, from coordinate 1,420,004 downwards.
ACAGAAGCCACTTGTTTGAACCAAACGTGTAAGTGACCAGAGTGTTCTGGTCATAAGACCCAAAGCCCCTGCTCTGCCAGACTTCCACCCCCTCCCCGCAGCTCTGACTCCCTTCCTTTCTACCCCCCAACCCCTCTACCTATTCTTTCCCCTCCATATGGACATGGCTCATATTAGCCTCTAGAGCTGAGACCTCGAAGGCCCTAATGTGGCCTTCCGAGTGGCTGCCTGGGCCACATGGGCAGGTGCTCCTGGAAGATCTGCTAGCTTAGGAGACTCACTGCACCCCAAATGGGGACTTGGCCCAGAATGGGCCTAGTGCTAGCTTCATGTCCCAAGGGGCCTGCCAGGGTAGAGTAGGCCTCTACTGTGATGCTGGGCCACAGCTTGGTCAAGCCCTGCACTGTATCAGCTGGTTGATGGTGAGACTGAAAATGGATTGAAGGAAGGGAGAGGGAGGGAGGGAAGGAGAGATGGCGAGAGAGAGAGAGGAGGAAGAGGGCTGGAGGGGAAGAGGGGAGCACAGATGGGGTGGAAGGAGAACTCAGACAGGAAGTAGAAGGGAGGAAGGAAGAGTGGGAGGGAAGACAGAGGCTGAGGGGGGCAAGAGCAGGTGGACAGAGAAAGTGGGAGATGGACAGGCAGAAGAACTATGGAAAGAGGAGTGTGGGAGAGGATGGGAGGGAGGACGGCAGAGCAAGCGGCAGGAGACAGGGAGAGGGTGGCAGAGGTTGGGCGCTGGCTTCAGCTGAACCCCATCCACTAAGAAACTCCACTTTCCTGGGGGAGAGCCTGCCCTCCAGCCCGGGGACAGAGGGCAAAGTCTAAAGCCCCAGCTCTGGGCTCTGGAGCTGTGGCCTCTGCATTCCTGTGGGGAGGGGGGGTGCACTCTCCCACCAGATAGCAGGCCATGGCTAATGCTCTCAAGTCCAAGGCCCTTGGCCGTTGGTTTTAATTAGGCATGTCACTGAGAAGGGGCGAGGCTTCTCCTTTTCAGCAGCTCCAGCAGCCAGCCTTATCGTGATCCCTCACAGGACACCATAGCGATGTTAGTGGAGGCCAATGAGGAGTTGGAGTTGGGGATGTCAGAACTGCCTGCCTCTTCCCTACCCCTCAGTCCCAGGCTTTGTAGGGTTTAAAAAGGCACTAGGGGTTTTCATGGGGGATAGGTATACCTGGAGCTAGTTGGAGCAAGTTGTTAAGCCTGCCTGGCAGGTGCAGGAGATGTGGGTCAAATTGCTAACCTAAAAAGTGGAATAAAAACACCAGGATCAGAAGTTGCAAAGACCACACCAGGTCCTAATGCAGAAGACAGGACCGCCAGGATGGACTTAGACCAGTCAGGATCTACCCATTGATCCATTGTCCATCATCCACCCATGACCTGTTGATCACCCAACACCTGTCTATCATTAGCTATCAGTCTATCCATTAACTCACTCATCCATCTATCCGTCAATCATCATCTATCCATCATCCATCCATCCACCCACCCATCACCCACTCACCCATCATCCACTCAGCCATCATCCACTTACCCAATTCACCTTCCACCCATTTATCATCCGCATCAATCCACTCATTCACTCATCCATCCATACATGTGCACGTGCACACACACACACACACACCAGTCCACCTATCACATTGTCTCCCATGATGCTTGCAGAAAACTGAGGTTCTATTAGGAGAAAATAGAAGGATTTATCAAGTGTAGGTATGTTAAGACACAATGCACAGCAGAACCCCTCAGAATCACTTCTCACGCTGTTGTGGTGCCACGGTGTATGAAGACAGAGAGGCAGCACCCCCACCATGGATGGGGACAATATTTTTTATCTCTGCTTCTGAACTCAAGTCAGACTGAGGAGCTGCACAGTCCTGCCCTGAGTGTGATGGGAAATGAATACTGGTACACCCGGATTCTGCTCTCTGTAGGGTGTAAACTGGGGAGAGTACCTTGGCTTCTCTGTGGTTCGGCGTTCTTTGTAAAGCATGAATTACGCTCAGGGTGGGTTCCAGTATCCGTCAGATTCCCCACTTGACTGTGTGTGCGCACACAGTCCTTGTGCCTTGAAGCTCCCTTTGCTGAGGTCACCTGTTTCCTTGTTCTGCGACTTTAGGGCATGGAATTGAACTTGATCCAGCTAATGCGATGTTGAAGGGAAGACATAAACAAATTTTGAAAAGCGTTTGTGGTGGGCTTGCCTTGTGACCCTGCCTCCATTGTCACAAGGTCATTCCCAGAGTAATTAATGCCCTTTGAGTCTCAGTCTTAGACTGGAAACCTGGAGCAGATCTGCCTGCCTCGTTAGGGGAGACATCCTCATGCCCACATCCCGTACAACCTGTAGATATTAAGGTGGGAGAAGATGACAGCTTCTCTGGGATCCTCCATGTGTCAGTGCTTTATTTCAGGAAAAAGCTGGTGGACACACGAGTGTGCCTTTGTGCAGATGCCTCCATCTTGCAGCCATACGAGGTGCATGGTCACAGCAGGTGCCCAGGTAGCGCCATGTCTGATCCTTTCTGTCCAGCATTGCTGTTTCTAAGTGGCCAGACGCTGGCTGGAAGAGCTTCCTGCACTGTCCCACCTGCAGTGACCCCGTTACGCTATGTGACAACATCAGCAGAGAGGTCACAGGCTTGGCTATGACTGATAGGTACATCCCGCTGTCCCCATTGGTTAGTTTGGGTCTGGGCAGTGGCTGAGGCAAAGCCTCCTTCTGTAACTCTGAGCATCTAATGCGTGTGTGATGTAGAAGACAATTCAGAGATGTCCTTGAGCCTCATCTGTACAAGTTAAATGTCTTCCTCGGCCAAGATTGACCAAAGCTGCAAATCCAAAGTCAAAGACTATTTTAAACACCCACCGTGGGGGCTTCTGAAGGTCATGAGATCAGAGGCCAGCACACTTGCTTTTCTGAACGGTTTTAGGTCCTACATACTAGTGTTCTGGGGTTGCCTTCTCGGTTCTGAAACAAATACACAGTTGGAATCCCAGTTCTCTCTCTTATTTTTTAAAATTAATTAACTAATTTTTATTTATGTGTGTGTATGCTTGTGCACGTGTGTGTATGAGAGTCAGAGAGAGAGAGAGAGAGAGAGAGAGAGAGAGAGAGAGAGAGAGAGATTGAGAGAGATTCATGCACACAAGGATGGTCTTAAACTCATTATATAGTTGAAGATGACTTTGAACTTCTGATTCACTTTCTGATTACAATGCTTCTTGGGAGCTGCTCTGACAAGCAGGCACCACCACTCCTGATTTCTCTTTGATATTTTGGTTAGTGACTTTATCTTTTCTCATTCCTTTACATTCAGCCCACTTGGGTCTTTGTATTTAAGGTGTATGTCTCAAAAAGCAGAATATAGAACACAGTTAGGTCTTGCTTTTTTCTTCTGCCTGACAATCTCAGTCTTTTAAATGGCTTTATACCATTTACATTTAATATAATGATTGTTATGCTTGGGTGTAAATCCATCATCTTGCTGATTGTTTTCTTAATTTTTGTATGTGTGTACATGTTTACATGGATGGGTATACACATCTATGTGCCTGGGACATATATGTACATGTGTGTGGAGCCCTGAAGTTGTTGTTGGATACCTTTATTAATGATTCTCCATTTTATTTATTGAGACAGAGTCTTCTGATAAGCCCAGAGCTCAATGAATCCTGGTCTAACTGGCAGCTTGACCCAGGGATTCCCTGATTCTGGCTCCTAAGTCATAGGTGCCTACCTCACATGCCTAGCTTTTATATAAATTCTGGTGATTCATACTGTCATGGAAAGTATTTTATCCTCCCAACAGTTTACACAGCCCTGGCTGATTGTTTTCTGTTCTCCCAATATGGTCTCCATTTTCTCTTTTATTAATCTATTTTTAAATCAACCAAATATTATTTTAATGTCATTTAGCTTTGTCTCCTTTTGTTGACTTCTTAGCAGTATCTTAGCTTCTGGTTTCAGTTGTTGCTCAGAACATGGGATGCATATCTTTGGTACACCTCAGGCTGTCTGCCAGTGATATAATCTCACCTCACACACAAGACTCAGTCATAACCTATTCCACATCTCATCTCTTATCTTTTGTGCTTTTTCAGGTACTTTACTTCTATCTGTGTTTTCAATCCCCAGGTGCATCTTTGCCATTTTTGTCCTTTAAAGGAATTAAATAAGAAGATGTCGTGTGTGCTCATCCATGTCTTACCTTTTTATTTTGTCTAAAAATCCCAGCACTTTAATTTCTTATGTACTATTTACATTTAGTGTGATATTGATAAGATTATATCTTGCTGTTTTCTGTTCATCATATCTGTTCTCTCATGTTATCACTTTTGGCCTCATGAACTTTCTTCTGCACTTTCTGTAGTGTGTGTCTGCTGGAGATGAATTCTTCCTGTTTTTGAATAAGAAAATTTCTCACTCTGCCTTGATTTTTGGAAGGCATTGTCATGGAGTGTAAGATTCCAGGTTGAATTTTTTTTTTTTCTTTTAAGGGATACTTTCTAGTTCCAGGTCTTCTGACCTGCAACTTGGCAATAAGAATTTGGCTGCCAACCATATCCATGGTCATGTTTAATGCTCTTAAATTTTATTTTATCATTTTGAGATAGGGTCTCTGTCTATATGTAGCCCAAAGCTGGCTTTGAACTCACAGCAATCCTCCTAACAAGTGCTGGAATCACAGGCACGCAAACCATACCTGGGGAATTTCCTCTTTCTTATTGGGGAATATTGATTGCTTAAACAGTTTGATCATTCTGCACCCTGGTGTAGCTTCACCCATGTTTCTTGGGATTTGTGACACTGTTGGCCTGCAGTTTTAAACATAATTGGAAACATTTCAACTGTTATTTCTTCAATTATTTTTTTTCCATTTCCTCCCTCCTTGTCCTTGTCCTCCTCCTCCTCTCTTCCTCCTCCTCATCCTTCTCCTTCTCTTCCTCCTCGGGCTCTAGCTACTGAAAACTACTTCACTGCCCTACAGTGCTCCCTCATTGTTTCTTTAGATTTTCTCTATGCTTTGTTTGGGACAGTTTCTGTTGTTCCAGCTTCAAGTCCCACAGTTCCCTCTTCTTCAGTGTTTTAAGTAAAATTTCATAACTTCGAGGGACCTTTTACAAAATATATGCCTCACCTCTGTGTGTCCTCCCCCACCTTTCTCTGACCATTGATGTTCCTGTCTGTTGGTTCTGTCACTGGGCTCGTTTCTGCCCATCATTTGTGGGTTAGTTTCCTATTTTGCCCAGACCCCTCCCACTCCGTACCTTGCTTCCCCATACCTTGTCATCTGTCCTGATGCCTGGGTGTTTGGTGTTTTTTTTTTTAATCTCTCAGTTTTGCAGAGTTTGCTAAGAGGCCTAGTTAAGCAGACTGAAAGCCATTTGACTTGTTCTTCAATTTCTGGCTCTCGGATCACTGCCCTTCACTGTCAGCGACCTTGATGTCTTTAAAATTATACTTTAATGGCTAAAATTTGCATCATGGGGAGAGCTACTCTTCACTTATTTTGACCAGGAACAGACATTTTTTAAAGTGTTTTTTTTTTTTAATACTCAAATTTTGGATCATCAAAAAGTGACCAGCTCTGATAATCATTTGAGCATCTAGTATGCACCCGAGAGTTGCTTTCTATGAATAAAGTGTGCAATTGGTTCATACTTTGGAGTCTATTCTGGTCTAAGTTATTTCAAGTCAAGAAGTCTACCTATTACAGGTGTCTTTGAACCCCCGTGAGCTCCCTTATATGGGGACAGCTTCTCTGTTTGGGATGGCCAATCAGGAGGCCGAGTCTCAGCCATCCATCCACCCACCCAGGCTTGATGCTTATGTGGCTGCCCACCGGCCACCGCCATCTCTGGACATCTGTTGCTTGCAGGGCTTGTGTGGGAGGGCGTGGCTTCTTTCTTCCCTGCGAAGCTGACAGGAAGGCCAGCCTGACTTCGAGAGGGATTCTCTGAGGCAGCAGGGATGACATCCGACAGTCACTCTGGACAGCTGTTGAGAGTCCAAGAGTCACGTCTGCCTTGAGCAAGGTGGTCGTCCTGGGTGGTCTCAGCAGGGTGTGTATGAACGTGTCCCGTTCATGGCCCTCACTGGAGCCCCGTGTGGACCTCACAGGGTCATTCTCTGAGTTCTAAGCTAGACATTTCCCTTTCCCAGAGGTCATGCTCAAGACGTCCTCAGCCAGGTGACCACTTAGGACCTTTGCTTTGCAAAGAAAAAAGTCAAACAAAGCAGGCCCCATCCCCACGCTCTGCTCACTATCTGATGTCAGAGGCTGTTCGTGTCCCTCGTTGGCTTCTCTCAACCTTCCCCCCTCCTTTCTGCAGGTGAGCATAGGGAAGCAGTGACCTCAGAGGGCCCAGCCCCAGCTGCACGCTCCAGCACCATCACACAGGGTCTCTTGGCAGAAGACAAGCGACAAATTCAATTACTCTGAGCACACGCTCCGCAATCAAAGGCATTGTCTCCGAGAAGCAGAGCCTCCTGCTCCAAGCTGGGCTCAATTAGGAGCCATGAGGAGACTCCATTTCATGGGAACTAGACCCAGAAGCCCAAGAAATCATCTTTGGGCTGCCTCGTGGGCCCTGCCTGCTCTCCTGCACGCCTGCCACCGGCCCCCCCACCTTGGCTGGAAGAGGTCAGCGAAGAGAAGGACTGTCCGTGTCGCCCTCTCCCCGTGGAGGCCTAGCTTCAATGACACCGGGGCCCCAAACCACAAGTTTATGAATCCCAGAAGTTTTGCTTGCTCGGATCTGGCGGGGAGCTCGGCTGACATCATGGAGACATTTTTCTCTGTCAGGCAACAGAATGAGGCACAAAGCAGCCAGCTGTGAGGCCTCAGAGACCAAGTCTCTAATTAAAACAGTGGGAAATGAGATAACTTCTCGAATTCATCATTGCCGCCGGGGGCTGTCAGAGCGAAGCCTTGGAGGGTTACCCCCCACCTTTTGTTTATACGTTAACAGGGTCCCTCAGCTGGCCTTTGCGAGTGCGTGTGTGCGTGTGTGTGTGCATGCGCACACACACAAATGTGTGCTTCTCTGTGTGTGCCTTGTGTGTTTGCAGGTGTGTGTGCATGCATGTGTGTATGCTTGAGTGTGCGTGTGCATGCATCTGTGTGTCCTTGTGGGTGTGTGCATATGTGAGTGTGTGTGTGCATGTATTTGTGCTTGTGTGTGTGCATGTGCATATGTGCATGTTTGTGTGTGTGCATCTGTCTGTGTCTGCATGCATGCATGTGTCTAAACTGTATCTCCCTATTGTTTCCCCTTTGCTTGCTTGCTTTTTCATATCTGTCAATCAAATCTCCACAGTCCCACGGTAAAGCAGAGAAAGATGTCTTGGGGTTGCTGCTCTGTTAGGAAAGCGATGACTTTATCAGCTCCATTTTGCAGGAGGAAGCTGAGGCTGAGCCAACCTGGCTAATGAGTTTTCCCAGTCAGGGATGAGCTAGGTTTGACCTACCTAATCAGACAGAGAGGCCTCCCCCTTCACCTCCATCATCTCTGACCTCTGCAGAGGCACAGTGACCTTCAGAGTCCTGTGCCCGAGGTCACAGGCAGTCCAGGAAGGGGCACTGAGAACACTGGGATGTGCAACCCTGTTGATGCTCCACCCACACAGTCTAGTGTTCCTCCCCCAAGAACATGAAGCAGACACTGCAATACTCCATTCTATACACAGGGCATCTGGGGCTTAGCAATGAGTAGTTGCGTTAGGCTGGCTCTCGGTCACACCCGGCACCCGCTTCTCTCTCGTTCCGTGCTGCGCCACCACCTTGGCTCTGTCCTTCACACCTTGTCTCAGGCACGCAGCACGGGGATTCACAGATGCCCCAGGGGGTTGAGCCCGGTGGCCCACAGTGGCCAGTGTCAGAAGTGACCCTTCACAGCTGTCCTGTCTTCCTGCTCTCATGTCATTTTCCTCCGGAATAAATTTCCCGCTTCAGAATCTGCTGAAGTTTCAGCAAAGACAAAGAGGGAAATCTTGGCCAGGGGCAGGAAGGGAGTTCAGCCCAAAGCCACAGAAGTTCTTCCTCACCCACAAGTGTGGCAGGGGTCCTGGAACTGTCAATTAGCCTTCAAGAAAGTACGTCACCACATTAAAATTTGTTTACTATTTATGTATTTATTTATCTGTGTGTAGGGGGAAGTGCACACATCCCACAAAGCACCAGGGGAGGTGAGAGGGTAGTGCATGGGAGTCCACACTCTCTTTCCACCATGTGAACGCCACGGATAGATCTCAGGTCTTCAGCCTTGATAGCAAGGCTTTACTTACTTACTGAGCCATCTTGCTGGCCTTCAATACATCATTCTTTTTGACATAAAAGAAATGCATTTGAGCTAGGAAAGCTACCACAAGCCAGAACAAGAACACCAATCTTGATAGTGAGAGGTGGCATTGGTTGCCTAGCCACAGCCCGAGTGTTAGTGGAGTTTTGGGTTGGTTTGGTTTTGTGGGTTTTTATTTTATTTTATTTAATTAATTTATTTATTTATATATTTTTATTTATTTATTTATTTTGAGACAGTTTTTTCTATGTTGCCCTTGCTGTCCTGCAATTCACTCTGAAGATCAGACTCACAGAGATCCACCTGCCTCTGCCTCCCAAGTGCTGGGATTAAAGGTGGTGCCACCACTGCTCAGCCTGAGTGTCAGTTTTTGAATGCTTTCTCTCATACAACCCCACAAACACCCTCAAGCCCAAAGCACAAGGTGACCATCCTAAGTCATCAGCAAAGGAGCCGAGGCCCTAAGCTGTTGAGTCTCAGGCCCCACCCAGCACCCGCTTCTCTCACTGAGCCTGGAACCTCTTGTTCCAGAATCACATTGAATGGCAGAGGCCTGACCTCAAAGTTGCTTCAGTCTGCTCGAGAAAGCCCAGTGTTTACTGTAGGGCTTCTGCTGCCGCAGCTTGCTTCTGAAAATGCTGGTTTTATTCAGTGTCAGGAAATAAAGACCCAAGCACAGACATGAAGCTGTGACAGGTGAAACCAGAACCACATGACAGAGATGTCCTGGTTCTCCCATTCTCTCAAACAATGGCCTTGGCTTCTGATGGCTGTTTCCTTCTTCCAGCACGGAGTATATTTTGTTGAAGGATGCGCACAGCTAAGAACTCTCTTTCTGAAGAGTAACACTGAGAGTAATGGGTGATGCTGGGAACGATGACAGCAATAATGGCGGTACTGAGGATGGTGATAATTGTGATAATTATGGTGGAGATGAAGATGATGGTCGTGGTGATGATGATTATGGTTATGATGATAATGGTAGTGGTAGAGATGGTAGTAGTGATGATGCTGATGGTGGTGGTGGTGATGATGATTATGGTTATGATGATGATGGTAGTGGTGGTGATGGTGATGGTGATGATGATGGTGATGGTGATGGTGGTGATGATGATGGTGGTGATGCTAGTGATAGTTATGATGGTGACGATGATGACGTAGGTGATGATGGTGATGGTAGCAGGGGTGGTGATGATGTTAATAGTGATGCTGGTGATGGCGAGGGTGGTGAGGATAAGATAGTAATAAGTAAGTAATAAGTAAGGCGGCAATAGCGATGACTTGTTCTTCCACATTCTCTGTCATGTCCCTCGTGGCTCCTCTGGGTTCCATCACTGCTGGGTCATTCCCAACGCCTTCTCCCATCACCCCGTAGGCGACTTCTGTCCCTCAGCAGCTACGCCCCTACCTCCTCTCTCTTTTTAAAATTGAATAATCCTTGACTCCAGCTTGTGTTGACCATCCACTAGAGCATGATCAGCCTGCCGGGAGCTACACAGTTAAAGAAAACTGCCCCCCTTTTCCCAGAAGCCATCAACTGACTAGCTCCTCAGCCAGGGGTGGGGCCAGTGAGTACCTCCCCCTCCAGGTTAGGCTATGGACTAACTTGAGCTCTAGAAAGCATTCTTAGGTCTAACAAATTCACCACCACTATAAAGAGAATCCTACTTTCCTAATCTAAGGAATGGGTTTGTTTGCTGTTGTTATTAGCACCTCCGAGTCTGAGGGAGCAGGAAACGGAGATGCACCTGGAACGGGGGTTCTGAAACAGGTAACTCAACTCATCTCCTGACTTGCTTTCCTGTAAAACTCCTATTCATCTGTCAAAACCCAGCTTAATCACCCTTCCCATCTCTAAATTATCCTTGCTCACTGGCCACTAGACTTCAGGCAAGTGTCTTATCCTCTCTGTGCTTTGGGTGCTCAAAAAAAAAAAAAAACCAGAAGTGGGGGCAATGAAGAACAGGCACTGAGGATGGATCCGACCCTCATGAACAAACTCTCACAGCGAACACCAGCTATCCTCACTTACCCATCTAGCTTCACCTCACCCACCTCCCAGTCTGTGGTGCAAAGCCAGCCACAGCCAGCCCTACAGGCCACCATCAGGACGAGCAGCAGGTCATGTGTGTGTGACCGTCCCCAGTGCCCTCGAGGTACATGCATCATGGGAGGGGATGCTGTGCAGGGCCCCCAGCATCTTAGCCCCTCCTTTGAACTCTACCAACAATTCCACATGTCCGCGTCTCTGCCAAGCTGGTGTGTTTGATGTTCTTTCCGGCTTTTGTGTTCAGCTTCCTGTCGGAGTTGAGGCGATGTGGAGTTGATGTGGGGGGCATCACCTTGGTCAGGACACATGCATCCAGCCAAGGTTGGCACACCTTCCAGCCACGTGTGGCGGGAGGCTGAGACGCCGTCTCTGAAACCCTTGCCCTGCTTCTGTTACCCCTGGGGATCATCTACTTAGAAAACGTCTCCAAGAAATCAGTCGTAAGGGGGTTGGCTTGTGTTCTTAGATCCCAACGGGCGAGTGAGTCACCGGGGATCGCAGGAATAAGTGCAGCCTTGGAATCTATCTTCCAGAGGAGCAGGTAGTCCCTGAGGGTCACTGTACCCTATCCCTCCTACCCCACTGTGTGGCTCTGCTGGCTGGAGACACAGGACACTGATCCTTCTCTATTCCACACCTCACCCACAGCCTCTGCCCTGAAGGTGTCATAGGGACTGCCACACACCACCACCCGGGCCCCCAAGGCTCTGAGCGCTAAACTGAAATAGGGTTCCGGTGGGACTTCAGATTCTCCTTCTGGGAAGGGCCTGACATGCTGCATGGCTTCAGAGATATTTAGTGGTCAGAAGGCAGACTGGCAGGGATAGTCCTCTAGCTGGATACCTGCCCCCGACACTCAGTGTTTGGAGTACTCGTCTTTATTCTATGCCCCTTTCATGTGCCAAGTGTCCAGCTAAGACATAGCCACGTGGACTGATCTCTGTCTGGCAGCGAGGGGACAGTATGGCTCTGGACATGAAGGGCCATCGTGGAGATTAAAGCATAAGAATCCAGAGTGTCCACTGAGCTGCGTGGTGCTCTCCTGCTTGCATTATGTAAAAGTCCTGCAGGTCCCTGGGCCACTGGTGTACTCCCAGTCCATAGGGGAGATGGACTTTCCTGGGAACTCAGGGCCCACTCCTTGCCAATGCCTTTAAACCCTGGTAGCCACATTGTGGACAAGTTGGGCCTGCTGCACTGGTCCCAGGTTCAAGTCAGAGGTGCTTACAGCATCTCTGCCACGCCAACATCAGTTCATCTGCAGGGCTTTTCAGTTGTGGTCTGGAGATACACACACACCAGGCTGGTTACTTAATCCGAAAACAACAGTCAACAACAGGCAGCTGGCGAGGCCAAGGAACCAGACACAGAAATCCAGGCTGCTTTCTGGGTCATTGTGGGGGAAGTGGTGCCTTTCCCTTGCACTGTCCTGGCTCGGCTTTGCTCTGAGAACGCACCGTCATACTGGTGCTGGCTCGGTACTCCCCATTGGCTCTTGACACCCGCCTGGAGCCCCTCTGCTTCTCAGGGCTGAACTTCTGGGGGTTATGCTTGTCTGGGGCCAATCTCTATCCTTCTGACTTCCGCAGGACACTGTGGCCCAGAAGGAAAGATGGGGAAACCACCCCAGCTATCATCCACAGAGGGCACCAGCAGAACCTTTGTCACCATACTTTGGCTTTGCCAGCTCTGTGGACTTCCTCTTGTGGTGTGGAGAAGCTTCATTGAAGGCAGTGTGAGGTGTCTGGGACACTTGAGTGAGCGTGTGTGCTTTTTCATCCCTGAGGCCGTGTCACCTTGCAGTGAGAAGATATCCCAGGGGGCTTTCTCACACTGGGAGATCAGCTAGGACTGGAGGTGTGACTCAGTGGGTAAAGGGTTTGCTGCACGGTGCAAACCTGAACACCTGACTTCCATCTTCACAGACCACATGGAGTGGGAAGATGAAGCACACCTATACAGAGATGTCCCCAGACTTTCCCTGCCCCTAACAATGCACTACGGCATGAGCACTCTGTCCACAACCGCAGACATAATATACACAATAGTAATAACAATAATAATATATATATATTTTAAATCTGAAGTCTTTAGGGATGGAGATATAGCTCAGTTTGTATAGTGCTTGCCTAACATGTCCAAAGCCCTGGGTTCATCCCCAGCACCACAAAAACTGAGCACAGTGGTGCATGCCTGCAACCCCAGAATTTTGGAGGTGAAGACAGGGGAATTGGGACTTCAAGATCATCCTTGGCTATATAGTAAGTTAGAAGCCAGTCTGGAGTATGTGAGACCCTGTCTTAAAAACCTGAGAAATAGGATAATGGATAGATGATAGATAGATAGATAGATAGATAGATAGATAGATAGATAGATAGATAGATAGATGGGTCTTTACTCTGTCATGGTTCACATCTGGCAAAATAGGAAATAGGGTTTTTCCCTATTGATGTTATTGAAATGAAGGTCTTGAGATCAGATGATCCCAGGGCTGGTAGGGACTTAAACCCAACAATCAGGGCCCATAGCAGATGAAGGGATTGGACCAGCGATCCAGACAGGCCCTGTGCAAGTGGAGGCAAGGACTCTGGCATTGCAGCTATAGGTTAAGGGATGGCAACAGCCATCAGAGGCTTAAAATGCAGGAAGGACACTCCTTAGAGCTTTCCTGGGGGATGAGGCATCCCTTGGCCTTGGCCTTCTGTCCCCTAGAGCTGTGAGAGCCTTGTGGTGGGCAGTCATTCGTCAGTGCAGTCCTGGGAGATCACACAACTCTTCCTTCCCTCCTTGGAGGGAGGGCCTGCAGACATGACTGCCAGAAGGCACCATGGTCTCCACAGAGGACCCTCTCAACTGTCCCTTACTTCCCCGACACCTTCCATGGTATCACTGCTGCCCTTGCGGTCTGTCACCATGCATTCTGAAACTGACTATGGGCTTGTGGCTGAAGGGCTTGACTAGGGTGGGGCCAACTCTCTCCACAGAAGTTCAGAGAGGTTAAGAAACACATCTATAGACACCTGGTTAGAGAGAGGCAAAGCCTCAAACCTGTATCCATGGTGCCTGGGATTGTGGTTTCCCCAAAGCCACACCCTGTTTGGCCTCTTACGTGCCTTCATGGTGGACCTGGAGTCTGGCTTTTATTCCTCTTGAGCCATCACGGACAGGCTGAGATGGACCGGTTGACAGCCTTTTCAGGGGGCTGCCTGGGCGGGTGGCCGAGGGATCTGCACAAAGAGCTCGGTGCCAGTGACAACCAGAGAGCTTGTGCTGACTGACTAACGAGCTGGCACCTGAGGCGTTCAAGCGGGGCCCTGACACCGTGTCAGCCAAGGCCGAGGGGCGGCCAGATGAAAACAAAGTGTGGATAGCCGGGATGTGGACACGGATCAGTCACCGAGCGGGCCGCCTGCAGCAAGCTGGGTGGTCCCAGCCAGTGCCTGTCAGCCCCTATGTCTCCAACACCTCGGCTCCTTCTCTGGTCTCACAGATGTCAAGTTCCCCTCCCGTCAATCAGTCAGCAACTCAAGGGTCTGTTAAGTCGGATGCTGCCTGAACCTGGTCAGGAGGACAGCGATGTCGTCAGCGATGACAAGTGCGGTAACGGTCAGAGCTCAGTGGCTTGCTGCATCTGAGCTGTCCCCACGTGCCCCAGTACATTTACCGTAGCTCACCGCCATCTCTGAAGTGGGCACTACTGTCGTCAGCATTGATAGCTGAAAAGCCAGAGACTTGCCACTGTCAGAGAGGGTCGCCTCCAGGTGTGTTGGCTCCTGGGTCTGTCTACCTGGGCCTGGATTATTCTGGCCCAGTCAGGGACAAAGCCTTCACCCTCTAAACTCTCGTGTCATCAAAGAGATATAAAGAGACCATTCATCTTCTCTCTGTGTTCACGGGCTTCTGCCAACAGTAGCTGGAATCATAGCGACCATTTTGTGGTATGGAGAAAGAGGCTGACATAATTGATAGCTTGGAGAGAAATAAGCCCAACTGTCAACACACAGAGGGTAGAAACCAACATGGTGTTCTGGCGGGAGCATTTGAAAACACAAATATAAAGAAAATGCAGCTGGGCGCAGTAGGGCATCCTTCGATCCCAGGGCTTGGGAGGCAGAGGCAGGCGGGTCTGAGTTTCAGGCCAGCCAGGGACTGTATAGCATGTCCCTATCTAATAAAAAAAAAAAAAAATCAAGTACAAGACTTAATCTGTTAGTGGCTTTGGAGGCAGAAGGATCTGTGTATTCTATTGCTGCTAGGAAAGGAAAATTTCAGAAATCTAAGGGAGCTTTGAGAACAACGGTTCACGTGAGTTTCTGTGGGACACAGCTCTGCTAACTCATGACCACAGCCTTCTGGGGGTCCAGGTTGCACCCAGACCTGGAGACCCAGAGCAGTGGGAATTGAAGCTATGGGGCAGCAGGAAACCAGGTGCTCAGCTGGGGGGAGGGGCAGTAGTTTCAGTGTCGGAGAGGGGACATGGTGAGCCACTGAGGTGGAGAGGCCACATGTCTCCCAAGAACAGTGTTACTTGGTGACAGGGAAGAACGCGGTGTTTCAGGGTCAGGAGAGAACCAACACTGTCTCTCTGTACTGGGGAGGTGGAGGGAGAGTGGGACTGGACTCGACATAGGGAGTGACAGGTGTGAGCAGCCTGGCCGGGTAGTACTGTTCCCCTGTCACAGAGACCCCAGATATGCCACCTAAGGGCAATTACACTGCCCATGGCCAGAAAGTGGCAGTGGCACAGAAAGAACCATGTATGCCTAGGTTCGGTCTCTGACTTCTCAGTCCTCCAGCAGTGTCGGAAGCCCACAGTGGGAGGTCTTGTCACTCACCACAGCAGAATATGCCGACCACAAAGACACCTTGCTGCTTCTGCTTCTGCCTCCTCCTTCTCTGTCTTCTCCTCCCTCTCATCCCCCTGACACATGGTCCCACATATCCTGGGCTAGCCTCAGACTTGGGATGTGGCTGAAGGCAACCTTGAATTTCTGATCCTCCTTCCTTTACCTCCCAAGTGCATCCTGGCACAAGTCAGCACACCTGGTTTTATTCGCTCTGGGGAATCAAACCCAGGACGTTGTGCATGCGAGGCAACCACAGTACCAACTAAGCATCATCCTTAGTACTTTTCAACACCAATAACAAAATGCATTCTATGTCCTTTGTATGTGTGCATGCATGTGCATGGGCATATGTGTTTGTGTGTGTGTGTGTGTGTCGTGTAGGCCAGAGAATAATATCTACTGTCTTTCTTTTTTTTTTGAGACAAGGCCTCACCTGGAGCCCAGAGCTCACTGATTGGCTAAACCGGCCAGCAAGCTCTGGGACTTTTCTGTCTCTGTCCCCAGTGCATCATACCATGCCTGACTTTTGCACAGGTGCCGAGAATCTGTGCTCCATTCCCCACGCTCGTGTGGGGCTTTACTGACAGGGCTGCCTCCTCAGCCCCTACATTCTTTTTCCCATAGCTCCCTTAAGCCTCCTGAGTTCTTTCTTTAGTGAAAACATTTCCAATCAGACCTCCTCCTCCTCCTCCTTGGTTAAGCCTCTCTCTGGAGAAGCAGCCCAGGGAGGAAGCCGCTGTCCCCATTCCGGTTTGTGATAGGTGGGACCACAGATAACGCTGACTTTTTGATCTCTAAAAATGATGAGGTCAGCTAATGGATGCTTAGAGCCCGTAAAACCCACTCGGCTGTCAAATTGGTTCCAGAGATGGCAGGACAGAACAGCAGAAGGGCTGGGAGCCTTGAGGCCACTGCGGCCAAGGGCGGGGGTGAGGGGTGATGCTTGTGAGGACATACCAGCGGGTGACAGCGGCCTGACTGTGGGAAAGGCTACCTAGGTTCAGAATGAGGGTGAGGGGCTGGCATCCAGGATGCCTTTGCTGAGGGTGGTGGGAAGAGCGAGTGTGCCCATCCCCCTCGGGGGAGCTGGAGTCATGGGATCTGTTGACCACTTTGGTGGGACTGGGGGTGGTGGAGATAAAAGACTGATTTGGAGACGCCAGGGTCATTTCCGCTCAGCGCCATAGCTTCACTCCCCTACAGAGCTTTCCACCAAGCTTTTCAGAGCAACCCTGGCCCCATGGACACGCCTTTAGGGCCAAAGCTCATAAAACAGGGAGCATGGTGGGTCCAGAGAGCACTCTGCTGCCCTTTAGGTGTGTACTGAATCGCTCACGGACCGTGTGTGGACGGCAACGCCCCTCTGTTTTCTTCTGGGTAAACAGTTCCTTCCAGAGGGTTTTCTTTGCCAGTTTCGCCCTGTGTGTGTCCCTGGGGGCTTGGTTCTCACAGTGACAGAAGCCCCCTCCAGGCCTGATCACTCTGTGTCCCTGCACTGACCTCTCCCCTCAGGACCCCAATCATGACCCTAGAGCCACCCTGTCGCCCATTAGAGCTCAGGGGATGCCACACTGCGGGTGTTTTCCTAGGAACCAAGACCCAAACCCCACCTTATCATCCCATCTTAGTGTTGGCGTGGGGGAGAAAGTCAGCCACTGCCAAGGGAAACAGGTCGGCTGTCCAGCCAGTGCCGGAGGACAGAGCCTTCGAGATGGAGCATTGATTTCACATCGGGAAACTCAGCACAGAGTGCCAGCGCTCAGCACATGTTTTAAGTAACTTTACGTATCAACCCAAAACACAGCAGGAACCAGAAAGAGAGCAGCCTGGAGATGGTGGTTGACCCCATAGAGCGAGGAGAAGGGGAAAGAAGCAGCACTGGGAGAAATCTAGAAAATTCCACAGGCTGCCTTGGGTTCCCCTTCTCCCCAGTTCAGGGGCTTCTGCTTTCTGTTCCCGGTGGAGGTGCAGGCCTGTCATCTGTCAGGCCCGCTACACAGGAGGCTGAAGCATGAGGATCAGGAGTTCAAGTCCAGTTTGGGCTATGCAGTGAGTTCAAGGCTAGGCTGAGCAGTTTAGCAAGACCCTGTCTCAAGAGGCAAAGTTAAAAAGAGGCTGTAACTCAGTGGCAGAGGTCACACCTGGTGTGTAGATCTTGGGTTCAATCCCCAGCACTGCAGGCAAGGCAAGACAGGAAATACCCTATGTTCCACCTGCCAAGGTCTTCATTTGTGTGTGTGTGTGTGTTTGTGCACGTGTTAACATGTATGCACATGGCAGAGGTCAGAGTTCAATAACAGGTGTTTTCCTCGATCTCTCTACCTTAGTTTTTGAGATAGGGCCTCTCACCTGAACCATTCAGCTAGATTGACTGGCCAGTGAGCCCCAGGAACCCTTCTGCTTCAGTCTAACCCAAGGCTCAGATTGAAGGCACACACTGCCACTCTCGACTTTTTCCCTGGGTGCCAAACTTGGGTCCTCATGCTTGTGTGGCAGGCACTTTAACCCCTTCGCCACTTCATTGCCTTTTAAAATGTAGCCTAGCTGTCCGTCTAGGCGGCATCCTCCCCCACAGAGTGGTCCAGCTTGCGCTGACCTCTTGCTTTCTGGTACGTACACCATGAAAACACTCAGGGAAGTTTCACAGACATCTGAAGTGGGTGGGGGTGTGGATAGGACTTGACCTCTTCCTCTGAGTGACCTGGCAGCTGAAAGAAAGTAGAGATGGCTTGGGCTCCTCCACATGTCCTGCTTGTCATGTCCACAAGCGAATACTGATCCTAATCAGTGGAAAATGCTTCTGAATTCTACTCAGCGATGGATGGGAGCATCACCATGTGCATAAATTGAAGGTCATCTGAAGGTGATAGGAAGAGGGCCTGGGGACACAGAGCTCGGTTATGAGGGTCTTTTCAGACCTGTGACTCTTAATGGGCCTTGGCCATCGTCAGGGCAAATGCAGAGGTCTGACAACTGGGCCCTGGTTTCAGGGAACTGGAGGGTTCTTACTGCTTGTCCGACACTTGGACATAGATAATAGAGAGGTGGTGACTGATGGGTGATTGATAGATGATCAACAGACAGATGATGGTATAGAGAGATGACAGGTATGGATAAAGAGATGATGAATGATTGCTAGATGGGTGATTGATAGATGATGACAATATATGATAGACAGATGACAGATTGCTGTTTGTGATAGCCTTGCATACAGGTTCTAAACACACTGGCAATTAAAAGTCCTAATGGGAAGTGGGTTGTGGGGGAGTGACCAGGCTGCGAAGAGATGCTTTATGTCCCTTGTGCCCCTAGTCACTCTTCGAGAGCAGCCAGAGATACAAAGATGTTTGCAGGGCCTGGTTATAGGACACACGGGGCATGGCAGGTCATGCATTAAAAAGTTGTTTTATTTATTGTTTTAGAAAACAACCCACTCGGCATAAACTTGAGTTCTCCACCGCTATCTTTAGCTTCTTCATGAGTTGTAATCATGTGACTTGAAGAGAGCAGAGGCAATTGCTGTGTGGTTTGCACCAAGGATCACATTCCATGTTTCCCAAAGTGAGCCCACACTGTGTACTTAGGATGCAAGTCCTCCATCTTGTCTCCTGACCTGCTGTGCTGGATAGCTTTATGTCAATTTGACACAAGCTAGGGTTATCTGAAATGGGGGGAACTTCAGTTGAGAAAATACCCCATAAGCTCAATCTATAGGGCATTTTCTTAATTACTAATTGATGGGGAAGGGGCCAGCCCACTGTGGATGAGGCCATCCCCGGGCCAGTGGCTCTGTGTTCTATAAGGAAGCAGGCTGAGCAAGCCATAGGAGCAAGCCGGTAAGCAGCATTCCTCCATGGTCTCTACATCAGCTCCTGCCTCCGGGTTCCTGCCTCACTTGAGTTCCTGTCCCGACTTCTTCAATGAGGAGCTGCAAAGCAGAAGCGTAAGCCAAATAAACCCGTTCTTCCTCAACTTTATTTTGGTCATGGTGTTTCATCACAGCAATAGAAACCCTATCAAGAACAAAAGTTGGTATCAGGATGGTGGAGTATCACTGTGACAGACCTGACCATGCTGTTTTAGGGAGAATTGTGGAAGGACTTTGCAACTTTGGGCTACAAAAGTCCTTGAGTGTTGAGAGTTCAGTGGGCTGTTCTGTTGGAGCTTGGGAGATGAGACCGTTGAGAGCAGTGCAGACGATGGAAGCCTGGCTTGTGGGGTTTCCGAGGGAAGCAGAGACTCCACCAGGCCATTTGTGTGAAGAATCTCTGGGGTCTGATCACTGGAGCTGAAGAATCGGCTGTGATTAACAAGAGACCAGAACCACAGAAGTAAATCTTTGCTTTGCTGGGACAATGGATGCTGGCCAGCTGGGGCTGGAGGATCCACTGTGATTAAGAAGAGGCCAGCATCGTTGTCGTGATATCTCCTGGGAAGTGTTTCCTCAGGGTCAGCACACAGAAGCTGTGTTCCAGAGGTGGCCAAGGTTGTGCCTTGTGCTGTTGTCCCAACGGTCATGGGTAAGAGTCACCTAGGTGGTACTGGTTTCACAGGTGTGAACGGGTTGTAGAGAGCAGCTGCGACTTGGCACCATGTGGCTGGAGTCCCTGAAGAGAGAGCCCGAGAGAGGCTACCAGTAAAAGTGCAGACTATTTTCTACAGAGACCCCAGCATTTGAAGATGCCACCACCAAGGACAGAAGCAGGTACGGTGTGGCCTGAGCCTAGGAGACACGCTGTGTGTGTGTGTGTGTGTGTGTGTCTGTGTGTGTGTGTGTGTGTGTGTGTGTGTGTGTGTGTGTAACCAAGGCTCCTTTTTTGAGTATCCCAGAAGATCATGAGTGGATCTCGGGCATTGGATAGTGAGTTACTCACACGGTTGGAGTTTGGTTTTGCTTTGCTTTGATTGTGGCTGTGCCCTGGTTCTTCCCCCTCAAAGTAAGAAAGGTTTCATCTCTATTTGATTTTACAGGAGGCCACAGCTGAGAGACTTTGAAGTGAAAAGACTTTGGATTTTAGAAGAGACTGGCTGTTTTAAAGAGACTGACTTTATAAAGACTCTGGAACTTTCAAGCTTTGAAATGTTTATATTGTAATGTTGATGTTAATGTATGATCTTGGGGAAGAACAAGAAAGGAAAGGCTATGGCTTCACAGCGATGTGTTTGTGTGTCAGGCTGACAAGGGGTCAGCTGCGCTGGCTAGTTTTATGTCAACTTGATACCAGCTAGGGTGAGCTAAAAGGAGGGAACCTCAGTTGAGGAAATGCCTTCATAAGATCTGGTTATAGGGCATTTTCTTAGTTAGTGATTGATAGGTGAAAGACCAGCCCATTGTGGGCGGGGCCATCCCTGGGCTGGTGGTCCTGGGTTCTATAAGAAAGCAGGCTGAGCAAGCCATGAGGAGCTATCCAGTAAGCAACACTCCTCCATGGCTTTTGCATCAGGGTCCTGCCCTGTTTCAGTTCCCCAATGATTGGCTATTCCTCCCCATGTGGCTTGGTCATGGTGTTTCATCACAGCAATAGTAACCCTAACGAGGACATCTGGAGTCTTCGTGGGCAGGACAATAAGAAATCACAGGCCCATAACCCCATCTCCTCAGAAATCTTAGGTAGGAGGATCACAAGTTCAAGGCCAGTCAGGGAAATTGAAAGAGGGGGCTGGAGATGTGGTCTAGCCTGTGTGAGGTTCTGGGTTCAGTCTCCAGCTTCATGTGAGGGGAAGAGAAAAAGAAGGAGAATATGAGAGAGGATGGGAGGGAGGAAGAGGGAGAGGAAAGGAGGGAGGAAGGGAAGGGAAGGGAGGGGAGGGGAGGGGAGGGAGGAAGGAAGGAAAGGAGGGAGAAATGGGAGGGAGGGGAGGGGGAGAGAGGGAGGGGAAGGGAGGGAAGGGGAGGGAGGAAGGGAGGGAGGGAGGAAGGAGCCAGTCTCTTGCTGTCTGCTTCTCCATGGCCCATGACTGAGCTTCTTAGCACAGCAACTTGTGGGAGGCTCCTGGCAGGTCCAGGCTCCTCCTCGTTGCACACTCCCCTGGCAGCACCAGCAGCCAACATTCCTCTATCTGCTCAACACACTAGGATTTCTGTGGATGTCTGCATAGAGGGCTCTGTGGATTTAAATAGCCTGAGTTGGGCTTTGGGAGGCAAACCCACCTTCGATTCTCAGGACGAGGGCCAGTCCTGTGATGGGTTTGATGTGGAAGGGAAGAGAGTCCAGGTCCCGACATCAAGACCCCAAAGAGGCCAAGTTCAAGGTCCAATTCACTGGGTGGGTGCCAGTCCTGCCTTTTATGGCCAACAGCTTCTTCATGCTCTCTGCGGCTGGGTAGGGGAGGGTGTGTAAGATACTCTTGTGATTTTTACTTGTCAGAAAAGGAAACTGAGGCTGGGCCAGGTAACTGAGGAATCTGGGCCTTCAATCAAGACTGACTTCACAGTTCCTGTTCCTGGATGTGACCTGTGAGAGTTTGTGGGTACTCTGACCTCCAGGATGTGGTGTTATGGATCCCTGAAGATGCAGTTGAAGTTAGGTTAGGTGAGCCTGGGGGTTCTGGGTCATTCTGGGGGATGACAAATAGGCATGGACACCTGTGTAGGTCTGGTACATTGAATGGTAGCCCCAGAAGAAGACACCTCTAACCATGGCCCTGGGAGCCAGGAATGTTTGAATAGGAGAGAATAGGAGAGTCTTAAATGAGCTCCCCCTGGGTCACCCCAGGGCTGGGGGTATCCCAGGATAAGAGGCCTAGTGTAGATAGAGGGATGTAGCCACAAGTAAGGCCTTCCTGGGTCATAGGGCGGTCAGAGACAGGAAGGAGCCTCCCCAGGATTGAAGGTGCCAGCTAACACCTTCATTTCATGTTCCAGAGTGAGCAGACAGACTTTTAGGCTCTGAGCAGTATCCTCTACCCTTGCCGCCCGGTTTATGGAAACCGGTTATAGCAGCCACTGGACCCTCATACTCAATGAGGCCCTTTTTGTCCTTGCTCCCGTTCCTCTGTATCTGTTCATTCTGGCTCTTCCTGTCCCAGACAGAAGCTGATACTTTTGGGCATAGCACTGGTTAGGAGTGGCACCCTAGGATGGAGGTTGGCTGTGGCGCCTTTTTTTGGCTGGGGTGCCATCTGTCTAAGCAACCCAGCCAGGCCTGGGAGGTCTCAAGAGTCTGGCTCCCACCCACCCTCCCCCTTATCTTGATGGATGTTACTCGGAGGGCGATGGAAATTTCCAGGCACTCTAGTCTGTGCAGCTGTGGGCAGCACTGTGCTGGGTTTTACTCAAAGATCCAGGGTCATAAACTTTTAAAAATAGGGCTCAAAGCTGCCAGGCTCATTAAAGGGAACTTGCTGACTTGGGAGACACACTGGCATCCTCCTGTAGATTCAGGATTCCCAATCTGTGTCTATTGACCCCAGTCAGACATCCCACATATCAGACATTTACATTTTTATGATTCATAACAGTCACAAAATTACAGTTATGAGGTATCAACAAAGTTTAAGTTTATGGTTGGGGGGGTCACCACAACATGAGGAACTGTATTAAAGGGTAGCAGCATCATGAAGGTTAAGAACCACTGTTCTAGATGATTCTGGAACTTGTCAGAAAGATCTGATTTAGAGAAGGTGTTCTTTCAACCCCAGTCTTCTTGTTCTTCCATTGACTGTGAGTTTTTTTTGTTTTTTGTTTTTTTCTTGCAGGGACAGAGGGACAGCATACAGCCTCCTGGGACGGGAGCTTCCTGGAAGTTCCCTGGGAGCAAATATGTGGTACTCTAAATGCTCCCCTTGGACAGAAAAACTATAATGTCCTTGGATGTAACTAAGAGGGGAGCCAGTGAGACAATGTTTCCACGGAGTACCTGAGAAAGAACTTGCACCACCATAGGCACAGTGCTGGGCACGGTGGGAAATAAAGTTTTTCAGGGGCTTCAGCTGTTTGGTCCCTTCACATCCAACACCAGACCATGCCCCTTCACCCACAATGCAGAGGGCTCCCATGCTGGACTAGCTTCTTCTCCTCCCATCAAGCCCAGAATACAGGGAGGTAAACACAAGAGAGGGGTTTCCCGCATTCCTGACAGGGGAGAAAGTACCTGTTCAACATTGGGTGGAATTGGTTTTTGTGCAATGCTGGGGATTAAACTTAAGGTTAGGAGGGGTCTCCTAGATTGCTAGGCCAGTGCTCCACCCCTGAGCTATATCCCCAACTCTCCTTTCAGCTCTATGCTATGCGTATTGTGTATAAAGTAGAATCTGTATTCTCTAGGGCTGTAGTTTGCCCTTCCCCAGACAATACTCCGTGAAGACTTTTGTCCATACTGAGGATGGAGCCTAGGGCCTCATAATGCCAGGCAAGCATCCTACCACCGACTTACATCCACAACTTTTTACTTTTTATTTTGAGACAGTATCTGTGACAGCTGTTATTGGTTGTCAATTTGACGGTGTCTGGAATTAACTAAAAATCCCAAGCAGCTAGGCATACCTGTGAGAGATCTTTCCTTGCTTGGATGATTTGTGAGAGGAAGACCCACCTTAAATCTGGGCCCCAACCTATATAAAAGACATGGAAGAAAAAAGCTTTCGCTCTTTGCCTGCTTGCCCTCGCTCTAGCTGCCAAGTTCATCTGTCCTGCTGCTGGGGCATTCTTTCGCTGGTATTAGAGCCTGCTTCTTCAGGATTCTGACGTAAACTGAAGACCAGCTAAAACATCTAGTCCCATGGACTGAATAGTGACTGCATTCTTGGCCTTTCTGTTGGGAGACGGCCATTGTTGGACTAGCTGGGTCACAGCCTATAAGACACTCTAAAAAAAAAAGCCCGTGTGTGTGTGTGTGTGTGTCTCTGTGTGTGTTTATTCCATTAGTTCCGTCCCCCAAAAGAACCCTAATACAGGGTCCCACTAAGTTGTCCAGGCTGACCTGGAACTCATGATTCTCCTGCCTCGGTCTCCTGAGCAGCAGGGAAGACAGTGCTGTGCCATCTGGCTTGGCATCTTGTGGTCATTTTTAACACGCATTAAGAATTTCATGGCGGCTTGTGGACAAGCGAGGCTGAGGAGTGCACCAGAGCTTGACAGCACACACCAGTGTGCACCAGAACCCAGAGCTAGGTACAGCAGGATAGTAAGGTTTTCTGTTTGTTTCTGTGTGTTTGTTCCCTTAGCACTGAGCAGGCAGATCGTGCACAACGCTGGTGTCTGTTCTCTTAGAGTGGCCTCGGCAGGCTGGATACTTACAGCTGGCATTTTGGATCCTTTAATTCAGGGTTTGAAAGATGCAGATAGAGAGAGACCTGGAAAAGCCCCAATAGGCCTTGGGTTTCTAGGAAGTTGGACTGTTCTGGCTAGCAGAAAAGTCGCAATTCTTTATTTTTTTTTTTTTAATAGCTTTTCTTTTCAAGTCTGGGGCTGGAGCCCAGGTCCTTGGCTGTTAAGCCACACCCTAGCCCAACAAATGGCATTTCTGAAGGGGGTTTTGTGGGTTCAGGGCCTGCTTTGGAGAGTTGGCTCCCAGGACTCCCCCCTCACAGACCTCAACACTCAGGAACGGAACTCAGGACCTCTGTCAGAAGCCACAGGATCACCACAGGCTGAGATTTTTTTTTTTTTTTACTTTTCTTTATCGTTGCCTCAGCATCAAGATGACTGCTGTTTCTGTGACTGCGGCTGTCCATTCAGAAGAGAGGGAGAAAGCAAAAG
This sequence comes from Alexandromys fortis, assembly GCF_014885135.2. NCBI lineage: Eukaryota > Metazoa > Chordata > Mammalia > Rodentia > Cricetidae > Alexandromys > Alexandromys fortis. The sequence goes on along the minus strand of NW_026068038.1, from coordinate 1,395,099 downwards.
CTACAAGAACAGACTCTGGGGGTGGGGGAGACAGTGGGGGAGAAATACATGAGTTCAATTCCCATCCAAAGATGTCACTTGTGGTGACAAGCCCAGTCCAAGTCCAAGGAGGAGGAGACAAGAGAATTCCCTCTGGTTCCCCTGGACTAATTGGTGAGCCCCAGGTCAGTGGAAAGTGCTGTCTCAAAAAAAAAAAAAAAAAAAAAAAAAAAAAAGAAAGAAAGAAAGAAAGAAAGAAAGAAAAGAAAAGACAGAGGGCTCCCAACTTCAGAGATTGACCTCTGACCTCCAAATGCACCTGCACATACGTACATCCACACCCCCACACTGTGTACCCCCATACACAAAAGAATAGATTCTAAACCTCATTGCATCACAAGCTCACCCTTATTCCCAGGGGAGGCTAGGGAATGCATGGGTTTTTGATGCCGGGGGGGGGGGGGGGTGCGGGTGGGTGGGGGGGGGGGGGGGGGGGGGGGGGGGGTGGGGGGGGGGGGGGGGGGGGGGGGGGGGGGGGAACTAACCCTGTGCTTTGGTCTCATAAGCACAGCTGGGGTGGGCACCTTGGTGTGACCGTGGGACTCACATTTGCAATTCTGTGCTTGGATAAATTCCTACAAATGAAAATTCTAGGTCAAGCTAGAGGTATGTTTTCATTGTGTGAAAACCTTTCCTCCCCCAAGGGTTGGGAGAAAGTGTGTGGCAGCTTTTATTCTTCCCTCTGGCTCTGCATATTAACACAAACATCCTCTGCCCGGTTGACCAATGAGCGGGCTGGCTGTGTGTGATGTAAAGGCCGCCAGAGTTTGCTGTGTGTGATTCGTGTCGTTGGAGAGAAGGACCCTTTCCTTCCACAGCATTTAGATAGTTCTTCGTTGTGCTGTCTGTCTGAGGCCGTGGCTCTGCTCTCTGTAGGGTTTCCCGGTCTGGCTTTATGATAAGCCCGTCTAATTCCCAGGAAGCTCAGGGAGGAGGATTGAATTTTCACTGGTGACCAGGATGCGGAGGGTCCACACTCCCTGAGATCTACTGTATAAACTCATATCCAATCGTGTGTACCCTAGAGAAACAGTCAAAGGGAGGGTGCTTGGCCTGTCTCCGCGGAGCTCCGCGCCTCTGGGTGGTGTTGATACAGCACTGGGGGACTCCGTGAATGGCAGGGACCCTGCTTCCTTCTCCTCAAGGCAGCCGTATTTCCCAGAGTAGAGCGGTCTGGGCCCAGCAATTACAGAAACCTTTAAGGGCTTACTCGGCAGCTCCTTCCAGAGCGCCTCACTTTAGCCCTCCTCGTAAACAGTAAACAGCTTGTAAAGCGGCAATCAGCCGGCTCCTCTGCGCTGCGCTAATCTGATGTAAGCCAGGCGCTGATTTATATACGCCAGCCCAAACAAGTCTACCTGTAGACCATCAAACTGGAATTTCTTCCGTCCTTTCTTCTGCTCTAGGGAACCGCTTTCATTTCTCCCTTGCCGGAGGGAAGCGATGTATTTATTTCAAGGAACAGAGAAGAGTAGTGGGCAGGATGCTGGGTACTGGGTGGGGGCTGGGGGGGGAGGGCGGGAGCTGCCACAGTCAGGGAGCCTTTGCAGAGAGGGAGGCCAGGAGAGGCCAGGACAGCACAGCCTGCTTGCTTTGTGTGGATGAGATGAACTTCCTGGCACTTACTTCATGGCAGGCACATGTGACCTTACAGATATGCACAGAGCTCCCCCTTCCACACGCCAGAACCTAGTGAAGGGACCCCTGAGCTCGGCTCTGTTGGCTGCTGTCTGTGCTAGTGTTGTGTGTGTGTGTGTGTGTGTGTGTGTTGCATTTATTTAATGTGCACACACAGACAGGCATGGGCCATGGCATACCTACAGAAACTAAAGGGCAAGTTACAGGAGTTGGTCTCTCCTTCCACCCTGTGGGTCCCAAGGACTGTACTTGGTGAGAAAAGCAACTTTACTTGCTGAGTCGTCCTGCCCCCCTTTTTCTTTCTTTCTTTCTTTCTTTCTTTCTTTCTTTCTTTCTTTCTTTCTTTCTTTCTTCCTTCCTTCCTTCCTTCCTTCCTTCCTCCCTCCCTTCCTTCCTTCCTTTCTTTTTTTTTTTTTGAGAACATCTTACTGGAATCTAGGCTAGTCTGGAACTCAATAGATAACCAAGGATGACTTTGAATTCCTTAATCCTCCTGCCTCTACCTCCTGAATTGCTGCGGTTACAAGTGTGTGCCATCCACACCTGATTCATACAGTGTTGGGGGATTGAGCCTCTGCTTGCTGAGCCTTCCTAGCCCTTGGCTACAGAGGAACCCTCCAGGATCATTCCTCAGCTCATACTCCAGGTAGAAGCCATGGGGGTTCCTTCTGGGAGCCACAGTTAAGGGGTTCAGTTTGGAAAACGAAAGAAACACAGCCAAAGAGACAGAAGACAGAGTGTCATGGCTGCCTGGCATTCCTGTTCTTACTGTCAGCAGGGACTCTATGCACAGACTCAGACCCTTTGCACAAGGCATACTGCTGGTCACACAGTCCCCTCCCTGGTGCATAAGGCTTACTGTTGGTCACACAGTCCCCTCCCTGGTACACAAGGAACGCTGCTGGTCACACACTCCCCTCCCTGGTGCATAAGGCTTACTGCTGGTCACATGCTCCCCTCCTTGGCTTGGGGGAGCTCCCAATGGTTCAGGTCTAATGTCCCTCCCTCTCTGCCCTCCTTGCCTCCTGACTTCATCAGCCACCTTGGAGTAGCTACAGTGCCCTATCTTCTGTGACCCCCAAATACTGCCTTGTGTGGTCATATCTGAGGGCTTGTCTAGTTTGTCCTCCAGAATCCAAGCCCTGGGAAGCCAGGAATCCAGTCTGCTCCCTGTCCCCTGAGAGGCCTGCATGGCACACGGTCAGATCTGGGGAGTGGGTGAGTTAAAACTCGACCAGACGTTCCATAGCGGGATGTGTCTTCAGGGTATTTAGGGCGCGGGCCAGCCTGCTTCTCCTGGAAAGCCATCCCTGGCCATTGTGATGCTTGGCAAGCACATAGTGGGGAAGAGATTTCTGCCCGCTTTAAAAGCCAGGGCTTGAGGGACACGTGCACAACCAAGGAAAAGGGGACCCTTCTGCACTGAGCAGTCACTGGGGTTGGGCTCCCCAGTTCAGTGTGACCACATCTGAATCTGCCACATCCACATGGACATGCTTCCAAGAAAGGCCACTGTCACAGGAGTGGGGCGGGGCTTTCTAGTGAGGACTCAGTTCTACCCTCAGCAGTGTCTTAACTTGAGCTGGAACAGCTTTTCTGGAAAGATCTATAATCACAAACGTGAAGACGCAAACTGTGAGGGCTTGGTGAGCTGTTACCTCAGCCGTGCAGATCTAAAGAAAATAGCTCTGTAGGTGAGCAGGACTCAGCTGGGAGCAGGGCTCAGATTCAGGAGCGGGGCTCAGCTTCAGGAGGGGGCTCAGCTGGGAGCAGGGCTCAGCTGGAAGCGGGACTCAGCTTCAGGAGCAGGGCTCAGCTATGGGAGCGGGGCTCAGCTGGGAGCAGGGCTCAGCTTCAGGAGCGGGGCTCAGCATTGTTTCAGAAATGCTCAGAGAGACAGATGTGACAGCACAGATTTAATTTGAGCGAAATGCAGAGCATGGAGGGTTGGTTAAAGATGGCGTCAGTTTATCGTTTAGAGCAGGGGTTGGGAAACTTCTGTGAGTTACCAGAGAGTAAATATTTAGGCTGAATGGGCTGCAAGGTTTCTCTTGAGACTACTTCTTCTGTGATCGTGTGAAGCAGGCTGGGACCACACACACACATATACATAGGCATGTGCACACACACACAGGCATGCACACATGCACACACACATGCACATACATCATATCTGCACACACATGCACATGTACACACATACAGCACAAGGTGCAAATGCACAACCACTTACACATAGACACACACATTTGTACTTGTATGTACATACACATGAAAGCACATGCACACGTATGTACACACACTCACACAGGCACATGTAAACACATACATACACACCCACATGCATGCATGCTGGCAAACGGCAGGTCCGTGACACCCTGTTTGCTGAAACGGGCAATAGCCAAATATGGCTCCTAGGTTCCGAGGTAGTCAGCTCTGGTTCTAGACCAAATACAAACAAAGCCATTAAGCACGATGGGGGACGGTCTCTGCATCTTCACAGAGACACATTGTCCTTGTCTCAGAGCTGTCCCCAGAGACATGCCCTGACACAGGGCTGAGAGTGCAGAGCTTATCAGATCACTGTGTGATGCCACACTGTGAGACAGGGAGAGAGGCGGTCTCCAGAGTGGGGCCTTTTTAACACCACATGTGCATTCACCAACCCTGCCTCCCATCATGTGTTCATGCATGTATTGTCCTTTCCCCCTCCCCACCACCCACACCAAGTTCCAAATTTGGAGGGACACCCTCCAAAGTGAATTCTGGCTTCTGAGGTTCTTTTTGTCTTTTGAAGGATTTTGAAATTTGAAGCTTTTGGCATTCATGCGTTTTGTTCAAGCACTTCACGGGTGTCTGGGGCTTCTGGGAGACACCCTGTAGGGTCTTGAGGAGGATATGGGGAACCTCCTATTCCTTGGTAAAGATGTGGGGGTGACTAGACACTGGTCTCTCTGTGTGGAGTCCTGTTCAGGGCTCAGTCCCCAGAAAAGAGTGGCAGGAGAGAGCGGGTTCTGGTTTTGTCCTTCTGTCCCCAGGGACTCTTCTCCAGCTTGGTGCCCCTCCAGGAGTGGCAGAGTGTGATAAAGGTGGGGGTTTGATGGTGGTTTGTGGGAAGGAGAGGCTAAGTTAGACGACCAAGCACCTGCCACATGGAGGGTGTGCTGGGGAGCTGAGGGCACAGTGGCAGGAGGGCAGAGCCCAAGTGACCAGCACCTGCCTTGCCTGTGGCACACTCCTTTCCACCGGCCTCCCACGCCCATCAGAGGCCGGGACCCCTGCTCTGCATTATCTCTGGCCGGCCTCTTTGGTCCTAGCTCCACCAGAGGCCCCGGGCGCTGCCTGCCCTGTCCACCAGCCATTGCCTGTCATCGGATGCACCACCACACAGAGGTTTCCTGGGGTCAATTCTTGCCTCCCAACTGAGGCATGTGTCCCAGAAGGGTTAGGATTAGTCTCCTCCGTGTCTGTCACAGCTGTCCCCACAGGGCTGACTATAGTAAATGCTCAATAAAGTGTATGCATAGCTCCTTCTAGCAACTTCTCCAGCCCAGAAAGACGAGACTCGGGCCACTCCTGGGGTTTAAGAGGGTACAGAGGAAGAAGACATTGAAGGGTGGGAGGCTGGCCTCACACTGCACTTCCTGCTCAGGTTCAAAGTCAGCCCTGCCCCTGGAACTGCCATGGCGAGTTTAGATTGTTCTAGAATCCTGCTGCAGCCTGTTCAAAGGCTCCCAGCCGCTGTCAGGAAATGTCTCAGGGAAGTCCCATTAAACATGAAACCCAGATGCAATCAGATGGCCCAGACTTCAGAAGGGGCCAAGGCTCGGCGCAGAGCATGAGGAGAGGCTGTGTGGCGGGGCTGGAGTGGAAGTGTGCCCACCAGGCCCTTTCTCATTCCACCTGTCACCCCCGAGTCAGTCTCCTGAGCACAGGAAGCAGCCAGGGGGCCGGTCCCCGGACAGGAATGCCCGGTGATTGCGGCTTCCTTCTGCTCCTTGGCACCGGCCCGCCATCTTTCTGTTGTGGTCTTCAAGACCAAACACGAACCCGGGTTTCCATTGTGGTTGCAATTTTGGCTTGTAATTTTATCACTTGAATCTAAATCCACTTCAGAAATGACATAAACTAATTGTCACTGGATAAACTGAAACTTTGAGGAGTTTATAGAAGGATTCAATGTTAAAAAAAAAAAAAAAGAAAGAAAATAGAAAACAAATGTTGCCCACAGAACTGTTGGCCCAAAGGTGGAAGCTGTCTGTTTCTTTGGAAGGCATTCACTCGACTGGGTGTGATGATGCCCACCATGGCCCAGAGCCCTGAGGGCAGGTCCTGGGTGCACCTCACAGCCAGGGAAACTGGGCTCACGTGAGGGTGGGGGAGGCTGGTTGTGGGCATCGTTGGGAAGGGCAGGGCTGCAGAAAGCAAATGGCCCCAGCTCGGATGAGTTCCTGATTCAGCCAAATGTGCCTGGTTTCTCTGATTAAAAATAAGAACGAAGTTAAATAAATGTGAATTACTGAGCACTGAGACAGCGCTTGTTGGTGGTTTCTATAGGCACACACTGTCAGTGCACATCAGACGACATCGCGAGCCAATGCTGGTGCTGGCTTCACGTCTTTAACGGGAAGAAGAAAGCTACGCAGGGCACAGAGTGATTGGTTCTGTCCTCACCAAGCTGTGGGGTCCAGAGAGCAGCACACAGGGCCCGGGCAGCAGGCAGCCTGTCCAGGAGCCAGTGCATCCTTCTTCCATCTTCTGTATGATTGGAAGTCTTCAGAGCATCTTCTAGAGTGGTGGTTGGTCTTTGGAGACAGGGTCTCGGTTATATACGCTAGCCCAGGCTGTCTAGCTAAGGATGACCTTGAATTTCTGACACCTCCCAATTGCTGGGATTTCAGATTTGTGCCCTCCTACCTGGCTTCTGGTCCACACCCTAGGGATGGTCCTTGATAGGTATTCTTCAGGGGTAGAGAAGAGAGTCCCTTGGGGTGCGTGTACAAGGGAGTGTCCCTGGCACATCCTGTTAGAGAGGAGCTGGGTTTGGATCAGCTGGATTTGCTCCTGGGGGCTGGGTGGCAGCTGCCATGTGATATGATGTTCTGAGCTTCCTGGTGGGCTGGAGTGTCCTTCTTACCCTTGCCTCTGAGAGACCCAAGCGTGCCGCAGCCCCAGGCCCTAGCATACTCACGCTCTCAGGGATGTTCAGACATGTAGCTCCAGAGTTGCCCTGGGACTGGGGAGTGGGGTGCTTACACTTGGGGGACACTAGAGACCCTGCTTCAAGAGTGTGATAGAGGGGGTTTGCTCTCCAAACTAAGGGTCTCAGCAGGCCGTCCCTGGACTTAGCACCTGGAGACCCATAAGAAATGTACATACCATGGGCTGGTGTGACCATCCAACTGAAGCCCGATGCCTGCAGCTCTCAGCAGCCCCACAGGGAGAGTGGGAGGATTTAGTTACATATAGCACTGGGACCTATGGCAACCAGACTCCTCCCAGGCCTGGAGCCACCTTAGCTCAGTGAAGGATCCTTTGCATCTCTCTCCCTGCTGAACCTCAGAGTCCTTTTTTGTAGCATGGCCTCCCTAGGCCCATGGAGGGACTCCATGGTGAAAGGGGAGTGAATGCCCCAAGTGGGCTTCTTTGCTCAGCTGATCTGAGCATTTGTGTCTATCCAGACCTGTGGTCACACAGTCCCGGAGAACCTCTGCCCTGTCCTGTCTCTGTCCACATCCAATCCTCACTGTCCCTTCTATTTACTTCTGAGCGGAGGCCTGCCCTCTTCAGGCCTCCAAGGGTACTGCACACATGTGGTGTACATACTTACAGGTAGGCAACCATACACATACAGTAAGTGAATATTTTAAGATAAAAATTAAGGTAGGGATTAGACATCCCACAGCCTGATTCAAACTTGCAACAAGGCCGCAGTCATCAACACACGGCTGATACAAAGGGACAGACAGATGGACGGAGTAGAACTGATTACCCATTAACATGCCCAGGTGGCCTCGAATATGCAGACAGGAGCCTAGAATTTCTAGGGAAAACCCACAGTGAAGGCACCTGTTTCAGGACAGGCTAGCAGGAAGTTGCCCCTTAGCTCACATCACAGACAGGCAGGCACTCAGAACACACCAGAGATATAGGCTTGAGAAATGAACACAGGACCCCAAACTATGAGACTCCTACAAGAAATTGCAAAGGTCTTTATCTGTTGAAGTTGGCTGTGACTTCATGGCCAGGACACTAGAAGCTCAGGTAACAGAAGAAGAGAGTTTGGGTAAACCAATGCAAGACATTCTCACAAATGTTCGCACCAGCAGCATCTTCAGGAGGCAAAGGTGGGGCATCTCAGGTATCTTCCCATTGGGAAATTCGAACAGAGGGGGGCATAGCCACACAACGGAATATCACTCAGCTGCAAAAAGGAGACACATGCTACAACGTGAACAAACCCAGAAGACAGTAGTTGTGCTCTGCCAACTACACGGGTCAGAGGACAGTGGATATTCTGTAAGGCCACTTCTCTGAGGGGTGGCACATGAGGACATTCACGGAGCTAGAGAGAGTGGCAGTTGCCAAGAGTCAGGCAGAGAGACTGACTGCCCCCACGGGCTGGGAGGAGAGCGTGGTGGTCACCAGAGGCTGGAAGAGAGACTGACAGCTACCATGGTCTGGGAGGAGAGAGTGGAGGTCACCACAGGCTGGGAGGAGGTAGTGGAGGTCACCACAGGCTGGGAGGAGAGAGTGGAGGTCACCACAGGCTGGGAGGAGAGAGTGGAGGTTACCATGGGCTGGGACGAGAGGGGAATGGGAAGCTGGTTAGTAGAAGTGGGGGCAAAGCTTCATGTCAGTGCAATGAAAAGGTTCTGGACTAGGGATCGGTCCCAAGTGTCTCTGTGTCCTACCACCTGCCCCCCAAAAAATGAAACAGAAAACAAAGTTCACAGCCACAGTGAAGCTAAAGCGAGGCAAAATGGGGCCCTGTGGCCAGCAATGGAGATTGAGTCGGCAGACGGGAGGCACTGGTGGGTATGAATATGTGTCTTGTGATCATGGCGTCTCTAAGTGCTTGTGGGGTGCCTCATACAGGAGGTGGGGAGAGGAGGGAGAGGAGGAATCAGCTTCACTCTCTAACGTATTTGTTATTACATCAAACACAATATGCCGCAGTGCGAATGTGGAGGGCAGGGGACAGCTTTGTGGGGTTGCGCTCTCCCTCCACTTTTATGTGGGTCCCAGGGACCAGACTCAACCAACAGTTTGCTGGACACAGACTCCCAAATCCACCTCTGTGCTGAGTGATAGGATGGGACTGGTTTTGTTTGTTTGTTCGTTTTTGTTTTTCGTGGAGAGATCTTTGCCAGCAAGTGGGTTTAACTTGCCTGTAAGCCTGAGACCTGACCTAGTCAATTCTTGGGAACTATATAGTAAAGATGAAAACCAGCTCCCTCAAGTTTGTCCTCTGATCTGGAAACACGTGCCATGTCATGTTCACTCACACTCACACTTCCCCCCAATCAATCAATCTATCTATCTATCAATCAATTAATAAAAATGCTATAGAAAATAACAAGAATTTCCCCCATGAAAAGCTGGTGAAGACAGTTTTGCTTTTCTATTTCAAGGGTTTCAGAGCCATGTGGCTTGTGTGACTAAATCCAGACAGTGCCTGGCAGCTAGGGACACGTGGCCCCTCAGCTCCAGGTCCTGGTTCTCTGGGCTTTCCCTCTGGCAGGGACCACATCGCTGCCTGCATTCAGGGCTGCCCTGTCAGTCCAGCCTGGCTGCTCGCATCCCAACAGCCATCTGGCAGGGAAAGGCCACTGGATCTTATCTCCTCCTTCGCTGGCAGGCCTGGCTCCACAAAAATAACTTTATCTGGAAATAAAATAAGGCGTGAGTGTCCTGGCCGTCCCATGCCCCCAGGGGGTCTCACTCTTGAGGCTGAGCCGGCCTCCTCTCCTGTGTGGCCATGGAGTTGATGAAGTCACCAGCACTTTGGGGGCTTTGGGACCTCACTGGGGCAGTGGATGCTGAGACACCCGGTCTACTCATCTTCTCTGTCTGTATTTGGATGGCGGATGGCTCTGGTCCCCGCACCCCACCCTTCCCGGGGCAGGAAAAGGGCATGCCCCTGTAGCGGCCCCGGCTGCATTTGCGTCACCCAGGAATGTTCTTTTTCTGGCTCGCTCTCTGGCATCGGCGGCCGAGAGGCTCCAGGAAAATCGTAAACCGTGCTGAATGGCACCGTGGTAACAGTCGGTCCCCATGGAGCACGCTTGTGAGTTGTCTTATGTCAGGATGAACTTGGCTGGGAAGCAGAGGCCACCAGCTGTGTGTGCGGCTGGCTCTCTGCATTAGGGGAAGGAGGGCGGAAGGCGGAGCAAATCTGAAACAAGTGTCCTCTGGGTCCTCCTCAGGGGGGTCATCTCGGGCCGCCCCTCACAGAACTGCCCACAAGACCAGCCAGACCCTTTCTTCCCAGACTCACTGTTGGGGCTGACTGTGTCACACACAGGAAACACTCGTGAGCACGAACTCAGTCCAGCTCTGCCACAGAATAGCTGTGTGACCTTGGGTGACTCACCTCACCTCTCTGAGCTCCAGCATTCCTGTCTGTGAAATGAGGCCATGGGGTGGGGTCAGGTGTTTCCTCTGTCAACTCTCTGAAGCAAGGGTTTCCACAACAGCCTGTCTGCTGAGACCATGACCCTCCTCAAGGGGCCTGGCATCTCTCTACTACTTCCCAATACATCACCATATATGAAGATGGGTGTTTAAGTTGGCAGCTTGCCAAGGCTAGCCCTTGCTTCACACAGACAAGTTCCTAATAGAGTCTAATGTCCCCATCAATGTCTATCAGCTGTCAATCATCTATCTTTTTAGCTCACCTGTCAGTCATTTGTAGCTCCAACCACCAATGAACAGCTCAGCTTTCACTGTTCCCTCGCTGAGACTTCCCTGGAGACCCCAGGTCACAGCCTTCAGGTCCTGTCTCACAGGCTCGAGGGCAGACATGGTGTGAGCTCATGAACGCTGGCACACCAAGGGAGTTGTCTCACTGTGGTACGCTGAAGCATTTGCAGCAAACACCATCACCTGCCCTCCCATGCGCTCTCACAGTGGCAATCCATGGCAGACACATGTCCCCGTCGACACCACTTCCTGCTACTCGGTGGGACCAGAGGTTCGGCACCACAGGTTAATAATATTACATTAGCATGTCCCCAGCTAAGGATGCAGATGTAACTCAGTCAGTAGAGTCCTTGCCCAGTGTGCAAGAAGCTGGAGTTCCACCAACAGTGTCATATAAACTGGACGTGGTGACACCTGTGACCCAGCACTGGATGTGGTGACACCTGTGACCCAGCACTCAGGAGATGGAACCAGGAAGATCAAAAGTTCAAGGTCATCCTTGGCCGAGCAGAGAGTTCAAGGCTTGCCTATCTTGCCTCACAAAAGTTTCTTTTAAGTGAGAAATAAAACTGATGGTCTTGGCATCCATAGAGAAAGTAAAGTGACTCTTGCCAGCCCCACCCTCTTTACCTCTGTCAGTGTTGGGGTGACTCCTCCCACAGAGTCCTCCTTCTGTCCTTGAGCACCAGCCACAGGGCAGTGAAGCCAGCGGGAACCCAGAGAGATGCTGCAGGCTGAGAATGAAGGACCCAAAGAAGGGACTCAAAAAAGGGCCTCTCTGTCCTTCTCAGCCTCTTCCTCTTCTTAGTTTTCTTTGTCTTTGTTTTATTGTTTCATATGTAAATCTGGAAGGAGGGGGCACGTGCACACAGGGAGGCCAGAAGAGGGAGTCAGATGCCTTGGGGCTGAAGTTACAGGTGATTGTGAGCTACCTTACTGTGTGTGCTGGGAACTGAACTCTGGTCTTCTGCAAGAGTACTGCATGTTCTTAACCGCTGGGCTATCTGGCCAGCCCTCAGTGGTAATGGTGTGGGTTTTCACTGCATAGTTTCCATGTTAAATCTCACAATTAAAAGGATGATAAGGACCTGCGGGGTCCTGGGGTCCTTGAGTTCCCAGGATCTGGCTCTGCCAGAATCAACCGAGGCACGTACGTTAGCAGCACATGACCTTCACAGAGCTCCCCATGAGGGGCTCTATGCATCTGGAAAGCACAGTTGAAAATATGTTTCCCTACGTTTCCCTGGTATCTCAGATGAAATCCAAGATAGAGCTTGCTGGCCTACCTGGGGCTCGCCGTGTGCTGGGATGGGACTCCCCTGCGCCCCCTGGTGGAGAGTGCATGTATGTGGCCACAGCTGTGGGTCTAGAAGGCTAAAGTCTGGGGCAGGTCAGCTTGTGTCACCCACACCACAGGCGAGAACACCTGACCCTGCAGCTTACAGCCCCATGCACCAGCTCCTCTGGTCTCGTCTATGTTTCCCTGAGGCATCTGGTGTTCCTGGCCGAGGAACTTGTGCCTGGAGCAGGACACCAAGAAGCGGCCTCTGGGAGAACCTGCCGTCTCCACTGTCCAAATCCCCTAAGCACAGGGATTTGTCCACACCTGGCAAGTGGGGAGGGCTCCATTCCGGAGCGTGGGGTCTGGGCAGGGAACCTCAGGATAGATTTGTGTGTCATACCCAGAATGCAGAGGCATCCCCGGATGTGAGGCAGCCTTGCTCTGCCCTCCAGAAATCTGTGAAGAGCAGGAAGAGGAAAGGGTACTTCCCAAGGCAAGAACGAGAGTGAGAGACCCTGGAGAAGCTGAGTCCCTTGAGGGTGAGGAGTCAGTTGCACTGGGAAGAGCTCGTGCAAAGAGCCTGTGGCCAAAGGCTCTCCTGTTGCATGCAGCTTGAGCAGACGCTGCCAAATGCGAGGCCAGACCAGCTTGGCTCACGTCGACGGAGGGCTGGGGTGAGGCCCAAGAGCCCCATCATTGAAGGATGGTTAGGGTTTGGTGTCATCCTGCATGTTATTTTCCTACATGGAATGTGTATGCATGACTAAGAAAGAACAAGTCCCCCTGAAGGAACAAAGCAGTCTCCCTCCAGCTTTTGCTCCCACCCCCCCAGATCAGCCACTCTGGGCACCTCTATACTGGTCAGTTCCAGTTCCAGGGACATGGTTAGGTCCCATCTCAAACCCCAACCAGAGAACTCCAGACTGTAGAGATGTGGCAACAGCAGAGCCTCCAGCAACTGCCTGTCAAATGGGCAGGCTAGAGAGGGCACCTGCTGTATAAATAGGAGTGCTACTTTCCCAGGAGGCGAGAGGAAAGAAATGCCCATTTGGGGTGTAGAGGCAGGTGAAGCATCTCCGGATCTATCCTCTCCATAGGCTGCCACAGAGACGGTGGGATGACATGGAGAAATGACCATGCAGGGATGGATGGATGGATGGATGGATGGATGGATGGATGGAAGGATGGATGGATAGATGGATGGATGGTGGGTTAATAAGTGCATAAGTGGAGCAATGATGGATGATGGGTGGATATATGGATGGATGAATGCGTGGGTGGGTAGGTGGGTGGATGTGCTGGTTGGATGGATGGATGGATGGAAAGATGGACAGACAGACAGAGGGATGGGTGGATGGATGTTTTGTGAGTGAATGGCTCAGTGATGGGTGGGTGGATGTATGAATGGGTAGATGTATAGATGAATGAATGGAAAGGGTGGATGGATGAATGGATGGCTGGATGGGTTGATGGGTAACCGGATCAATGACAGATGGGTAAGGTGTTGATGGAAGAGTGGCTATATGGATGATAAATGGGGGGGAAGATAAGTGGGTGGATTGATGGATAGACAGAAGGGCTCCATCCCAGGCACTGTCCTGAGGTGACACATAACTGTTTTCTGTGGCTGCCAAAGACCATCCAGGAGAAGTTGTCTGGAACTGGCTGCCATCGTGAGGGGCAGACAGTGTCCAGTCTCCCCTCATGGCCATCTCCACGCTCCGCTCTCTCGCATACTGTCCCTTCACTTACACAGAAACCCCAAGGTGCCTGGTGCTCCAGGGCTGCACTGTGTTTTAAGAGAAACAGCACCAGAGCCTCCTGAGGTTGTGGGAAAGGAGGAAGAAGTCCCACAGGGTGGCTATCACGGCAGGGACAGCCAGAGTTGAGAGGACTCAATAGGAGAAGAAAAAGTCACTGGTCACTGTTCCCACATGGACAGACTCAGCCTCCCCGAGCAGGTGCTACCTCATCCCTCCTGCCTTGAGGGGCAGCACCCAGCACCCCCTGACTTGCTACCTGTGTGAGTCCTATGTTCCAAGTGCTCTGGGTAAAATGGAAGGCTCTGCAGTTGCTTTGGCCTGGCTCCCCAAAGCCTGGGGCTGCCCTACCTGGGCCAGACCATTCACAGAGTCTGGAGCTTCCAACACCAGGGTGACCCCCATAGGAGGAGGAAGCAGACAGGGAGGCCAGCTACAGAAAGAAGGGTGGCTTTGTTCAGACGAGAGGCTTGTGGGAAACTGAGAGTGTTTTTAAGCCTTAGGTCTAGGGGATGCTTTTTGTGGTCCCCAAGGTCCTGCATGTTGAAAGGGAGGGCGAGCCTGCGGGGGACCTTTGTCTTGGGGACATCAGAATCGGAAACATGACAGGAAAGGTCATTTCCCAGGAGAGTGTCTATTCACGTCTATCGGAAATGGCTGTCACCGGCCCAGTGTGAGGGACAGCGGGGTGGAAGCTCACTCTGGGGGTCCGCTTCTTCATCAGCAAACATCTCAGGACCTCTGGTGTCTCACAGTCTGCACTGGGGCTGGCTCAGAAGGAGCCTATTCGACAGGCAGCACAGGCAGAAAGGACCAGTGTGCTCTGTGCCCAGCAGGAAGTTGTTTATGGGGTTGGTGGTTTGTTCTGCCCTAGCAGGACTGGGGTACTTCTCTGAGCAGGTGGTCTGTACATGGCACCTTAAGGTGAACAGGGTCACAGCAGGGGTTCCTGGGCGTCTGCCTTTCTGAGCAGATACAGATGGCCCCTTGGCTGTGTACTGAGCAGTGGGGCCCCCGGGGGCGGAGCAGGGGCAGAAAGGGAAGAAAGACAAAGGCACAGAAGAGGCCAGAGTGTGGTATGAAGATCCTGGACATTTACCTAAGCCTGGATGTTGGCCTTGTGGCCCCTGGAACCCTAAGGAATGAACTTCTGTTCTTTAAAAATTCTCTAGTCTCAGGTCTTCCGTTACGGCCCCAGGCAACAGACCAAGAAAAGAGCATTTATTAATGTATTCAAATACATTCACACTCACTTAAATATATTCATAAGCATACTTATTTCTATTATTAATATCTAGATCTTATATTACATAATGATTTTATACAACATATAAAATCATATAAAAATAAAAACAAATAGTGGTAACCCTAGTACTTGAGAGGCTGAAGCAGGATAGAAGTCATCCAAATGAGTTCCAAGATCAGCCTGGGCTACATGTGATCCCATCTCTGTATCTCATACATACATATATCCATAATACATGCTATAGAAACCAATACACATCTTCTCAAGGACGATTACTTGAAGCCCGTTTCTGGGTGGTGAGCTGGTTGGGGCTAGGGTCTTGTTCCTGTTGTGACCCTGGTGGAAAGGGCCAAAGCCTCTCCTAAGTCTCTTTCAGTGACTATGGAAAGCTGTCCCTATGGGAGCTGAGATAACAGAAGCCAGGGGTCTGTGGGAACCCAGGAACATCCTCCCAGAAGTCAGAGACTCCACCTCCATTGCCTCAGCCCAGCCAAGCTTGGGGACCTTCCAGAGAGACGGACATGTCCCTCCCATCACCCCCAGCACCCGTTTGCACACTCCCAGATCTCTGCCTGTCTCCAGCTGCTGTACCCAAACATATGGCAGGAGCTTCACTTAGCCCCTGCCTGGTAGGTTGAGGCAGGCAGTGATCTTTTGGCCAGGGACAGGAGTAACTCTCTCAAGAGTACAGACACAGACTGTGTGGGAACCCTGGGTGCTGGGCTAAGTGTCCATCCAGCTCTGACTAGTTCCCCAAAGCACACCATGGTGTGTGTGGTGTGACCTGATGTGTCCTGGTTCAGTACGGACCCTAACTTTGCTGCCATTTGACTTCAAACAATTTCTCAACCCTCAGAGCCTGTGGTCCCGTAAGGACTTTACAGTCCAGGAGGAATGTGGGCCACAGGTGGGTGCGGCAGCACACGCTTGTCATTTCAGCACTGGGGAAGTGGAGGCAGGAAGATCAGGAGTTCGAGGCCAGCTCCAGCCCCATAAAACTGTCTCAAAACAACAAAATAACAGCTGCCATTGGCAAATTCTGCGCGTAGCTGTCACTGTTCTCACTAACAGCAATGGTGACCTTTTGGGTGTGTTTCTTGCATGAATGCAAGGACCAGATTCCTCTCCTCGCCAGCAGCCCCTTGGAACACCTTGGAAGCTCAACAAGGCAACCTTCTGTCAAACTGTTGAGATAAACAACCCATGCCCCTCCCCACACACCTCTGGATGGGCAGAAGGCACCCAATCCTGGCTCAGGCACACTCTCCCTCCACCAGCTATCTGGAGACCCCATGCATAGACCCTTGCAGCGGAGCTGGTATCAGGTCTTCCCCAACTCTGCTTGCTCAGCTCACTATGCGTGTGCCTCTCTCCTTAACATGTCCTCCCTTATGAAACCCACACACCCCCAACATGGGGATACTGTGACCCCAGGTGATAGAAGGAACCTGGGGCAGAGTATCCCTCTACCCCCACTCAAGCTTAGGTCCCCAGGATGGTGATGTCAGGGGAGGGGGGGACTTAGGATTGGTGGCCCTCAGAGTCTTACTGATTAGTCATGTGACCCAGTAAGCAACAGGATGGCTGGGCATGGGGGAGGGAGTAGGGAAAGGCTTTGTGTTTTCCGTGTTGACAATAACTATAAGACTTCTGGGACATCTACGGCCTCATCCAAGGAATTGGGGTGACCTTAGTGTGCACGCGGGAGGCACTGGAGCAGCAGGTGGAATTAAGCTGCTAATCAGTCTTGAGACGAGTGATGATGCTGACAAATTTGGTACCAATGTAATCACAGAGGTCCTTGGGTGTGGAGAGAGAAGTTAAAGGGCGAACCAGTGATGGAGGTTGGCTCTGCTCACTGTGGCTGCAGGACCCAAGACACATTTTTGATGCACCCTCCCCTGTGGGCCACCTATGTGCCTGGAGGTGGCACAGTGGGACTGAGTCCTCCCCCAGACCACTGCTCCCTTGAGGGGCACGGACAGGAGGGATGTAGGATCCTGCAGGTCTTGGCAGCACTGCCCTGAGCCAGGGGAGGGTCGAGGAAGCTATGGAGGAAGCAGGGGGCTGAGAGCTTTCCACGGAGAGCAGAGGGCGGAGCGAACAGGATCTTACATTCCATTTCAGGGAAAATGCTATAAAAATAGGGTCTCTGGAAATTCCTCTGCCCCTTCACGTGTGTCTGGAGGTGGGCAGGTCATCTCCTATCGCTCAGCATCTCCTGGCTGGGATGGACTTCCCCAGACACTTTCAGGAAGCTGGGCAGAAAAGGCCTCTGGAGAAGATGGAGAACTGGCTGCTGAACTCCTTGGCAAAGGCTGTGTTAGCAAGGTCTCCAAACCTCCTTGGACTTTCACAGGAAATTAAAATGCAAGAGATCAAGGCATCTGCCCAAGGCCATGGTCACAATGGTGCTTCCCCAGCCCTGGAATTCCAGGCAATTGCTGAGAAGCCAGGCATTTCTTCTCCAAACTTAAATATAATCAGCCCCACAGCCCATCAGCCCCCACCTTCTTGTGGTCAGAAGTGACATTGTGACTTCTGATGCTATCTAATGGCAACTGCCAACTTGGAAGAATCTAGTACCACCTGGAAAATGGTACTCTGGGCATACCTGTGGGAGATAATCTTGATCCTTCCTGACCGTGGGCAGGGATCCCCAAAATGTACAATGGAGGAAGCCAGGTGAGCACCAGTGTTCACTTCGCTTTGCCTGTGACTGTGGATGTGATCAGTGGCCTCACACTCCTGCCGCCTCAGTGGGTCACACCCTTGAACTGTGAGCTGAATAAACCCTCTCTCCCTTCAGTCCCTCCATTGGGCTATTTGTCCCGTCAGCAAGGCAAGACGCTAAGGCAGCCTCATGGGAAAGCAAGGGCAGCAAACTGGCATTGGAGACCCGGGGAGTTAGAAAGTGCCACGGAGAGTGGCAGCATGGTCACTGGTGGGTAAACCAGGGCCATCAGCGGAGAGTCCTTGTGCCCCCCAAGGCCGCTGTACCCCAAGCCGGGTCTTTACTCCCTGGCAGGACCACAGGTGAGCCGAGAGTTCCCAGGCACAGACTCCATCTGGGGACTTCTCTCCAGGCTGAGCTGGCCTCTGGCCATGCCGCTGCCCCGTCCCACTGCACATGCTGGGAACTCAGAGTCGGCCTTTTTTGCCTGGATTATCTCCTTGAAGTAAGTAGAACTCTCTACTCTGAAATTTAGGGATCTTCCGACTCCCTTTGAAATGAGGATCGCCTGTCAGGAAAATCTTCGCCCCTGATTTTATCTAGGGAAGTTCTGGAATGTCTGTTTCCTTGAAGACATGGGTTGCCGCGCTGTGATCCTCCAAGGTGACTTGCCGGGAGGTCATAGTTCACAAGGATGGTCTCTGCCTCACTAGGGTGGGATGGGGCTCCACAGGTACTCCAGACCGGGACTTAGTAGCAACTGGGATTAGAAACCACTTTTCACAGGCTGGGCTGTACCCAGTCTGAGAATTCAGACTCAGGATCTGTTCCACTCACTCGCAGGAGTGGGGGACATCCAGGGAGACATCCTTTGTCAGAATTCATGCACGTCATGAGTGTCTGGAGTGGAGGTATTTAAATTTCTTAACCTAGAAGGCGTGGCAAGCATCTTTGGGGTAATCGTTAGTTCTGAAATCCCCATTTCTTTGTTTTCAAGACACGTCATCCATCAGGGATGCTTGGAGCATTCTTTTCCATCTTCCCAGCTACCCAAAAAGAAAACAGATGCAAGGAAAGACGCCAGCTGCCCTGGACGGGTTCCTCCCTGGCCTCAGGGCATGCTTTTCTGTAGGCCAAGGCAGGGTGAGAGCCAGTGCCCTGAACATCTGACAGCATCCGACTAAGCCAGAAATCAGGTTGGGAACCTCTGCTCCTGCCTTGGCAGGAGGGATCCTGTGGGATGCTACCTCAAATGCCAAGGACACCAGCCCCCTCCGGATCCAGTTACCTGAGGTCATTGCGGCTCTGGCCACATCCCCTGATGACTGTTCACGTCTTCGCTGGAACATGAACCAGCTGTCAGCTGAGGGTCTGGGTTGGCTCCACCCCGACTCTGACCCAGCTGGGTTGCTTTATGGTCTTCCTTTGCCAGTGGCTATTAGGAGAGTTACGGTAACCACATCTTCCAACATGGCTCCACGGTCATTCCTGCCTGAGGTGATGTGAGTCACTGGCTCAGCTAGGCTGACTGCTGTTGCCAGCGACCTGCAGGGATTGTTTGGAGACAAGAGTTGGATGAAAGCGTAAAGCCTCCGGTGAGCTGGTGCGGCTGCAGTTCCTGCGCGGCCCACCTACAGCCCCTTCCGTGAGGACTTCAGGCATGTCCTCTACCAAAGAACACCAAGGACAGGGGACAGCCCAGGAGCCCCTCTTGGCTCCCATAGACAAGAGCCAGAGAAACAGGAGTCATGGGTTCCATTTGTCCCATCCACTTAGTGCTGACCACTGCTCACGCCTCCCCAGGATACACAGGTATTAATTTAGATTAAAGCGAGGGGCTGCACTCATAACAGGAGCTGCTTAAGTCACGTGTGGGGGGCTGCATGCACCTGACTTGAGTTTTGTGCCCCTTCCAGGGGGTGGCTATGTAAGGGGGTGAGAGCAAGACATAGAAAAGTGGAGAAGTGACCACGTATACTGGACGTGTGGGGAGGCCAAGTGCCATTTGGAACCAAGCATCGGAGAGGCTGGTTAGGAGGCAGACAGCTGCAGGTGGAACCTGGTACCACACACAAGCACGGGTCTGTGCACATATGTGTGTACATGCACAGACAGGTGTGTGTACTGTGTATGCACATTCATGTGTGTGTGTGGTGTGTTGGGGGGCAAACCCAGGGCTTTGAGAATGCTGGGCAGACAGTCTTCCCATGGACTCGTACCCTCAGCCCCACCGTTGGTTCCTAAGAGTAAAACCAAAGCAGGCTGGGGGCTCAGCTCCCCACTTTCCCCGGACATCTTATCTACCGTAAGAGCATCACAGCTGCTTCCACTCGGGCACCAGCCATGCATAACTGCCCGCACATGCTTTAGTGCCCAGGTTCTTCTCAGGATGGGGGCGGTCCGAGGGTCAGCACAGAACCCTGGTCCCTGAGGAACCAGCCATCTCCTGACTGTTAGCTTTCACTCCAAGGCTGAGAGTCCATCACTGGAAGAGGATAGGTGCAGAGGGACTGGAGGTGGTGGTTCCTGCCTCCCCTGCTCACACTTCATTGGCTAACACTGGTCACATGGTCACTTCACTGCCTAGGAGGCTGGGAACTGGGCTCTGGATTCACAGAGGGAGACAGGGTTCACAGGTGATGATGCCTGGTGCCACCACTGGGTGGACAGCGGGCATCTAGCCCTGCTGCTGAGAAAAAAAAAAGTCCCTAGTTCCCCTGTGGAATCCCAGGCAAAAACAGAAGGAGAAGCAGGGTTCGGTCTTGGTGCCAGGGGCGTCACTGAGCAATGGTCAAGACCACTGTCTCTCCCAGGGGGACGCACAGTGAAGTCTGTTGCCAGAAATGGGTTGAGCTGCCCGGCAAAGCTGCCTGCAGGGTACAATTAGCAGAGTTCTCAGACAGGGGCTGGAAGGCCAGCTCTCCTTCATGACCTGAATGGGTCATTTGTGGCTCAAATGACAGACGAATGCAATAATTAGGACCATTTAGCAAAGAGGAGGTGAAAGGTCACGCCGTGAGGCCACCCTTCTCCTGTTACCTCCAGTGAGGGGTGACTGCCTCAGACACTCACAGACCCGTGCTGTCTGACTGACCGAGATGTGGCTACCTCCATCAGCTGCTGGTGGTGTCCTCAGGGCTGTCAGAGCAGGCACGGGCTCTAGGCAGGGATGTCACAGGCAGGATTCAAACTCCATCCCCACTGAAGGATTCCTCGTCAAAAGGGACAAACTGTGCACCTATCTGGATCGCCTGGCCAATCCTAGTGGGAAGTTCCCAGGGTTCTGGATGCTGAGTGTCAAGAAAGGCAAGGACCTGCAGGCAGCAGGCTGGGGATGGGGCTGGTCCCCACAACCTGGCAGCAGACAGATGCTGGACAGCGATGTTCTGAGCAACAGGTACATGAGGCTGGGGCCCATTCTTGCCCATCACCCCCTCTATCTACCCATTTCTGATGACAAGGCTAAGTGTCCTGAGGGCCACGCCTCCTGCCACTTGCTTCCCAGTGTTTAAGATGTCAGAGAAAGTTCGTTGGAGAATCTCTAATGAATACCCCAGGAAGATGGCTGCCTCAGCTAAGGCTTGGATAACTCCCTGTAAAATTCTTGTGTTGAAACCCGAATATCCAGTTCACAAGAGATGGCATACAAAGCTGGATCTGAGGGAGGTATCAGGGTTAGAGGAGTCCTGGGGTGACCCCAGACCAGGATAGCGTCTGTAGATCTGTAAGAGTGGGGTGAAGGACTTGGGTGGGCCTGCAGCTGTCTCACAGTCTGATGCCCCAAGCCACAGTGACACACGTCAGGCCCAGCGGGTACATAGGACGTGCTGCCTACTCTTACCCTTCTAAGAGCAAAGTGAATTTATCCTCCGGAGTCATTCAGTCCTCCATGCCAAGTTATAGTCACAGAAAATGATCAGGATAGAATCTCAGATCGCCAAGCTGGGTCCTCAGGAACACAGACTCTTCCCTGCGAGCTATCAGCTAGTGGGTCTTCCCGCCTGGATCTGAAATCACCCCCAACCAGGCTGGCACAGAGCTGTGCTGCACTGTGGCTGCTCTGTTGCCTGCACACAGGCTGTACATGTGTCTCGTCTCCCCTATAGTTCCATAAGAAAGCCGGACACGGTGGTGTGTGCCTGACACACCCCTTCCCCCATCATGAAGGAGACAGAGGCAGAAGGAGTTCTGTGAGTTCAAAGCCAGCCTCAAATTACACAATGAGTTCCCTGCCTCTAAAGAATGTTTGTGAGGAGAAAGGTGCACACCGGCAATCATGAAGCTTCGAACTCACTGTGTCTAAGGCTTGAAAGCCCAGTGCCTCCCTCCCACAGTCTCCTGCTAGTACAGGGGTTGAAGTCACACACAAAGTCCCTCACTCCCTCGCTCGGTCTCAAACTCCAGCTGGCCTCACCCACAGACAGGAGACACATTAACAAGCACCCCCAGCATGCCTCCTCCCTCTCTCGGCCTCAGTTTCCTTACACTGACTACACAACCCTGATGGCTCATGGTTGATGGAAGAATCGAATTAGAGGTAGCTCATGAGCTTCTTGATTTTCTATGACTGGTTCCGAAGCCTTTCCAGGACAGGGGTGGGTCCTCCTGGGCAGCTCTGCCCCCAGGGAGTCCCTTGCCCCCAACCCTATGGTGGTGTCCTTTCTCATCTCCTACCTCAGTGGTACTCAATGCTGTGACCCTTTCATACACTTCCTCATGTTGGGGTGACCCCCAACCACAAAATTATTTTTCACTGATACTCTTCATAACTGTAATTTTGTTACTGCCATGAATCACAATGTAAACTTCTGATATTTACCATGGCGTTAGGTGACTCCTACAGAAGGGCCATTTGAGCGCCACTGTCCAACCTGTTTGCTGCCATCTTCACAGGTGACAGCAGCTAGTGCTGAGCAGGCCACAGCTCTCCCAGACACTCAGGACAAGTGGCCCAGAGTGGAGAATTGTCTCAGATTGTGTCCTGTTTGGCCTCACAGGAGATGAGAGACAAGGTCACTAGACCAGGACACCTCCAAGCCAGGATACCTCAAATGCTTAGCAGCCTCTGCACCTGCATTTAAAGGAAGCTTGAGTGTGTCAGGGCTGGGGGACCCTAGACAAGTCTCTGGCAGTGAGTTCTGATGCAGGTGACTAGCGCATGGCAGGGGAATGGCCCTGTGTTTATCCACCTCTGCTGGGAGGACGGAAGGAAGAGGCCTGATGCATTTGTTTGTGGAGAAAGGTCACTGGGTCCCTCAAAAACTGCCCAGATCTGGGAGCTCCTGGGGTCAGCCTGGTCCCCAGGGAGGAATTCTTTTTGTTTTATTGTGTCATTTAAGGACCGAGTGTTGAAGTCACCAAAATATATAGCCCTAGAGAATGCAGACGCTAAGATAAATAGGCATCGGGGATCAAACAATCGTGTCTACAGGCACCGTGAAACTCAACTCCAGGGGAGGGGAGAGCCGCCCTCACCCCAGCCAGCAACCAGCTACCCTGTTAGGATGCCAGGTCGAAATGGTTTCTTGTTTCCAAGACTCCCCTTGAATCCCTTCCGGAACCAGGGACTAAAACACTCTATAATTGCCTGGGAGCTCAGGAGTGAGTACATTAGGATCGTAGGACCTAGGAGATAGGGATTCCCTGGGCATGGCTTCCCTGAGCCAAGCTGTCCAGGTCTGGAAGTCCACTTGGCTAGCTGGAGCCATGGGGGTCCCTGTTGTGACTGGGTAGACTGGGGGAGGCTGGTGTGGGCTTGCCCACAGCTGTCAGGAGTGAGGCTGCCTAATGGCTCCATTGCTGCTTGCCTCATTTCCTTATCTCAGAAACTGGGAAGCCATGTGACTTGTGAAACTGGATCCTAGATCTCCTCTTAGCCTGGGAGCCCCACTGCCTTTGGGGGAAGACAAGGCTCTTCTTTATCTGTGGGGACACATTGACATGTCACATGGGCCACACCCTGTGTTGTTTGGAGCTGACTTTCCCTGGTGCTGGGGATGGGACAGGGTGTCAGTGCGCGGGTTGCTACTCCCTCCTAAGCACCGCATCAGCAGGGCAACAGCTTCCTGCGTTGCTTTGGTTTTGGTTTTGTCATTGAGACAAGGACTTGTGTTGCTGTGGAACTCTGCCCACCTGAGTTATGTCCCCCAGACCCACAGTGGAAGGAGAGAACTGACTCCCAAAAGTTGCTGCCTTGGTAAGGTGGCTCATGCTTTTAATCCCAATACTTGGGGATTACAAAGGCAGCTGGATCCCTTGTCTACATAGTGAGACCCTGTTTCAGAGGGAGAGGCGGGGAAAGAAAGATGCTCTCCAGGCTCCATAAGCACACTATGGCGCAACTATACTTGCTCACCACCCACAAACACACACAGAAAATAATAATAAAAACCTAAAATGAAGCTAGTGATACGATTCGTGCCAGGACACAATTTGATTTTACTCCTTGTGTGCTGTGTGAGGTTGTGTTTTCACACATGTCCTTGGGGCCTCGTGGATACTTGCTGGCTCCCAGGCCACTGCTTTAAAGACAGGGAGGCGGGCATGGCTGAGCTGGAGTCTGGGAGCCAAGGCTCCCCATCCAGGGCGTCAGAGCCATTCCCTTCTCTGTCGTTTCTCCTTCTTGGAGATGTATACTGTGCTCCCTTCACAGAGAGAGGCCTTGTAGACATGGAAGCCGGAGCCCACCACAGCTCAGAGTTAACACTAATCTGATTTCAGATCCCACAGTGCAGATTTTGCTGCGATTTTGGCTTTGGAGCCTAATTAAGTCAGTTCCACTATTATTGGGTTTGAAAGTAAAACACAACTTCATAATGAAGAACAAGACCACAGAGGCAAAGGTGTTGCCATGGGGATGTGGCAGAAAAGTGGATAGCAGAATCAGGCAGGGGGAGGGGGTATCCCAGAATCAGACTGAACCACGGTCTGTGTGGATGGCAGCTTTTCCCCCTCACACATGGCTCCCTATAAAAAGAATATCAGAAAATTGGTGTGGTGGCTCACGCCTGTGAAGCCAGCACTCAGGAAACTAAGGCAGGAGGATTGCTGAGAGCTCAAGGACAGACTGGGCTACATAACAAAACTATCGAAGCAAGAAGGCAAGAAAAGGGGGGATGAGAGAGAAAAGAAGGAAGGAAGGAAGAGAGGGAGGGAAGGAAGAGAGGGAGGGAAGGAGGGAGGGAGGGAGGGAGGGAGGGAGGGAGGAAAAGGGAAAGTGGATCAGAACTGAGATGGTAAAGAAGGTTAGACAAATCAGAATATTCCAGAATCATCTCTGGAAGCCTTTTCCTCTACTATTTCAATTAGTAGGGCCACTTCCTGGCAATCACCTTAAAACCTAAAATCCCGTGACATCTGAGTGCACCTTCAGAGTGCACAGCTAGACAGCAGAGGCGTTCACACTCTCAAAGGCTCGGGCCAGTAGATTGACAGTAGAGGGTCTGTGGTCCTGAGTTCCAATCTTCCCCCAAGTATAATAAATGCTGTAATTTTCAACGTAAGATACCAAACACATTGCCTGCCTTCTATAGCCTCCACATTTCCTCCATTTCTCCACAGCAGAACATCACCTTCAAAGTTCAAAAACTTCAGAAGATGTAGCAAAGAAAGGACCCCTCAAAATATAACAAACAAACAAGCCTTTGCAACAAAATGCATTTAACACAGACTTTGTAGCAAACGACGACCTCTCTGTGTCATCAATTAGGAGAGTAGACAGGTAGCTTTCCATTAATAATTTTTGAGTCAGAGTCTCGCACTAGACTGGCCTCAAACTCACGGCAATCCACCTGCCTCAGTCCCTCGAGCACTGGGTATATAGGCACAAGTCACCATATGCAGCCTGACTAGCTAACTTTTGGGGGGGCGGCGATGTTTATGGAGCATCTGCTGTGTGGTGAGCGTTGTCCTTGGAGTTGGGGGTACTATGTAGATGAAGACATAGGCTGTAGGGTTCCTGGATCATCCCTAGAGCACGAGGGGACAGAGACAGCAGTACAGGGAGAGAGTGGTTGATACGGTCCCACCATTCCATCTCGCATGATCTCCCTCCTAATGGAAAGAAGCCCCCTTCTGCCACCGAGCCGGGCACTCTGAGGACAACTCGTATGCAGCCCTGCCAGGCCCGCTTTCCCATGGGGTCAGTCACAGGGACATGAGATAGAAACGAGATCCTTTTGCTTGCCCAGCAAGCACCTCACCCACCGAGCCATCCCCCAAACCCTTGATTAACAAAAAAGAGTAGAGAGTCAAACAGAGCAAGGGGGACAACTCAGTGCAAAGTGCTTGACATGCGAACACAGGCACCTGAACTCGGATCCCTAGCATCCATGTAAAAACGCTGGCTGAGGTGGCACATGCTTGCAATCCTAGAACCGAGAGAGGAGGAGACAGGGTGGTTGCTAGGGATTGGCTGGCCGGCCTAGCCTACTTGAATTGTAGACTTCCAAATCCATGAAAAACTCTGTCTCCAAAGAAAGGGGGCAGCACCTGAGGAATGACATCATACCTGAAACTCTGTATGTAGGACCTCTGTTCTACTTGTTTGCACACACACACACACACACACACACACACCTAAAGCAGCCCTACCTCAAGGCTGGGTCATGAAGCACATGAGTGTGGTTAATGGAGCAGAAGGGTCCAGGCCCTCTTCCTGCTGGGCTTGTACGGCCCAGCATAGGTGAGCTCAGGAACAGCCTGCCATTTCCTGAAGCGTCTCCATGTCACCATCCCTCGGGGAAAAGCCAGAAGCTGCCCCCTCCCCATCCTGGTCCACATGGAAGCATCTGTCTCCTCCATGTGAATTCCAGAACATTCCCTACCACACTTTCATTTTGAACACGGAAACAAATCAACGCTTGTTTGGGAACAGGGAACAAGCCTGGGCTTCACGCACTATGTGACATACAACCACAGACTGGGGACCAGGGACAATTTTTCTCTGTGTCTTGTGCTTTACTTATGAAAAGGGGTCCACCTGTGGACCGGAGAGATGGCTCAGTCCGTAAAGAGCTTGCCTTGTGAGCACATGGACCCGAGTTCGATCCCCAAGACCTGTGTAAAAAAAGCTTGGTGTGGCATACACACTTGTGGCCCTCCTGCTGAACTTGCACACTTGTGACCCTCCTGCTGAACTTGCACACTTGTGACCCTCCTGCTGAACTTGCACACTTGTGACCCTCCTGCTGAGCTTGCACACTTGTGACCTTCCTGCTGAGCTTGCACACTTATGACCCTCCTGCTGAGCTCGCACACTTGTGCCCCCCCCCGCTGAGCTCACACACTTATGACCCTCCTGCTGAGCTCGCACACTTGTGACTCTCCTGCTGAGCTTGCACACTTGTGGCCCTCCCGCTGAGCTCGCACACTTGTGGCCCTCCTGCTGAGCTTGCTGGCCTGCCAGCCTAGATGAAGAAGCAGGCCAGGTAGAGAACCTGTCCCCAAAAGCAAGCTGAATGGCCCCTGAGATAAAACACTCAAGGTCCACCTCTGGCCTCACACTGCATGTTCATACACACGTGAATGTGCAAATACATACACAAGAGAGTGTATGCACTCTACAACTTGCTTTTTTTACTTATTAATCTCACTAATTCACGTATGCACACATGTGGAGGTCAGAGGTTAATGACAGATTTTTTAATTTTAATTTTTGTCTTTCACTCTCCCATATCAGCTAATTAAGTATTTTGAGGCACAGTCTCTCTCTGGACCTGAATGGACTAACTAGCTGGTCTGGCTGCCGGAAACCTCTGCCTAGTGTTGGGGTTGCAGGCTTGTGCCAGCACATCAGCCCCATTGGGTGCTGGGGATCTAAACTTGGGTCCTCGTGACACCCCGAGCCATCTTTCTATCTCCCTACTTTTGAACTTTGAAACAGAGTCTTTAAGTTGTCCAGGCTTTCCTGGAATGCCTTTGTCGCTCAGAGTGGCCCCAAATGCCCTCTGTAGCCCAGGCTGGCCTTGCGTCTCTTGTTCTTTTCTTTTGCTTCAGCCTCCTGAATAACTTGACCTCATGCCACAGCACGAAGCCTGGCTTCTGTTTTGTCTCCCTGTGTTCTTGTTCAGTTAGATCATCCGAGCAAAGTCATCCTACCTCCTAGTCCTATAGACTGGGGCACCCAGTGAGTTAGAAAACCTAACCAGATTTATGATTCAAAGAGCCATGGAGGGACATAGGTAAAAGGGAACCAGGCTGGAGGCAGGCTCCTCAGCATGGGGAATCTTGTCACCAGAAAGCAAACTGTGTGGCCTTTCTGAGCCTTTAACAGTTCTATACGGAAGACAGTGACAGGAAGCAGTGAGGAAACAGAGGCAGGGGAGTATCTACGGGAGGCACAACCAGCTCAACTCGAAGTAGCAAAACACAGAAGGGAAGAGCCACAGGAATTCCCGAAGAGAGAGATCTGAACAGTTCATGAGCTTGGACAGAGGGGCAGATCACACTGAGGGCAGGGGCCATCCAGATTTCCCTTGAGTTTGATGCCTCCATTAGGGCTGCAGCTGGGCCACTGTGAGACCTGATGTCTGTGGCCAGGAATGAGCACACTGCAGCGTGTGGGGGTCTGGGCTCTGCCATCCCATTCTTTGCTGTAAAAAGAATGAAACAGACACAGAGATAAAAGAGAGGCCCAGAGGAACAGGAGGAGGAGGAGGGAAAAGGAGCCTGGGCCAGCGAAAGAGTGAAGGAGAGAGGGGAGGAAGAGAAAGGAGAAGGTGGAAGGACCGAGGAAGGAGTGCTTATGCTCATCCTCCTGGAATATTCCAGAAGTGACCTGAGGTGCACAGCCAGCCCCACACACCCTGCATCTGGTCTGTGTGCCCGGCAGGGCTGATGCCGTTCCTTGCATGCTGGATCCCAGATGGAATCCACCCGCCTGCTCTGGGTCACTCGGGCCTGTGATGCTGGTTTGTACTGTGTGCCTCTGCGGTAAATGGATATTATTTCATTACGGGAACAAATTATTATTGCCTAGTGGGTAGAGGGCAGAAGGAGCCCTGGGCTTATTAGAACCAAACTTCCTGAGGCTGATGGGCCCTGCCGGCGGCTCCGCCTGCACAAATCCGCTTTTAATTACGGAGCGTCACTGGCTTAATGCACCATAGCTGTCTCATCATATTTAGAGCACGCGTCTACTTAAGATATTTAATTTAAAGTGATCGCCTTAACTTCCCCACATTTCCCAAATTTGTGCTGATGGTGACCTGCTGGTTTGCAAATTCTCCCCCCCTTTCCTCCTCCCCCGTTCCGTTTCTCTTCCACCAGGGCCTCTAGTTACTGGAGTCAGTGTACACACTGGGGTCCTCTTTTTTGGCCAACCTCACGGTCCACGGTGACAGAAGTCTTTCACACGCACATGTCAGGCTCTCAGAAGCCACTACTGTGTGCTACAGGGTGCCAGGCATGGGGAGGTTCTGGGAGCAGCATCACCAAGCCTCAGCTGGGCTCTGATGGGGAAATTAAGAGATTAAGCAGCTGGTGGCCACTAGCCACGCAGTTGGTGGTCACTAGCCACGCAGTTGGCGGTCACTAGTCATCTGCTTTCTGGGCAGCTCATCCTGGTGATCTGCATGAACACGTAAGTGCATGCGTGCGTACACACATATGTGTGCGTTCCTGTGGGGTCCAGAGGACAGCCTCAGGCGTCGCTCCTCAGGAGCCGTTTGCCTTGCTGGGATTCTCCTTGGCCTCGGAGCTCTCTCCTTGGTGTAAATGGGATGACCAGAGTGTCCAGGGACCCACCTCCACAGCCCTAGATCACAAAGATGTGCCCCCTCACCCAGCTTTTTTCATGTGAGTTCTGAGGCTTGAACTCAGGTCCCTGTACTTGCCCTGGTCTTTCTAAGGCAGGAAGAAGAAATGGGGTCTTTCCCAGCTCAATCAAGTCTCTCCTGAAACAAAATCACAGGAAGCAAAAAACGTGTGCCAGTTCTCTGGTCCCCAAACAGGTGTTCCTTCTGGAAGTGTCTTAGGTGTGGCAGCTGCATGATGATTGCATACCAGCTCTGTTAGCTGCATGCCAGCTGAATGCCAACCGCAACACCTGCGTGCCCACTGCACGCTACCTGCGCTTTCTGGTCACCCTTGCTCTGTGACAGGCTCAAAGTCAGGTTCCAGGAAGAACTCCCAGAGTTACAAGCTGAAGGGATTCAGGGAGGGTTTGCCACTGAGTTACAGGGGCCTTATCAATTAGGCTCCAAGAGTTGGGATCCCCAGGGGCCCCACAGAGCGGAGCCCAGAGCTGTGTGGCACATCCGCATGGGGGAGGGGACAGCCACTGCCTGTTCCAAGCCAGGGTCTCAGCACTCCTCTTCCTCCAGCCAGCACAGGGTCATGATTCAGAATCTGTCAGGAAGTAGGCACTTGGCTCACCAAAAAAAAAAAAAAAGTCTAATTTTTATAACTTAATTTCAGGAAATCACACATTGCCATGCCACAGCAATTTTTTTCTTTCTTTTTTCCATCATACACTTTGACATGATTTTGTCAGGAGAATAGAAAAATAAGTCCGAGTATCAGAGTATAGGCACACACTGGTATCACCCACCACTTCTGGCACAAGGCTTAAAAAGAACTAAAGACGGGAGACAGGATTTGTGGGCCATCTGTGTGGGGGAAGAATGTGAAACTCCTGGCCTATCCGCCTTATAAAAGATGCTCTGTTTGCATATATACACACACAGGCATACACATACATATACATACACGTGCACATGCACACACGCACACACAAACACTCCCATATTAAAAATGGCTTCGGGAAAACTGAGCCCTGGTCATGTCACAATGGTGAGACCTCGTCACTTTTATTGTCTTTTTTTCTACTTTCCTAAATGTCCCCCAAAGAAAGAGTATTGTGTTTCTATCGGAAACTAAATGACTGCAGGAAAGCAGAGTCTGTAGAGGAAGCGCTTGAGGAAGGAGGGCCCAGAAAGGACCCATCAGTAGTAAATGCAGGGCCGGAAGCTTAGGATTGGGGCTTAAAGGCAGAACATTGCATGAGGCCCTGGGTTCCACCCCAAGCACCACAGAAAGCTGGTGTAATGGCACACAGCCTGTCGTCCCAGCATTTGGGAGGCAGAGGTAGAAGGATCAGAAGTTCAAGGTCACCTTGGCAACAGGGAAAATTTGAGGCCAGCCTGGGCTATTTAAGACCTGGTCTCTAAATGAATTGATAAATAACAAACAAATAAATCCAAGGCTTCAAACTTCATCCCTGCTCTGAAAGAAGCAGGAGCCTAATCCTGCTGTTTCCTGACTCTCTGGGCTGCTTTGCTTCGTGTTGAACACCGGTGGAAGATGATGGCTGTGTGCTGACACGGGAGCTCATGGCTTCCTCTCCGTAAGTGCATGCTTTTTCCATCTCTCTTCCTCTGGAACTTGGTGTCAAAGTCTAAGGAACTGAGGTTCAGATCCAGTCTGTGGCATGGCCCAGAAGGAGAGAGAGGCCATGCGTGCACTTCTGGCTTTTTCTGAAGAGCCAGAGGTTGAAGTTGGCTGTGGGGTGCTTTCCTGGGCTGTGGGGCGGGGGTCACTGCAGACCTGCCTCACATAACAGCCTCAGGAGAGGCCTCCCTGTTTCTTTCCTCTGCAGAGCAGTCCTTGGCTGCCCACTCCCCGCTCTGGGCTGTAGAAGGTCAGCTAGGATCAGCAGGAGCAGGCAAATTGCCCCAGAGCTCACGCGAGGGCCCTCGCCCCAACTTGGGGTAAACAAACTTGCCTTAAAGGTCACTTCTTCAGGCTCTGGCTCCAGCGGCCGGAGGAAGCTGCAATCATTTTTCAGGGCTGTAAATGCCAGAGAGGAACGCACTGAGTCACGGCTTTCCTCCACTCCGCTGGCCAGAGAAGCCTCTTGCAAGGCGTTTCCTTGCCAAATAAAGTCGCTGCTTTCCGCCTGAACCCGGAATGGGCCTCGGGTAACCTCTGCTCAAGGGTCTTGGGACGTGAGCTTTTAAATTTAGAGTGGGAACTTGGAGTTTCCAGCCAAGGTGCTCACCCCAGAGGAAGCAGAGTC
The DNA here is from genome assembly GCF_014885135.2 of Alexandromys fortis. Lineage (NCBI taxonomy): Eukaryota > Metazoa > Chordata > Mammalia > Rodentia > Cricetidae > Alexandromys > Alexandromys fortis. The sequence continues at coordinate 1,363,518 of NW_026068038.1, read as the reverse complement.
ACCCCACCCCCACTGTCTTCCCCTTGTAATTGGTGAAATCAAAGGTGGGGACCACTGGCTGTGCTCATCCAAAGGCATCTTGGGGTACCCCTCGGTTTCATGGCTGTTTTTCTTCCCTTTGAATTTTGTGAAGTTTATTTTGAAAAAGTGAAAAGACTTTCTTTCGTGGCTGTTTTCCTCCGGTTCCAAGCAATTCCCAGCTGAGCCCGTTGCCTACACGCCTGGAAGGGTTCAAGTACCCACGAGAGGAGGGTGACATAAATCGTGAAGACAAACTTCAGTGAGACTGAGAAGCCTTCTGTTCAAAACACAGGCATTCCTCTAGCGAGGAACAGCCTCTTTCTAAAAATACACACGTTCCTGTTGGGAACTGACGGTTGGGCTAACTCATTTGAAAGTGTGACTGACTGACGATAGGGCCTTTCCCTCAGAGTATGGAGACCTGAATACCCAGGGAAAGACATTCTAAAGAACAGCATTGAACTGAATGGGAGGAAGGACCGTGGCGAACAGGTTGGGGATCATGGCAAGCTATGTCTCTTGATTTCTTAAAAGCACTTCTGTACTTGTTGTGCTCCGTTGAAATTGTCTCCTGTTAAGGAAAATGGAAGTGGAAGCTTGGAGCTAATTTGGCCTCTGTATCGATGAAGTTGGACTTCTCCTCCTCCTCCTCCTCCTCCTCCTCCTCCTCCTCCTCCTCCTCCTCCTCCTCCTCTTCTTCTTCTTCTTCTTCTTCTTCTTCTTCTTCTTTTGCCATGAACAAATGGAAAGGTGCTATCCCAACCCAAATCCCCTGGGATGTCCTTAGGACCCTCTGCTACATTGCAGCCTCTGAGACGGTGAACTTCTCAGGTACCTAAACGGTGGCTCTGTCTCCACAGTTAATGCCAGTGCCTGTGCAAGCAAGACACTTTTCTGAGACCAGGGGCCAAAAAAAGTGTTACTTTCTCTTTAGACAACATAGCTTACCCCAGAGGCTTTAAAGTGGGAAAGTTCTCTGTGTTTGAACAGCGGGAGGGTGGCGGGCTTTACTTCTCCATCACTGCGTGGCTCTGGGCAGGCGCCTTCTTCTCTGTGCCTTTAACTGTGATGGAGAAAGTGGTGGAAGAAGGAACTATGTGCTTTAGGCACAGAGGGCAGCTTGAGAGTCAGTCCTGGGAGAACTCAGCACAGCACCAAGTCCAGTGTAAGCTAGTCACATGCTCTACCTTGGAAGGGTTAATGAATTTGAGCTGTGAATGCAGGGGCTAGAAGAGCTGTGGTGACCGCCCTGTCCTAGGGGTTCACAGACAGACACAGCCATCTTTTCTAGAAAGACATTTGTTCTTATTCAGTATCTACTGATGGATGGCTGAGTGAATGGGTAGGTGAGTGAGTGAGAGGGTGGATGTTAGATAAATGATGAATGCACGGGTGGATGGATGGGTAGATGGGTGGGTGGATAAGTGAATGGATGGGTAGGCAGTTGGATGAAAAGGTGGGTAGGTGAATAGATGAATGAATGGGTGAGTAGATGGATGGGTAAATGATTAGATATGTGGGTGAATGGATGGGCGGGTGGATGAATAGATGAATGGGTGGGTGTGGACCAGGTAGATGGGTGGATCTGTAGATGGATGTGAGGGTAGATTGATGAATGGGTAGATGGTTGGATGGGTGGATGATGGGTGGACATGTGGGGAGGTAGACCAATAGAGATTCAGACTGGGATTGGATTTGCTGACCATTGAATATATTCACTGCTGGGGGATCTATCTTCACCTGCTGGTCCAGTTCACAGATGCATATACCCCTGATGTTGATGTGCCAGGGAGTTTTTTAGGAGCAAGCTCAGCACAGTGATGGTCAGCATGTACATCTCTCCATTTGCCAGCTGTCCCTATGCTGGCATTTTATCCTGAGGAGAGACTGAGACTTTTGTGCCATAGGCCTTCCCTGCAGGGCCATTATTGTTCATGGCAAAGATCTGGCAGAAGTCTAAACTTGGTGGGGTAGTATGCAATGTTCATATACAATGTGTTGGTCATTCCTGCTGGTGCTATTTATTGGGCAGAGAGTCAGCAGCCGTACAGGAGCCAACATCTTGGCTTTGAAAAATAAAGATGTGTGATCCAGTATATCTCAACATTTGCCCAGGCTGGCCCCAAACTCGGTGGTGAGCCTCCTGTTTCAGTCTCCTGAGTGCCTGGATAATAGACACACAAGGTCATACATGGCCCTTGAATAATTTCATAAGGAATCTTGTTAGTGTGTTTTTCAAAGAGCTCCATGTGCCCTAATTCTGAGCAAAGACAACAGATATCTAGGCTCTGCTGAGGCCTCTGTCTGACTGCCAGGCCCCCAACAAGATGACCTCCCAGGGCTCAGAGCTCCCTGTGACCTCAGAGGACAGCTGATGGATCACAGGGCCAGAGGCCTATCTGGGTTGATAGTATGATAACCTCTAAGTGCTGGCCTCAGCTGAAGCACTGGCCAGAGACCCCACAGTCCCCAGATCCCCTCAGCAGTAAACAGGAAACCAAGCCAGGGCCTGGTGGCCAGTGGAAACATGCCTTCCTGGCTTCCCCTGGCATACAGACCCAATTCCCGGGATGGGCTGTGAGCACAGGTACCATGGGAATGAATCAAGACCTGGGGTCTTGAGCCCCTCCCTTGAAGGGGGGGTCAGGCAGACAGAGGGTCTAGGACAAGGGTCAGGGATATAAATAGTGGAAACAAGGAGCTGGGACCATGCTGCTGTGATTCCTCTCCATCCCCCTGCTACAGACTTGGGTTGAACACTGGGGAAACTGAGTCAGGCTGACTCTGTTCACCTGTGGAGTTCTGGAGGCGATAGTGGGGAGCTGGAGTGTGGACTCACTGTCATCCACTGAACCACAGCTGTGATTTAGAATCGCCCAGGGGCTGAAGTGCTTGCTGAGCCAGTGTGATGGAGCTAGAGTTCAGATCCCCAGGTAGATGCCAGGTGGGTGCGGTGACCCACCTGCAATCCCAGCTTCAAAAGGAAGAGGCAGGATCTCCAGAAGAAGATGACTAAGCAGATGAGCCAGAGAGCTCTGGGTTTGATTGAGAGACCCTGCCTCAGTGAAAAAGGCAGAAGAGCAATGGATGAAGATTCCCAGCCTCAACCTCGGGCCTCTAAGCGCAGACACCCGTAGACATGTGTCCACCCATGAGAATATATGTACCCGCATTTGCATAATACATATATGAAAATGGAAAAGAATTTTTTAAAAAAGCCTTATCAAAAGACCCTACCTAGGAAGTTTTCCCCTTCCATTTCTACACACATATTCTCAGTTGATCTCTTCCTAGATCCTAAGGGATTATGCAGTAAAGAAAATTAACAAATCCCCGGAGGTCTGTGTGGCCAAGCGCAGGATGTAACGCAGACACAGTGGGTCTGTCACAGGGGTGGCCGCAAAGCCCACAGCTAAGGTCTCTTTGGTGACCCACAGAGCACAGGCCATTTGTCCTGTGTCTCCCAGCGGAGAGGGCAGAAGAAATGCTGGGGGCAGAGCACCAGAGGCGGCACCCACTCTCCCAGTGTGACCACGATGACCTCGGAGTGTCGTGATCGTCACATATGCTGAGGACCCTAAGTCTGTGCTCCCAAGGTGGTCAGCTCAGGACGTCTCACGGCCGAGGTTTCAAAACCTTCTCTTTGCAGCAGAAGCATCTCACGACCCGATTCATGACAGGTTTAAACCAGTTTTCTTTTATTATTTTTTAATGTGCGGTCGGTGGTGCATATTTTAAAATTTGTATTTATTCATTTATTTTTATTTATTTGACTTTTTTTTTAAACTTACAGTAAAGGGAGAGAAATCTTTAGAAAATCCCCGGCTTCCTTCTGCAGGGCCAGTGAGTGGCAGACAGTTAGCCTTGGGCTAGGGTTGCCTTCACGACCTTGGTCTCACATCCATTATTCATCTCCCATTTCAGAGATGTAACAGAGAGCTTGAGTAACTTGCCCAAGGTTGCACAGGAAACAAGGGGTAGAGCTGAGTATGAACCCAGAGCACCCAGCGCTACCATTGCCTATTCCAGCCTGTGCCACATGGTCTGTACAGGGAGCAGGAGGACTAGAACATGAAGCCGCCTTGAAGGTTCTGCTGCCTTATTGCCTCTGCTAGCCTGCACTTGGAGTGAATCCAGTTCTAAGCCGTTTGGGGAGCTTGGTGGCCTGGTTAAGGTCCCTGATGCACGGGTGTTGAGGTTGGTGTTTCACCAAGGCTGTGATGCTACAACTCTGCCTCCTGGGTACTCATCAATGCTATCATCCAAGCATAGAGAAAACAAAACAAAACAAAACAAAACCCAGCATCACCGTGCTATCGGTGTGATCCTGTGTCTTATAAGTCTTCAGGGGAAGGGAAAAGCTACCTTAAAAATTCTAAGGCCTGGTGTGGCTTTGCCCTCGGGTATCTTAGCCCTTACAGGAAAACTCTGCAGTGTGCTGGAAGCTGCTGCCGGCAGCTGGCTGTGGGAACTGACTGCAGTCTGTCCCCTCCAGCTCAGCAGCTCCAAGGAAGCCTCACTCCTGGAATGTCTGTGCATGTACACTGCATGTCAGGTTACTGGGTGCTGGTCTCCCATGGCCTCTCCTGTGTCCCTTCCCTCAGGACGATGTCCGGCTGGGAACAGATCTAGTGAAATTGGTCTCTAGAGTGGCCTTCGTTCTGCTTCCCTCAGCGTCAGGCCCTCGGTCTCTGGCTTGCATTAAGCTGCATAAATCACAGGGCTGCTGTCAGTTCCCTCTGGTGAGGAAAGGGCAGATGGAAGCCAGGGTCACGACCTTCATGTTTCTCAGCGGGAGTGGATGCGCCCTCCACAGCGGGGCGAGAGGCCTGTGCTGTGCCGAGGTGGGCCTTGGCGTCAGATGTGCCTGTGTGGGCGGCACGGGATCTGCAGCTTGTTTTATAGCCTGGCACAGCTGGCTCTCTGATCACCTGCCGACATCTGGTTAGTAGGTGGGATTGTCCCAGGCAGAGCTTCTAGACTGGGACAGGGTATTGGGGGCAGGTTTGGGCATTTAACCCTTGGAGGGAACTTTGTTGCTTTATGGTTCCTCAGTTTCCCCACAGTGAAAAAGCCTGGTGGCAGGACAGATCAAGGAACAGAAACACAGGAAGCCCAGGGAGCCTAGAACACAGTAGGGAGTCAGGCACATAGTAGATATTCAATAAACCAGAAATGTCACTGCCTTCCTGCTAAATGCAGAGGGGCTGGGCTCTCTGGACAGCTCCCTTCATCTTGGGTTCCAGAAGGGAATCCAAATCCTTTGGGGGTGAGCATCCCACACATCCTGTCCTGACCCTGCCCACAGTGATGGGACCCCAGTCTGAACAGGGTGTGCTCCTGCCCCCACCGACCATCCTTGAAGAACCCCAGCATCTCTGCAGAGTGTGTCAATGGTTTGGATGAGAGGGTCATCAGGGCAGGTAGCTGGAGAAGAAAGGGAAGGCTAAAAGCTGGTTGCAGGGTATATCTGAGCTGTGCCTGATATGTGCCTTCCTCTGCTCGGTCACCCCCCTCCCCCGTCTCAGCCCCCATTTGTGGATGGGTACACTGAGGTTTGGGGCAATGGTGCAGCTCATCTCTGCTCCAGTCAGGACAGAGGCAGTCCAATGAGAGAATAAAGCCAAGCGGTTCCTAAGAACATTACAGCGTGCTCTTCAGTTCTTCAGCCACCTCACCTCCCCCTAGGTTGTTCTCTGTTTCCTTCTCTGTGACATTCTAAGGCCCAGCAATACTGCTTTCAGCAAGAACAAAATGGGGTCCAGGTCTCCCCAGTCCGGAGAGAGACCTGTGTCCGTTTGGCCTATTCATTGCAACTCTGTTCCACCAACTCTTGGTCCCCAAGGGTCCACACAAGCTCCTGCAGGGGCTCTCTGGGCAGCTGTACCCAAGGATTTTCTGTGCCACACAGGACTCTGAACAGCTCTAGGCTCTACCTCTGTCCATCATCCGTTGTCCTGGTGAGGACACTGAAGAGGGTTTGTCAGACAGAGGATGTAGGGGCACCACAGAGGGACAGGATCCCATAGGGCACTGAGATTTGCATCTGCCCTTACCCTGTGCACTCTTGCCTGTCACCCTGCAGAGTGGTCCCCAGGTCCCCATTCTCTGAGGAACTTATTAGATTCTTTAATGTGCCTGCCTTTCTCTCCAGACAGAGAGGCTCCTCATGGATGTCGGCCTCAGTAGCTGGGCCTCATGCTATCATGGCGGTTGCTGCCATCGTGGAGCAAGCCTGGGATGATGGGGAGAGCAATGGCGCCTACAACCTCCAGAACAGAGCCTGCTGTCTGGGGTCATTGCTCAGCTCTAATCTGTAGCTTTGCACGGTAGAAGCTGTAAGGAGACAACTGGCCAATCAGTCCCTGGTGGACAAGGCCATGGTGGAGAGAGATCTGTTCTGCAAAAGCGTGCTGGCCCCTGAGCGTAGCCCAAAGAGGCCACAGGCAACCTGGTATCACTGGGAGGACTCTGCCTCATACTCTGCATTCTAACTCTGTGGGCAACTGGGCTTCACTGCAAGGCGGGTCTCCAAGCAGAACCATGGCTGGTCTACCTGGCTCAGCAAGGGCTCCATTAGGTTGCTGCCTAAGACACAGGACCTCCCAGGGACTACTCGGGGGAGTATAGAGAGAGGAGGCAAGGATGGGCAGATGCCAACCTGCCTGCCTGTCTTTGCTTTCCACTCACCAGTGAGCATAGTGGCAGTGGGAAGAAGACTGGGCTGGGGGACACAAGAGGCTGTTGACTAGCTCCAGGCAGAGCCTTCCTCTTGGGGACCAGCATGGCTCCCGGCAGACTGGAAGCAGCTTCTAGCCTCCCAGAGAGCTTTGGGTTATAGAGGCTGTGCACAGGGAGATGGACCAATGAGGTGGCTATCTGAGGCATCTTCGGAGAGCATGCCCAGCTTCCGTAGCCCTTCCCCATCTGTAGAGAGCTGCGTGGAGCCACATCTGATAATCAGCTCCTAATTATGGCTAAGACCTGACTTATGCTGTGATCATGCAATGATTGTCAGCTGCTTGCATATGCGTGGACCTATGGGCAGTGCCCACCTGGCAATCCAGGGTTGGTGGCCCATGCCTTTTTAAGGGCTGGGAGAGGTTTGCCCAGAGAGAGAGGAAGAGGGAGAGGGGAAGAGAGAGAGAGAGAGAGAGAGAGAGAGAGAGAGAGAGAGAGAGAGAGAGAGAGATACAATTGTTTAAAAAGGTCCTGAATAAACTGCCACCAAGAAGAGCTCCGGTGGTCGCGTCCTCCTTGCGGGTCGAGGTGGACGCGACACCCATCCACATGTGAGACCATTGCCTCCTGAACACTGGCTCTGGGTCAGGTGACTAGTTGCCCTTCTTGCTCCAGCAAGGCTCAGACTGGGGCACAGAGAGGGCAATACACTTGTCCCAGAGTGATCAGGCTCTGCAAAGTACTGATAAGCTCGTTGAGAGCTGGTGCCCTCTCTCCGGCCTCTGAGAGTGCAAACCACATATTCAAGGTGGGGTACAGCAAACACAGCACCATGGGTGAGCAACATTCCACAGGACATGTCAGCCATCTACCCTGTAAGGCACCAATGATCATCCAACCCAAAGAGAGAAACTGAGGCCCCAAGAGGTTAACAGACACCCTCCTGGTGCCCCCAGCATCCGTGACTTGACTTGGTCCTCACCCTCTGCTCCTCTGAGGAGTTTGGAAATCACAGAGCATCTTAGAAGTGCGTCTCCCAGCATCCACAGGGCTGTGGGACCCCGTGGACAAGTGAAGGCATCCTATGTATGCCTCTGCACCTCTGCGTGCAAGCGTGTGGCGCAGGCAGGCGACCGGGCAGGCGGGCGCCTGTGTGGTCCATGGAGCTTCGTGTGTGTGGTCCTCACCAGCCCAGCAACCATCATCTGTCCAGAGGCCACTCGCTGCTGCGATGGCCGGCATGTTTACTTTAGTCCTGTCTGCACCGGCTGAACTCAGAGCCCTGTCTCCTTCCAGCTGGACCTCCTCAGGAGGAAGGAGAGAGAGAAGGGGGAGGGGCAGGATTGCAGGATGAAGGAGCCTGCCCCCGTGCAGAGGAAGGATGCCCATGCAGCTCCAGGGGCCAAGCTGCACGGGGCTGCTGCATAAATTGTGGCAGACTGCTCCACACCTTTCTGGCTCCAGCACCTCCAGCCCCCATCTGTGGACCTCACACCTCCGTCCCCAGCTCACGCACGGTCATAAATCACCTGGCTGGGAGCTGGCCACAGTATGGTTAGTGTTCCTAATTGCTACAATGAAGATATATACAGAGGCCTGGCTGGACATGCATGTCTGAGCATGCAAACACACGTGTGGGAGATAAGAGCAGTCTGCAGCAGTGTGTGCACCTGTGTGTGGCTGAAGGAAGGGTGGGTCTGTTCGGAGGGTTGGAAAAATGTGTCAGGGGGGACTCCATGCCCATCTCCCATGCCCATTGCAGAGGTGAAGGCCTCTACCAGCCTCCTGAGAATCTCAGGACCTTGGGAGGCAGAAAGGCTTCTTGCATATGGTAGGAGGGGGGCATGTGGAACCCCAGCAACCTATAGTCAGGCATGGCCTTGTGGGTGTGCCCTGTTTTGCTCCTTGACCTTCTCAGCCAGCTCCTGCTTGTATGTATTTTCCCTGCTGTGCACATCCTCACCAGTGCTCACAGCATCCATCCCTACAGCATGCAGTTCTTCTTCAACCTATGCTGGTCCTCTTTGCTCAGCTTCTGAGTGTTGAAACCACTGGCATAGGTGCCATTGTGCCTGACGCCACGTTAAACCCTCTGTTAGCCAGGGAGAGTGAGAGAGAGTTCGACGGGAGTAGGAGAAGGAAGAGAGAGAGGGACAGAGACAGACACACACAGAGAGCACACACGAGCTCAGGAAGCAGTTAAGAGCTGTACATGTGTCACTGGCCGGGATGCCCCTTTCTTCATCTCTCTGTTTTTCCAACCAAATGAGAGCGACTGCAGCTAAGCCGGCTTGACTCACTGAGTAACCTCTGGATTCCAGCAGATTGACCAGGGGCAGCCCTGTCCTGGTGATGCCTCGTTAGACTGCGAGCCTGCACGGAGATGTGGGGTAAGCAGCAGCCATCGGCTCTCCATATTGCAGAATGGGACACATTTCCACAGATGCTCAATCCACAAAACACAAGCCCAATCTTAAAGCATGCACAACAGATGTTGGTACCTTCTTACATGCTGCAGAACGCTCTCCCTGAGCCTAGGAGTTTCTCCCCACATTCTCTTTCTACCCTGGCTGTCACACTGTCCCTTCTTGGGGCTTTACAGAGGAAAACCAGGCACTCGGAAGTCACCAAAGTGTATGCTGCAAAAAGGTGAACTCACTTGATTGGGCCACAGTTTCTCGTGAAGCAGGAAATAGACTCTCATGTAAAAAGTGCAACCAATAGCAGGGACCCCACCCTCACGTCTCTTCCCATAGGCAATCACAGGCAGGATATACTGGGGGCCCAGATGTACCATGTACAAACACCCACCCTATGCGCCATTCTCCAAAGCCAAGAGGATGGAGGGGATGGTTGTTGGGCACCTGAGTGGGCAGCTTCAACTCAGCTGTTCCATGTCAACACATAGCACTTCCTGTGACCACAGCTGGTTTAGACAGTGCCCCGGACAATGGCAGTTGGTGCCAAAGGACAGATCTCCTTCATCAGATCCGTGTTCTGAGCGGCACTGTTTATTGGTTGGATTGATTAAGGCTTTTTCGAGGGCAGGGATGGGGGTAAGAGAGGATGTAAGAAGTCTGTGGAAGAACCTAGGGCTCACAAGCCTCTGAGAGGCTCTATTGAAAACTGCTGGTGCTGATGCCCCATGCAGGAGGTGAGGGCAGATGCAGCTCTGTATGCTGCTACCAAGTTGAAACATGTCTAGAGGACTCACACCTTGTCCCCTGCAAGGGACCAAGAGTGGCTGTGGATTCATAGTTGTTTGAGAGTGCAAGCGACAGCAGACATACATGCAATCTAAGTGGTGTCCAATGGTGGGCATGCATACACGCACATTCACAGGTCTCCCAAAAGGAAAGAGGTGGAGACCGAGACACAGATCTTGTGTGCCTTTGCTAGAATTCTCTCTAGGTCCACAACTCCACTCTGCTTCTTTTTCAAATTCTCTCTGTGTCTCTCCTGAGGACAGGCAAGTCCTTCACACACAGCTCGTGTCACCCCTACACTGACCTTCTTTGTGGGTACACTGCAACTCACGCACCTTTCCAACCTCCTCGGAGCTAGGTCATCCAGATGCAAAGCCTGAATATATTCCCAAAATAAACCTGCAAAGAACACAAAGGAAAAAAATCTTTTCCTTTGAGGATGGATTTTGCTGTATTACCCAGACTAACCTGTAACGACCAGACATCCTCCTGCCTCTGCTTCCTGAGTACTGAGATTGCAGGCCCATTCCAGAGGTCTACCACCCTCTTCTGACCCAAGGGTACCACATGCATGTGATACACAGATATACATGCAGGCACATACATGTACACATAAAGATAAATATGTCTTAAAAATAGACTTCAAATAATGAGTAGAAAAAAATTTAAGCAGGGTGGTGGCAGCACACGCCTTTAATCCCAGCACTCAGGAGGCAGAAGCAGGCAGATCTCTGTGAGTTCGAGGCCAGCCTGGGCTACAGAGAGAGATCTAAGATAGCCAAAGCTACACAAAGAAACACTATTTCAAAAAAAAAAAAGAAAAGAAAAGAAAAAATTACAGAAACACTTTACGGAGTTGACTTGTGGTTACTATAGAGATACACTGAACTACTGTGGAGAGAGCAAAGTACACATGTATGTGTGCATGCATGCATGAGTACACACACATATATACTTGTGTAAGTGTGCACATACAAGTGCAAACATACATAGGCACCAACATTCTGAGCCGTGGCTGTGAAGCGGCTCCTACCTTCCCAGACCATAGCCCATTTTGCCCAGTGGTTTAGGAATTTGCCCCTTCCAGCTGCCCTCTGTGCCCTCTCTCTTTCCCACTCCTCTGCTGATGCTGCTGGGGTCAGCAAATAAACAGACATCTTCCTGAGAACCCTTGTCTCTCTGTCTCTTGGGAAGGACCCTGTTGCTGTCGCCTTGGAATCTGTGGCCTCTCTCAGGCACAGTTTCCCCAGACTAGCCTTCTGGGTGAGAGGCTCCAGGACATAAACAAAACTCAAGTCCTCACAGCCCAGTGGCGACATTCACCATGAGAACAGCCTCTGCTGGCCTTGGGGAACATCATGGATTTGGCCACCCTGGAGGCCACCCCTTCTTGAGAAGGACCTGACTCCACTGGCCAGGGCTTCTGAGAGAAGGATTTCAGCTGGCGTTATGTAGGGGGTGGAGGGGGCTCCTGCGGGAAGAAGTCAGTGGGAAGCAGAGAGAAGCGGGGTGCATTACAGGCTGAGTTTTCCACACTGCTCATCCAGCAAGGCATCCAGATTCTGTGAGTCAGGGACAAGCATCTGGGTTTGGACACTGGGGAAGGCTTAGGGACAAGGGTGGCAGAGGCAGGCCATTCCTTGGCCTGGTTGTTGCACAAGGAGCCGGAGGGAGGGCTGTGTCAGAGAGGGGCGCTGTGCTCACAGTCAGCACAGGCAGATGGGACTCATGGAAGGACATCTCAATAGTCAATGAAGAGTGGAGGCCAGACTCAGGCATGGAGGGGAGCATAAAGAACAGGGACTGTTGGGCCTCCCTTGTCTGAAGTTAGCAGGATCCAAAGCTGAGCAGCAGGCTCTGAAGGCAGCTCAAGAAACTTGTCTTGGGAATGAACATCTTGCTGAGTGTGGGTGGGGACAGCATTGTTTTCTGCAGAAAGAAAGACAAAAAGGAAGGAGGAAGGGGAGGGGAAGAAGGGAAAGAGGAATGGAAGGGGGAAGAAGGAAGGAAGGGAGTGGGGAAGGAGAGATCTGGGTATTTACTCCACGAAGTGCTTCACAAGACGTTCAGGTCAGCTTTCGGGTCTCGTAGTCCAGCAAGGCTGCTGGAGCCCCATCCATTTCACCAATGTTTCAAGCAGAACCAAAGCAGCGGTGGGAGGAAAGAGAACATGAAGGCCGCTCTGCAAGCTGAGCCAAGCCTTTGGGATCTTTACTTAGAAGTCATGCACAACAGCTTTTGCTTCTGTCTCCACAACAGTGATACGCAGAATAAGAATAAACAGGAACCATTAAAGTCTCTTGACGCTCCTGTCTGGAGCTAGGGAGCAAGAGACGCCCAAGATGAGAAAACCTGCCTGCCACGGTCTTGGTGCTAAGCCTGGTGATCTGAATTATAATCCTCCGGACCCAGGCAGAGGAAGGAGAGCACTGGCTCCCGCAGGTTCCCTCTGACCTCCACACACAGTAAGGCATGTGCCTGCCCTCCACCGAAATTTTTCTAGAAGGTCTGCAGCACCCTGGTTATCAACGTGAGTTCTGCTTGCAGAAAGGCTGTGGGTGGCTAGTTGATGCTCTTCGGGACCCAGACCCTGTCTGGAGGATGCTGGTGGGGACCTTCTAGCTTCTGGGTTTAGATTAAATCAGCATGACCAATTCTCCAAGGCAGGGCTGGCTTTCAAGTTCTTATTGGCGTTATTAAGCGAGCTGCTTCACAGAGGGGGCTTGCCTCTGTTTACTCTCCCCACCCCAGGAGGCCCCTTAATTACCTCCTGCATTTCTGGGAAGGTGTGAGAGCCAGGATCCTCTGCTTTCCTGCCAGCCTGGGCCAAATATGCCTGCTATCAGGACATGGCTCCATCTGGATAGACTGCCCTGCCCTGTTGCTCCTTGTTTGATGCAAAAAGGCGAAAGCCTGCAGAACCTGGCATCCGACAAGCCCAACACTAAATACCAAACCCAGATGATGTCTGGTGTCTGTCTGTCTGAGGACACTTTCACCACGCAGACTCTAGGTCCGTTTAGCATCAGGGAAGGACTGCTTCCTATCTCTTGCTTTTGGGCCCAGGATAGTGGAACATCGCCTTTCTGGGTCTCAGTTTCCCTGTCCGTAGCACACAGGACTCTCGGGAGTCACTGGGAAGTCGGCTCTATTTGGAGCGTGCGTTTTGCTTCACTTGGAGTCTGGGCAGAAATAATAATAAACGGATAGCCCCAGAGAGTTGCCCCAGCCCAGAGCCCTCTTCACCCCACCCAAGCCAGGAGCATTGCGAGTCTAGGGAGAGGGGCTGGGGAACAGCACAGTGGGCTGCGTAGTTACTAACTTTTTATGAAGACTTGGGGTTCAGTACTTGGGGCCACATGAACTGTGGTGCGGTGCATGCCAGCCATCCCAGCTAAGGCAGGAAGATCAGAAGTCTAGCGTCATCCTTCAACACACAGAGACTTTGAAGCCAGCTGGAGCTACATGAGACCCTGCCTCAAAGAATATTAAAAAGTAAACAGAGAAAGCTACCGTTCTGTCTGTGTACAGTGGGGTCTGGCTGTGGGAAGAGGAATGTGGCATCACCTACGTGAACAGGCCTGGCTGTGTGATGTCGCAGGCTCCTGCGTGGGCAACTCTTTCTGTGAAAGAAGTCCGAGGGCCATTGTGCCATCGTTCCAGGGAGTTCTGCAGCTCTCCTGTCCTTGCTTGGCTAGACTTTCCACTCGGTGTCCCCAGTGAGACATCGTCAGTTCTTGGCTTAATCACAGTCTCTTGGGACTCCCACTAACTGCAAGTCCAGAAGGTGCCAGGGCAGGGCATCCCTAACCTCAGGCTGCTCGCTCAAGGGCAAAGGTGCTTCTCCGGATTCTCTCATGACACACCCTTCCTTGGATGGGTCGCTGTCCTCCAATCCCTGCAATCTCTCCTCACTGCACTCCTTGGCCAAAGGCTGCTTCTGCCATTTCTGACCCTGCCCTTGCAGGCCTCCCTCTGTGTCAACCTCTTCCTGATGCTGCTGTAAGCCTGGATGTGTTCCCTTAGGATAAAGGTAATTTACTGCTAAGACCATGGAGTGCTTTGTCCCCAAGTCAAGAAGGCTGTCAAAGATGCTACTTAGATGGACCAGTGCCATTTCTGTGTCTTTAATTAGACATCGCTCCATTTGAGTGTAATTCACAAGCCCGGTTCAGCTTTTTTTCTGCTGTGTGATCTCAGTTCCGCCACCGTGGGATCTTGGTGAATCATGAGCGCTAAACAGGACCCAGTGCAGTGTAAGCAACCCAGTGTTCGAGTCTCCACTGAGTGTGTGTGTTGGGAAACACAAGTGCCCCCTTGGCACATTGTTTTTCTGGCTCACAGAGCTGCATTGTGACATATTCTAAATCTACCTCCGATGGAGCCTCCTTTCAAAGCACTTGATGCTGAAGCAAGTCTCCCTGTCCTCCTCTGCTGCAGAGAAAGCAGAACCTGGTCTCATCAAAGCCTCCTTCTCCCCAGCAACCCTCGGATCGATTGGTCTGTGACGGAGACAGAGGGATTTGCCTGCCCAAAAGACCTGTGGCCCTAGAGAAGCCAAGGCTGTAGCTGAGCAGAGGCACTAGGTAAGACCCTGGAGGACTGGGGTCATTAGCCCCAGCTGGGCAGGGGCTGACTCAGCAGTTTCCTACAGGCCGATCTTCTCATGCTGGTCTCTCGCACAGTCAGGAGGCAAGCAGGTGCTGCTGACAGCTGGAACAGAATAGGGTCCCTGACACATGTGGGACAGCAGGGTGGTGTCAGCAGCAGCTCTGGATCTCTCTGAGGTGAGTGTGTCACCAGTGGGGACCAGGGAGTATGTGTAACCCACTCACACCACTGAGAGAACTGGAGACCCAGGACAGGAATAGGAGTTCAGAGAACTGGGCACCTCTATGAATGTCATCTCTCTAAGGTGAGGTGCATTTCCAGGAACACAGGATGACATCTGGTGACAAAGAACACAGGAGTTACTGAACTAAGAGGGCAGGCAGTCTCCATTCTGTTTGCTTTGAGACCAGGTCTCAGCCTTTAGCCCCAGGCTGACTGAATTTTCAATGGTCTCCCTGCTTCAGCCTCCAAATGATGGGGTTAGGATGAAGCACCCTGTCCAACTTTTCTGATTCTTTTTCAGCACATCCATTTGACTCAAGTGGGAAGTCCCAGCTTGGTGCTAATAGACCTATCTACTCGGGCCAGGTCCTGTGTGGCACTGTAGGCTGCAGTCTTGGGGTTCTGGCTCAGTGTGAAGCACTGAGGTTCTCCAAGGCAGGAGAAACAGCTCTGTAGGTCCTGCACGGCCAGTCCATGCTCTGACCTGGAAGTGATGCACTAACCAGGAAATGACCTTCCCCTTCTCCACTGCCCGTTGGCCAGGGCTACTCAGACATCCAGATTAACCTCAGTGGATACTGGGAAATGAAGTCTTCTAAACAGCCAGAATTAAAAACAGAAATATGGCCCACCCTCAGCATCATAAGGGACATACAGATAACAAAACTACCTAAAGGAGAAACTCAGATGACTAAAATGTGGGAAACTCTACACTCTGCTGAATCACAGAGGTCTGCTCAGGTAAATTCACCCATTAAGCTCCTTTAAGAAGGGAACTTTAAACACCTGCCCTCTGTTTAAGACAGAATCTCATGTAGCTCAGGCTGGCTTGGACTCCCTATGTAGACAACGAGGACCCCTTTGAATTCCGATCCTTCTACTTTCTCCTCCTCCTAAGTGCTAGGATGGCAGGCATCTGCCACCAGGTCTTGTTTATTTGATGCTGAGGATCAAACCCAGGATCCTATGCATGCTAAGTGAGCACTCTGGTCACGGCACCCCACCCCCACCCATTTGTAATGTCTCTTTAGGGAAGACCAGGGTTAGTGCAGATTTCTGTGTTGGCTGAGGTTTCTAGTTGATCCCAGTACCCAATAAGGCCATCAACAATACAGATACACATTCCCTCCATATTTCCACATCCTCAATCTGGGCTCCTTCCTCGGGTGGCCACAGGGGTACAGCTACATACACCACAGGGTCAGTAAAGAGTCCCTTTGTCCAGGTAGGGGGCAGAAGGCAGGAGGGAGGAGGAAACTGGGGGAAGAGGGGAGGAAGGGCCCAGAACTAAAGATTTTTAAGGGGGAATCTTTCTGGGCGGTGGTCTAGACTAGCAGGGAGACTCCAGGACGTGACACAGCTGGAGGAGAATGACTTGTGGATGACTATATAGAGCAGCTGCTGAAAGGGCTGCGTGGGTCTCCCCTTAGAGGGACCAAGGCAGCCAGACTGGCAGCCCAGCGTCAGCCCCTAGCCTTTCCAGTCTCTCTGGTCTGAGCCAGGCCATTTCTCCTCCTCAAGAACCCTCCTTTCTCCCAGCTGCCCATTCAGGGACAAAGCACGGAGCTGCCTTTGAGATGAGCTCAAAGATGCTCCGAATATTTGCCCAGCTGAGCCATTCTCTTAAGCCTGCTACTGACAGGGATGGAGGGTAACTCTTGTCTGGCCCCTGGATTCTTCCAGTGTCACCTTCCTGGCACCCTCTGACGACTGGGAGGCTGGTTCCTGGAACCCAAGTTCCAGTGTGGGCAAGGCCACTTTGTCCCGACGACATGCTGTAACTTCAATTTTCTTGGTTCCTCTAAGGGACTTTCCAAATTCTACCCTGTTTCCCACACTTAAAGTGGAAAATGAACTTGAGGTTGTAGGGATTGAGAACTCAAAGAAAGTGAATAATTCAATTTTATTTGAAAAATAAAATAACAGTACAGAAAGGAGAGCCAAGAAGAGTGAGCAAGGATAAGGAGGTAATAAGGCCAGACCAGCTTCCCAGAGGCCGAGCTCCCCCTGTGACCCCTTCAGAACAGAGTTCCCAGTCAAGAGAGGGGCTCTGCTTGTTTCCATTTAGGCTCATTGATTACAGGTGGCTTTTAAAATAAAATTCTGTTCCAGGGATGGAATCCAGGGCTCTACACTTGCTAGACCGGCGCTCTGCCACTCAGTTACATCCCTGGCTCAAGCTGACTGACTGACTGACTGACTGACTGACTGACTGACTGACTGACTGGCTGGCTGGCTGGCTGGCTGACTGACTGACTGGCTGGCTGGCAAGCTAATGCTCAGCTTCTACAAAGGATGTGGAGCTTTTTTGCACAAAGACTTGGGTCAAGAGACCTGCTGTTTCTATAATTTAGCACAAGACAATGAACACGATCCTCCGCCTGCCCTCCTGCCTTTCCCTGGCTTCCGTGACCCATGAGCACTTGGCGCTCTTCCCCACCCTGGATGAGGGGGCTGTGGTTCTCATTGAGCTGACGAGTCTCCTCGGGCCACCCAAGAAGTCATGGAGCAAAGGGATGGGATGCCTGTCCCCTGAGTGTGTCCTCAGGAGGGGACTGAAGAACATGAAGTGTCGTGCGAAGGAGCCGCAGGTCAGCAGGCTGCCAAGACTGCAAGGAAGTGGTTGGAGCCCACGCTCTGAGTCAGCCTGCGCCCGTGGGTCGACCTGAAGGGCAATCCACAGGAGAAGATCAGACAGCTGTGATTAGCCAGGAAGGCTGGGGTCAGGGGTCAGCCTGTCTCAGCCCAGAAGGTTCCAGGTGGCCTGGGAGACATATTGATGGGTGCTGTTGGCAGATGGCCTGCGGCCCAGGTGGTGGGGGACAAGGCTTGAGAGCAGGACTCAGGGAGGCTAGAGTTCAGACTGTCTTACTCAGAGAAACTTCTAGATTCCAAGATGGAAGTGCTTTGCTGGGCCGATCTTTCCTAGGTAACTACAGAGCCTGTGCATGGCCCCCTTGCCACTCGAGGCCTCTGGAACGAAGACTCAATGAGGCACAATGCTGAGCACCTTGGAGCTCACCAGATGACACAGCAGCAGGTGTCCCCAAGTCCCTCCTTGTCTCTCATGTGTCCAGAGCTGTCCAGAGCCCAGATAGTCATCAGATACTGAGGCTAAACACTGTAAAGCCCTGACTCCCCAAGTCCACACCCCAGGAAGAATGCTGTGGACCTGGAAACCTTTGCCAACCCCTCGCAAACTCCAGCTGGCTATACATGACTTGGGGGCCCCTCTTGGATCTCTCTGCCTCCCCCATGGCAGCCTCAGGAAGACAGCACTCCCTCCAGTCACCTGACAGTGTTGACAGACACACCTTGGTGCCTCACCCGTCACCTCCTCAGGAGCAGCAGGCAGTACCAGGATTGCCTACTGGAAAGCTGAACCTTTGCCCCATCCAACAGCAAGGAGCCTGAGAGCGAGGTGAGGGAGTCTGGCTCCCTGCCACTTGTCAGCCTCTACACTGCCATCAAGGCGCAGTGAGGACCAAGGCTCTGATGCCCCAGCACCAACAGGGCTGAAAGGAATGGGTTGAGGATGTGCTGTGCCCACTAGGGTCTCGAATTAATGATATTTCCTTGCTCTGCCCAGATACCCAACAGAAACAACTTTAAAGAGACGGGATTCATTTTGGCTCATGGTTTCAGAGGTTTCCATCCTTGCAGGTTACAGGGTGCAGAGAGAGGGGCCTGCTGTCCTCAGGATTTCAGCTTTGCTGCCCCCTTTCATTGCCTTTAGATCCCTGACTTATCGATGGCACCCCTCATATTTAGGATGGTGCTCACCCCTCAGTCCTCTCTGTAACCACCCTCAGAGACATGATACTGTGTCTGTATGGTCTTCTAGGTGATTCTAAATCCAGTTACATTGATAAATCAAAGCCTTGAAAAAATCTCCCACCACCATGTGGGTGGGGCCAGTGCCTAGCTCAGTGAGGGCAGGTGAGGGGGGGGGGGCGCGTATGTTCTCGAGGTGGTGTGAAAGGACCTTAATTAGCTCTCCTGCTGGCATGAGCTACACAGTGTGAGCACCTACAAGTGCTCTGAGTGGCCACCTGACCCTCCAACCAATACACCAGGAAGCTGCAAACACACCCCTCCCTTAGGACAGCACCCTACCCTACCTACGTAGGTCTATACCTCCTACCCTATGTATACAACCCCTACCCTAGGACAACATCCCTACCCTATGTCTACAGTCCCTGTGCTATGTATACAATCCCTACCCTAGATTTACACCCTCTATGCTACATCTATACCCTTTGTCTATACTCCATACTCTAGGTCTACACCCTCTACCCTAGGCAAGTAAAACAAAACAAAACAAAAACCCTTACTTTAGATCTGCACCACCTACCCTAGGTCTATACCCCCATCCTAATAAAATATCCCACTCTATGTCTACACCCGTAGTGCAGGACAGATGCTCATATCCATGTGTACACCCTTACCCTATGTCTACACCCCTAATCTAGATCTACACTCACTTCCCTAGGTCTACACCGCTGTACTGGATAGTTTTACATCTACTGGAAACCAGCAAGCATGATTTCAGAAGAATCTTCATTGTGAAACTGTTCCCATCGGAATGCCTGTAGGCGAGTCTGTAGGGCATATTCCTGATGGATGATTCACGTGGGAGGGCCCAGGTCACTCTGGGTGGGGCCACCCCTGTGTTGGTAGTTCTGGGATCTATAAGGAAGAAGGATGAGCAAGGCATGAGGAGCAAGCCAGTAATCAGCACCCTTCCACAGTCTCTGCCTCAGCTCCTGCCTCCAGGTTGCCATCCAGTTCCTGTTCCTTCCTTGGCTTACTTCAGTGAATTGTGATGATTCAGAATGTGTGCGCCAAATGAACCCTTCCCTCCTCAAGTTGCTTTTGGTCATTATAGCAATATTAACTAAGAAAGAAATCAGAGCCAGGCTTGTGGGAATCTTAGGGTGGCAGGCACGAGTATGTGTTTTGGGGAAGATTGCGAACTCTGAGTGCTCAGAACTTAGCAATCTGTTGCAGGATCTAAGAAGGTGAGCTAGTGAGCGGTAAAGATGATGGAGGCCTGGCTTATGACGTTCCAGAAGGAAGTTTGAGCACCCCTTAGAAATTCTTTGGGGCTATCCCGTATTTTGAATTAAGACTGATCCTGGTCAGCTGGGGCTGGAGAATCGGCCGTGATTAACAAGAGACCAGAACCACTAAAGAAAACATTTGCCTTCCTGGGACAGTTGACGCTGTTCAGCTGGAGTGAAGAAATTAGTGGTGGTTAAGAAGAGTCCCACAGTCAAAACTGGTCTCGCTGAACATAGCGGACAATGAGGACTACTGAGACCTCAAGAACAATGGCAACGGGTTTTTGATTCTACTGGACCTATTGGTTTCGTGGGAGCCTAGGCAGTTTCGTGGATGCTCACCTTACTAGACCTGGATGGAGGTGGGTGGTCCTTGGACTTCCCACAGTGCAGAGAACCCTGATTGCTTTTTGGGCTGTCTAGGGAGGGGGACTTGATTGGGGGTGGGGGAGGGAAAGGGGAGGCGGCGGTGGGGAAGAAACAAATCTTTAATAAATAAATAAATAAATTTAAAAAAAAGAAGAGTCCCACAAAAATGGAGGCAACCTCTTCTGGGAATGCTCAGAGTCCGAGCACAGAGCTCATGCTGGCAGCCAACCATGGCGACATGTATGCGTCATTCAGGTGCTCCTGGCTTGTGAAGGCATGAAGTGGGGTGTGTGTGTGTGTGTGTGTGTGTGTGTGTGTGTGTGTGACTGAGTATTAGAGATAGTTTGAATGTTTTAAAGAGACTGAACTTTTAAAGTATTTGAATTTCTAAAGATTGTGGGACTGTTAAAGTTTGGATTATGTTTTACATTGTAATATAGATAGTAATACGAATATTAGGGACAACAAGAAAAGAAAGGTTATAGTTTAATGGTAATATGTGTGTCGAGTTAACAAGGGGCCAATTGTGCTGGCGAGTTTTATAGAAACTTGATGTAAACTGGAGTATCCTGGGAAGAAGGAAGTCTCTCTTTCTGTGCTCTCCAAGGGAACATTACCCCCCCCCACACACACACACCAGTGGCTCCACCTTGGCTTGTGGCCACACCCACAATCCAAGTCCCTGAAATCTCTACCACTGTCTTCCCACAGCCTATCTCCACCTTACCCTGTCCCACCGTGTCTCATTCATCTCTGTAGAGATGCCATCCCACTGAGTTGGGGTCTACTATAATTCACACCCTGTTATGGCTTGAGTGTGAAATATATCCCCACAGGTTTCTGTGTTTGCACACTTGGCTCCCCAGCTAGTG
Source organism: Alexandromys fortis (assembly GCF_014885135.2). Taxonomy (NCBI): domain Eukaryota; kingdom Metazoa; phylum Chordata; class Mammalia; order Rodentia; family Cricetidae; genus Alexandromys; species Alexandromys fortis. The sequence continues at coordinate 1,342,473 of NW_026068038.1, read as the reverse complement.
CACTATTTTGGAAGGTTGTGGAATCTTTAGGTAGCTGCTGCCTTGCTGGAGGAAATACGTCATTGGGAATGGGCTTCTTGTCCATTCTGCTTTCTGTTACATCCTAATGGTAGGACATCCATCATCACCACAGGGCTACCTGCTGCCATGCCGTCCTAACCATGAAGGACTGTAGTCCTCAAAACTGTGAGCCAAAACCGCCTCCCTTCCCCTGCTTTGTCAGGTATGGAGTCACAGCTATGAGAAAATGAAGTAGTAATATTCACACAGTTGAACCCACCCAGACAAGCCAGACTTGAGCTGAGCAACAAGAGCTTAACGATGGAGCAATACTATCCTGAGAGCCAGGGCACAGTCACTTCTGCCCCTACAAGTCACAGCCAGACCAGCACCTCACTTACAAAATGGAGCTGGACAAGCTAGCGGACATAGATCAGCTTCGTGCAAAGCTCTACGTCCCATTTGCAGGGTTTCCAGAACAAGACAGCAGCCCAGCTCTTGCGCTATACAAGGGTAGAGGGACAGGTGGACTCTGGGGCAGAATGGTGGACCCAGCAAAGGTCCACAGCATGAGGCAGACCTGGTCACACCCCATTTGTTTGGCTTGTTGGGGTCAATAGCCACCCAGCTGGAGTGGAAACCATGCATGGGTTTATAGGGTCGCCATGCCTGTCCCCAGGCCCTTTGATGGAACTGACGGATTCCAGGCGGTGCCCAGAACTCACACGTATACTGGGTGAAGTGGTTTTCAAAGTCAGGGCTGTGGCTGTGTGTTCATCTGACCTGGAGTAATGTAAACTGCCTTCCTCATGAGACATGAGGTTTATTTGTACAGTTTGGGCCATTTCTGTAAATGTTTGACCCGTTTGGAAATCCAATCCAAAAGGCAAGCAGATGAATGCTTTTATGCCGGGCAATGGAATTCCGGGCCGCCGGCGGCGATGCTTTTACCTATGCCTACACATCGGATACTGTGCTTAAGACACAAGGCAAAGACAGGTTGGTTTCGCTTTGAAACAGTGCAAAGTTGTAGGGTGACGAGGATGCCTGGATCTGTGACAGTGAAGCGCTCCCAGTGGGTGCTGGGTGTGGGCTTTCTCTCTGGCATAACCTGCACACAAGACAGGGACCAGGAAATTTTGGATGAATGCGTGGATGGGGACGGAGCAAGGACACACCTGGGAGTTAGAGCAAAGGGCACCCAGATGCAAGGGTCTCTGAGGCCTATAACTCAGTCATATCCCAAAATACGGCGAGTCCCTCACTCTCTACATCCCCTACCTGAGTGACCATGCTGTGTGTCTGTTAATGAAAGAAACTTCATCTCTTACATAATAACTACACCTCTCACTGTTTTACGACCCACACCCTCTCCTGAGCATCCGGGAAGCTTCGCCAGAGGATTACCCCCCCCCCTTCCCGGGTGCATTTGCAGAGACCTTGTAGATGTGGGTTGACTTTGTGAGAACAGGAGGCTGACTTTAGTTTTTTGGTGTCTGGCTCACACTCCTAGAAACAGTATCTGTGAGGACCTAGGCCTTCTAAAGACTAGTTCCTGTCTCAGGCAGGGTCCCTGTGGCAGCAGAAGTCTGGAGAATTCCAGTGGCTGTTGATCATGAGAACGGTGTGTAAGTGGGGTGTAGGGGAGCACCAGGGGAAAGGAGGGGGCAGGACAGCAGCCCCAGAGTGGTGATCATTCCTAGACCAGGAGTGACAAAGGAATAGGGGTCAGAAACATTCAGAAGAAAAGTCCTGTACCAGTGGCCACTGTGACAGGAATAGTGGCCTCCGTTTGGCAGCCTCAGGTGACCTTGAAGGGAAGACTTCAAGGTGAGTGGAGCGTCCCTGCCCCGGATCCTCTGAACTTTTGTTGGCTGAGCGTGAGAAAACTAAAGATGGAAAGACGGGCAGGGGCTGTGGCAAACTGCCTCTGTGGCAGGCTGCCTCCAGAGTGGCCCGGCTCCTTGGTGGGCTGGCTCTGTGGTGGACCTGCCCCCAGGGACTGAAGGTGTCACCGGAGGGGAAAGACAGGGCCTGTGACCTTTCTAAGCCCATTCTATCTCGTACCTTCTCTCTCTGCTGCCCCATTTCCTGGTCAGTTTATCCTCACAGCTTCCACACTGGTGTCCCCCACACACACCCCAACACTCTCCTCCCAGTCACTAGCCAGACTCCAAGGACCTCTACCCAAGTGCACCTGCATTACCTGCCACCGGCAAAGCCCCTCCAGGCCATGGCACATAGGTCCCCACTCCACTTGACTCACCTCTCTTCTCCTACCTCTCTCCTTGGCACCCTGGGCAGACAGTCTGAACACCCTGGGATTTCCTGGCACTGACTTTGGTTAGACATCTTCCTTGCCCTTGTCCGTGGAGGATTCTGGGATTTGTCTGTGCTGTCGTCCCCACTTCTACACCAGCCCTCTCCTCCGTCACCTCATGACCCGTGGGTTCACACAAATGAAGCACAGGGGCTACTCTTAGCCATTCATGTCTTCGTCCTCACAGGTCTCCTTGTCCTTCGTTATAGAGTTGCTATGGCCATGAGGCTCCCAGGCTGCGGCCATTGATAAAGGGAGGGGCCAGGTGCTGTCAGCACCCCCAACTGTTGGGCTGTAGTAGACGCACAGAGGAGGTCAGACAGGACTCCACTTACTGAGAATTTCTCCCAGTTATTCTGTTGGCTTTACATATACCATGCTTGACACATCCCATGATGCTCTGCAGAAGTCAAGCACCAAGAAGTCAACCTTAGGGCTCACGGTGGCCTGGACAATGGCCAAGTACTATTGACTGGCCCAGATGTGGGAATCCAGAGGTGGCAAGGAGTGCACGGTGGGCAGGGCTAGCAGTATATTCAGCATCGCAGCCCCATCCCTCTTCCAGAGCCATGGGTAATGGTTTGTGGTTCAGGACACCAGGGCTCTTTGGACTTGCTCCTGATCCAGAATGCAGTGGTAGGTCCATCTGGGCCCCACCTCCGCTGTCCGAGTGTTCTCTTTTGGCTGGTTTGCAGTCTCAGTTCAAGCTGTTCAATTTCACTGAAATCAGCAGCACTCGGGGTGTCGATCTCAGCCCACAGGGTTGGGTGACCATCAGGGCCAATTACAGGAAATGCCATTCGGAGGCAATTCTACCTTTGTGGAGGCCAGGAGACGAAAAAAGTTCCTAACGTTAATTGGAACCAAACCAAGACCACATGGCTCCAAAACTGACCCCAGTGCATTTCTTGTCTCCATTTCCTCCTCGGTGTCGAAGCTGATCCGACCGGCACATGGTCTGGGTTCTGCACAATTCGCTTTTGTTGGGATCCAGGTCCCACGGCATGGAGGAGTCCATTGAGCCCACAGCTCTTGAGGATGGGAGCGATGGTTGAGCTGGGATGTTGTTTGTCTCTGTGGTGAGGATCTTGTCATCTCAGAGCACAGGGAAGCCCCAGGGTCATCATCGCCCAGTGACATCGGCTTGTATAGAAAGGTGAGGACAGCGTCAGGCTTCTAGGGTCTTGAGTGACCTGGACTTAGCTCACTTTTAGAGCCTCTTGTGTGTTGCTGGGCTAAAGTTCTGTGTGTGTGTGTGTGTGTGTGTGTGTGTGTGTGCATGTGTGTGTGTGTGTGTGTGTGTGTGTGTTACTTACTTGTAGTCCCAGCATGGGGGAGGCAGAGACAGGAGAATCCCTGGATGGGGCTCTCTCACCAGTCAGCCTGGCCTACTTGATGAGTTACAGGCCAGTCTCAAGAGAAAGGTAGATGGTGTCTGAAGTTAAAAGATGGAGGATGGAAGGAGGGTGGTATGTGAGGAAAACACCCCAGGCTGTCCTTGGGCCTCTACAGTCACCCACACTTTAAAAAAAAAAGAAAAGAAAAGAAAACCTAGATATGAATTAAGATATTGAACTCTCACTCATTTAAAGTGTGAAATTTGGTTTTTAGTATATTTTATATATATTTATAATATATTTAGTATATTAGTATAGCACTAATTTTAAAAATTATAGCCACAAATATGCAGCGTAAAGCTCCTATACTGGGCATGCTCTGTGTGCAGCCCAGTGGCACCATCTGTATTCACAGCAGCCTGCAACCACTGCCTCTGTCTTCTTCCAAAATTTTTTGCTTTGTTCTGAAAAGATTATTTATCAACACTTAGGTTCCTTCCAGACTGTAAAACTACCCAGGTAAGAAGGAAGAAAACATGATCAAGCTCCCTAAAGGTGAAAATACCTGACCCATTAGCTTCTAGAAGGTTCTAGAAGATTCTGGTTTTTGCACCTGAGCTCTATGGAGGGACAGTCAAGTGTAGCAAAAATGTTTTCACTTCTTCTTTGAGAAGTCTATCTATACACATATGCAGCTGACGGGGCTCAGGGCTGTAAGGATCCCTTGGCTTCCACAACCAGCTATACCACTTACAAGGGTCATGCAGCCCTGGATGACTGGTATAAAGACAGGTGTGTCCCCCTACCCTGTCCTGCCCCCAGAACTTACAGGAGAAGCTGATCTGCATTTATAACACAATATTAGACCTGTTGCTGTGGGGTGGAAGGTTCTGTGACCAGAAGACAGGGAACACAGGAGGAGACTGATCCCCAGTGGAAACCACCTGGTTCTGGACTGTCTTCATTCTCTCCTGCATGACCATCAGAGCCTCACCCTCATAGCTGACTCCACGTAGGGGGCTATAGACAAGAGGGGCTCCAGGCCAGATGGAAACCATGCTGGGTCCTTATTTCAGGCACAAGGTACAGGAAACACACAAATGTGGGTATGTATGTGTGCAAGTGTAGTGTGGGCAAGGCTGTGCAGGAGTGTGTAGAGGGGGCATTCTGTGTGTGTGTGTGTGTGTGTGTGTGTGTGTGTGTGTGTGTGTGTAAGAGAGGTTTTAAATTCATAAGTACTGTGTCAGGGATCTAGTCTCTTTGGGATGAATCATTGTTTGCTGGGGAATTTCTGGAAGAGGTGACATCAGGACCACCTGCAGAGGAAGCTGCTGCCTGCCAGAGAGAAGCCCCTGCCTGGCAGGCAAGGAATAGATGCTCTGTGTGCAGCAGCAACTTCTGCCCCTCATGCATCCCGGGATGCACAGTTCCTGGATGCTCAAGAGGGGACAGATGAGGCTGAGTAGTCTGTGAAGAGGACAATGACTTCCATTCCTGGCTGCAGTTACACATGCTCTCATTTAAATAGCCTATGAAGTATTTTCTATTTTTTTCTTTTAAAATTAGACTTATCTATTTCTCTGGGGGGGGGAGGGACACTCATGTGCCATGGCACACATGTAAGTCAGGGGTCAGATCTGTCCTTCTACCTCACGGATGCTAGAGATTCAATGGAGGTTGTTGGATTTGATGGCAAAGACCCTAACACACTGAACCATCTTGCTGGCCCCCTTTCATCTTATCTCCACACAAAGTCCCGGAGGGAACTGGAAGGGAGAAGTCACACCATACCTTGACAAAGGGTGTGAAGTTTGATTAGGTGAAGTGGCACCGATGTCATAGCCAGCAGGTGTGGCAGAAGTGGGGTGAGCCTCGAAATATGCCGTTCTGTGCATGGCTGCCATCTGCCAGCCAACAGATTGTTCCATGGTTTCCCTTATTATTCTAAATTCCCATGAGAGGTGGACCTGTGTGGCCCCCCACCTCTGCCCTTAGCTTCTGTCCACTGGCTTTTTCCAAAAGCGCTTTGGTTAGAGGACCCAGAACTGTGGGTGCTGGGCTATCCTCTGCTGCCCTCTGCCTCCAGAGGTTCGAGTCTCAAGGTACAGGCTGTGGGCAAGGGCAGGCTGGGATTTATTTATGGCTGCCCTGGGTTTTACTGGGGTCTCCATAAAATCTGTTCTTTGGGTCAGGAAGGTTTATGGCTGGGCCCTGCTTGGGGAGTCTCGGATTCTGTGTGTTGGTTTGTCATTTTGAGAAAAACCACAAGTTTGTTTTGCTTTGTTTTAAACAAAGGAATGTCAGGATTTGTGGGAGCTGGAGAGGGCTGCATCCTCAGAGAAGGGCCTTTCCAGCCTCTTCCGGGGCATCCTCAGAGGAACCGAAGCTGCCGAGAGTTGGTGCAGATCATTTGGTGTTACCGCGATTTTCAGTCAGAAAACAGATTTTCAATCTGTGTGTCCATTTCTCTTTGAGGCACAGACATGGAGAGACAAGGCATGGGCTGGGTTAGGGCACTCTCTGTGCCCAGGCTGGATGGCTCTCACATTGTGACACAATTAGAACTCTGCTTGAGTAGAATAAAGTGTCTTTGTGGGCAAATAAATGCCCAGTGACTTAGAAATTATTTTATTTGATGGGTGTGGGTATTTTGCCTGCACGTGTGTCTGTGCATGTGTGCCTGGTTCCCACGGAGGTCAGAACTGGAACTAGAGAGTTATAGACCTTTGTGAGCTGCCACGCTGGTTCTGGGAATTGAACCCAGGTCAACTGAACCCACAAGAATGGCTAGTGCTCTTAATTGCTGAGCCCTCTCTCCAGTTCCCAAGCGTCATTAAAGGATGACCGTTTTTAAAGTTACCTGAATTTCAAGGTGGAGAGGGAGTGGGGTTATGCTCATGAATCTCACAGTAAAGGGGAAATAGAAAAGACATTGCTATTGGGTGGGAGGGTTGGAGGGGAGGTTGGAGATGGAAACAGGAGGGATCAGATTGGGGGAAGGTGGAGAGAGAGAGAGAGAGAGAGAGAGAGAGAGAGAGAGAGAGAGAGAGAGAGAGAGAGAGAGTACTGGAAGGGAAAAACAGAAAATAAAAAATAAAAATTTAAGTTACCTAAAATATTTCTGGCTCTGTGACAAATTGAAAGTAATATTTTCTAGGAAGAGGCCACCCTTTCCCTCCGGTGTCACCCACCTCCCTCTGGTGTCACCCTACACACCAGCTCCCTGCACACCAGCGGTTTACCTCTGGGCCCTGAAGGGCTCACCAGGCCAGTGCTCTGCCTCTGAGCCACAGCCTTGGCCCCTTTATTCTTTTTACTTTGAGACTTGCCCTCACTAAGTTGCCCAGATGGGCCTTGAACTTGCTGCCTTCCTGCCTCAGTCTACCAAGTAGCCAGGACTGCAAACTTTTGTAATGTGAATGTTACTTAAGCAATATTTCCTCTTCTCCTACGAGACCAGAACAAGCAGACTTCGTGTGCGATGTTTATGCAGGCTGATGGGATCTGTGACCTACGTACCTTCTGAAAACAGACTGTATATGTGTGTGATGTGTGTGTGTGTACAGATTGTGTGTATGAACACACATGTACATATATAGATTGTGTGTGTGCATTTATGGATCTAGATTGTATGCAAGTGCATGTGTATGTGCATATATGGGTGTGTTGATGCATTATGTAGAGTGTATGTATGTGTATGTGCGTGTATGTATGTGTGTGTGCAAATGACCTTGGGATACCTGAGGGGAAAGGTGAGGCAACCCAGATGTCCAAAGAAGTGGACAAATATAAAGGAAGAAAGGAGCCGGGCCCATCAAACTAGAGGGGCAGCAGCAGCAGAGGTGAGGGCACTGGTGGCTATACCCCTGTCCCAGGCTCCTCACTGCAACCTATGTCTGACAGGACACAGAAGAGGATCAGGAGACATCCCGTGGGCCAGAGGGAATGCCACGCAGTAAAGGATGACCAGAGGAAAAGGCGGAGCCCTAGAATCAAGGCAAGAAAGCCAGGTGTGGTGCATGCTTGTGATGCCAGGGCTAGGGAGGTGGGGACAGTAACGCACTGGGCTCCTCGGCCAACTGAGTCTAATTGGTGAGCTTGAGAGCAGAGGAGCTGTCTTAGCACACAAGGCGGATGTGCCGGAGGAACAGCTCAGGAGGTGGTTTCTAGCCCTATAGCATGTGCACAGGTATACGCATGCTGCACCCACCCACATGTGTGTGCGCGCGCACACACACACACACACACACACACATATAAGAACACGCACACACGTAGGCACATGCTACGGAACAAAAGGTAGCTTGTTTTTCTTCAACAGCCCAATAAGGTACGCTAACAAAGTCAGTGTGTTCAAGGTGCCATCCTGACACTGAGAAGCATTGGCAAGAGCAGGTGAATGGCAGCAGCACCCACTTGTGTCTGTTGTGTCCCAGGCACCATGTGCATAGACTCCACTGAATGAGATCCCCAGGAATCCTGGACCTTTGCACGCTCTGTCCCAGTCCCCAGCTCTACCCGGGCAAACACCTTCCCACTCCCCAGGTCTAAGAAGGTAAGTTCCCAGGATTCCTAGCAGAATTAGAACCTTCGTCTTTGAGTAAGCTTATCTGGTCTTAAAGATACACTTGGTTAGCCAGGGACATCTTCCCCTATAGTAGAAAGTCACCTTTCTGATGCTGCAGAGGGTTTTGGGCCTGAAGGGTGGGCACCCCACTTCCATCTCAGAGACACTGTGACAAACACCCCATCCCCAGGCAGCTGTGCCTGCTGCATCCTTCCCCCCACAAAACCCCAGATGTGGGTGGCCTGGGGGAGGGTCTGCACACCAGGATTCCCAGGCCACCCAGGGAGAGGGCTGGGCCTGAGCAAGCCATGTTCTGTTCTTAATGGACTCAGCTGGTAGGGCTCATGGGAAGGGTCGACTTCTCATCAAATCCCGGCTGGACAAGTTTCAGGCACCAATCATAAGTCTCCCCTAAGTCTCCACTCCCTCCCAGCAGCCCAGGGCTGACTTAGAGGCTCAGTTGATACAGACCCCGGAACAGTTAGGACAGCCATTCAGGGCTTCTCTAAAACCAAACAGCCAAGGATGTTCAGGACAGCTGCATTAGGGAGACTACCTCCCACACAAGCCAGACTCATCACAGTCGTTCTGGGCCCATCCTCAATGCCCACCCAATGCAGTATTAGTCTGAATCAAAGAGAAGAGGCAGTTTCCTGAGACACTCCCACAGACATTCATATAAGGACAGGACCCTGTTCTCAGGTCTCCTTCCTCTAAGGCTCTAGGCCAAAAGCATCATCTATATCCAGTCTCTGGCTTTGCGTGTATCATGGGGACAGGAAACGAAAGTGATTTTAAAAAAAAAAAAACTCTTTCAGGATGGGGAAGGTGAAAGAGCTGAATGTTTTACCATGTGTGTATGCCTTCGCCCACCAGGTGGGCTAAAATTAACACTTGGCAAGGATGTGCAAGTGATCTTGGGAGTGCAGACTTCTCTAGGTTTGATTAGGTTTGGCTGAATCTGCTTAAAGCAGACATGATGGCTGCTGGGTAATCAAGAAGTGTTTCCCCCCAGAGATATACACAACAGGAAGATGGCCAACATGTATGTGCCCAAGAATGTAAAATACACCCTAGGCATGTGGCCCTGGGTAAGAAAGGCCGCCAGTGACCCTTAGGAAACAAGGGACACAGCCTATAGTAATGAATATGGTCCAGTCCACTGAACGGTGGTGCCTGAGGACCGTAGATCTTCTGATCCCATTCACATAGCCCTCACAGACCCTCGAAGGCTGGGAGAACTTCAACTTTTGGGGATATAGGGGCTGTGATCAGGAGAGACCCGGGACTTCCAGGGTCCTGATCCCACGCTAATCTGGATGCTGGTAAGGGACACACAGGTGTGTTTGTTTCTTGATTCTTCCACACAGAAAGTTAGGATCCTCTCTGCATATCAGAGCAGAAGGTTCCGGATGAATAATCTAGGAGCATCTCGACTCACTAGATGGCGATGGAAAGAGGTGGATTTCCTGTGGAGGATGGAGGCCATACCCGCAGCTTACTGGGTAACTATGGAAACCCGTTCCCTTCTGAAGACTGGGGGTACAGAAGGCACACCTTTAGTGAGAGTGGATCTCTCTAAATGTTTAGGATCCCAGAGAAAAAGTACACAGGTGCCCAACATAGGTTGTGAGACTTCACTTTGTCCAGAGTATCCCCATGAATGAGCTATGGATGAGGGAACTGTGAAGACCAGGGCAGAGGGCTCATTGAATAGAGGCACTCAGCATCAAACCTGGTGACCTGGGTTTGACCCCTGGGTCTCACATGGTGTCCTCTGCCCTCCACACGTGCACACACACACACACACACACACACCATGGTACGTGTACACACGAATAAATGTAATATAATTTTCTTTTAAAGAAGCATGTTCTAGAAGCTGACAAACCCAGGTCACAGCGTCTGGGAGCAATACTTTGGTTTGTGGGCCTCAGTTTCCTTGTCCGTAAATGGAAATGTGGTGGGGAGAGGCACCCCACTTTCTTAGCTCAGAGCCAGCCACAAAGTGAGAATGTCATAAATGTCAGCCCTTGAGACAGCTCTGAGCTCTTTCCAGCTGTGGCATCCCTGCACTGGGCTCTGAGGAGCTTTGAGGGAAGTCTGGGCTTCCAGCAACGCTGGCTTCCTTGGGAAGGCTGTGGCTCCGGCCCTCTCTCCTCTGGAAGCCCAGACATCTTGCAAACGAGCCACAGCATCGTGGCCTCCTTAGCATAGAGAAGCTTCCAGAAGGCATCTGATGTAAAAAACAGAGGAGATGGCTGAAGAGCCCTGCATGGTCTTGGTCTGTGGGACTCTGACTTCCTAGCAATCCACTCTTCCACAAGTGATCCTGTGGGGTTGGGACAGTCCCTTTCCCAAGGCAGTCCAGGCCCCTCTGCTGTCCTGGTTTATCTCCTGTCGGGCCAATAAAGAGGAAAGATTTGCAACAGTGAAATGCCTCCATGTGCGCCTCCCTTCCTTATCAGGGTCGTGTGGGCCCCAGGGGGTGGACGGAAGCCTAGGGAGACCAGTGGCTGAAGACTGGAGCTGAGGAAGAGAGAGGAGGACGTAGGATTTGTTTGATATTTGGTTGTTATGCGGTTTTTATGTGTATGTATTTTCCGTGTGCTTATGAGTATTGTGCTGCATTGTTGTATGTCTATGAGTATGTATATATGTATGGGTATATGTATGCATGTGTGTATGAATGTATGTATGGGTATATGTATGCATGTGTGTGTATGAATGTATGTGTCTACAAGTGTGTGCATGTATGAGTGTGTATCTGTATTTTAGCGTGTGTGTGTGCCTGATGTGTCAGAGATGACATAAAGCCTCCGAAGTTCTCATCGTGATCATCGCCTCTGCTAGCTGATTTATAACTTGATATCACTAAAGACCTAACGAAAGTAGCTTAGGGAGGGGAGGATGAACTTTGACTCGCAATTTGTGGGTCGGGTCCATCACAGGGAGGCAGGAATCACAGGGCATCACAGTCAGGAAGCAGAGAGAGAGGGATGCTGGTGCTCAGCTCACCGTTTTCTTTTTGTTCAGTCTGAGACCCTCGCCCAGGGAATGATGCCCCCACACTCAGGGCTGGTCTTCCTCTTTCAATTAACACAAAAACTCCCTCACGGACAGGCCCAGTTTTTCCCACAGTGACTCTAATTCCTGTTAGGGTTGAGTCAGCCCCCAAGCAGCTTAGGAATGAGAAGGGTCCCCTGCTCATTTTGTCCAACAGGAAATTGAGAACACAGGACGCTGGGCATTGGTTGTCCTCAGCCTGACTGGGGAGTCAAGCTCCAGCAGGTGCCTGTGACACTGGCTCACAGCACCTTATGATGTGGGTATGGCTTCTCTGGTTCCCAGAAACTCATCAGAAAATAACCTGGACCTCATCTAGCAAGCAAGAGTAAAAGTTCCGGGTCCCATGCAGAGGACTGTCCTGCAGGAGCTCTGAGATTACCAGGACCAGGATCCCATGGAGACACGCTGGTGTCCTGGATGGGTGTGGGAAATAAAATCTTGATTCCCACCCTGCCAACATGGCAGGTTGGTTAGGACAAGTGCTTGGCTGACAGAATAGGGAAGTCTGGGTGACTGTGGGGTCATCATCACTCAAGCTTCTGTGAGTCTAAACACATTCAAAAAATAATGGTGCTGGGGGCTGGAGAGATGGCTCAGAGGTTAAGAGCATTGTCTGCTCTTCCAAAGGTCTTGAGTTCAATTCCCAGCAACCACATGGTGGCTCACAACCATCTGTAATGGGGTCCAGTGCCCTCTTCTGGCTTTTTTGTATACATAACAAATAAATAAATATTTAAAAACAAAAAATAGCCAGGCGGTGGTGGCGCACGCCTTTAATCCCAGCACTCAGGGGGCAGAGGCAGGCGGATCTCTGTGAGTTCGAGACCAGCCTGGTCTACAGAGCTAGTTCCAGGACAGGCTCCAAAGCCACAGAGAAACCCTGTCTCGAAAAACCAAAACAAAAAAAAAAATAATAATAATTGCTCTGATATGACCAGTATGACTGAAAAGGTGGGAGGAAGTAAGAGGGGAAAAGAAGGGAGGAAGGACAGAAGTATGAGAGGTGGGAGAGAGGGGCGGGTACCCCGCATCTTAGTGTTGGCTGCACATCACACTGCATAACTTTCCTGAATGCTTGAACCATGTTTGGGGGTCAGAAAGGGTCAGAAGCTAAGGGTCATATGTTCCTCATAAAAATTAAGTCTTCTCCCAACATAGCCCCGGGGTGTACCACTGAGAACACAGTGACTGGAGCTGTAGGGTTGGTGTTGGGAAAGAGATCAGGGAAACAAAGCAACAAAACGGAAGGGAGAGCAGAGTGGGTCTGATAGGTGCCTACCCGGTTGGCATTCCCTTTATGCCACCCTCAGGCTGGGCTGTCACCTCAGCCTACAGGCCCTCCCAAAAATGTAGAGGAGGGAGAAGTGTGGGATGGTTCAGAACACAAGACACACGCTTCTCCATCAGTTTTTTAAGACACCAGGCTGGAGCCCAGCTTCGAGGCTGACTCAGGAAGATTTAAAGTTCAGTTCAGCCTGGGCAACTTAGTGAGACCCTGTCTCAAAATTAAAGGCAAAAAGAGGGCTCGGGATCTGCCCAGTGCAGAATATTTACCCAGCATCCACGGGGAACTGGCATGTCCCAGTACTGTCAGAGGTGAAAAGGTGACCAGAGCCAGCGGTTCTCTTCCTCGAGAGTGGGTCCTTGCCGTCCTACATTCTCTTTGTCAAGCAGCTCTTCTTGGCCTGCTGGCCTGACCCTGGAAATGTGCTGACCCACAGCAGTGCCACTCCTGGAATCTTGTTACTGGGAAGTGGCAAGTACCCTAGCTACATACTTCAGGGTCCCATCTGAAGGGTGAAGAAGCTGCAGCCCCGCAAGGAGCCAGTGGGGCCCATCCTGTAGTCCTAGCCACATCCACACCACAGCACTTTCTCCCAGAGCTCAGAAATGCTCACATCAGACCAAGACCGTGGGCCAGAGCAGACTGGATGAGCCTGGATGAGCCTCCGTGGCTTTAGAGGACCAGTCTGCTGCTCCCCGCTTCAGATCATTTCAGGAGCTGAGTGAGCAACCAGCAAAGCCCCCTGAGCAGATGCAGAGCCCAGGAGGTCGGGCATTCTGCAGGGCCTGGCCGTTTCCCTAGTCCTGGCCTCCTGGCTGCAGCCAAGCAGGAAGAGCCGCAACTAGAGATCAGGGTTCAGGAGGAGAAGATGGATAACTGAGGCTGAGCCACCTCCCGGACAGCTGCTCTGGCACCCCTGAGGCTCCACTTTCCATCTCTCCAACAGCTTGGGAGGGGTGGTGTCCAGGGAGCAACCCTGACTGTTCCATTCCAGATTTGTCTGCAAATTATATATGTCCCTGTGTTCATATATAATCCACACAATAATGTCTCTGTTTCTCTCTGTCTCTGTCTCTCTTTCTCTGACTCGCTCTCTCTCCACGCACAGATGACTCAGAGAGACAGACCCAAGTGCTCACCCCCTTCTGTCTTCTCATGTGCAGCACTTGTTGGGTTCCCTGCAGAGAACTCGTCATTGCATTGGGTCCCAGGAGTAGGGCATCAGGGAGACACAAAAGATTGGCCCTGCTCATAGGCAGAGTGTCCTCTTTCTTCAACCCTTCCCGTCCCGTCAGCCACTGATATCAGGCCCCTGTTCTCCCCTCACCCTCTTCTGTGATGACCACCACCAGTATCAACACCAGTAATATGAACGCCAATATCAGCAACACCCTCACCATGAATATGATGCCAGAATAACAGATAACAATATTAACAACAACATCAACACCAGTACCACCATCATGAACACTATCACCACTAACAAAACCAATAAAGTGTATAGCTAGTCTCAGTCGTCGGCCTGACACACCTAGGAAGAGGAACCCTCAGCTGAGGATTTGTTTCCATCGGACTGGCCTGTGGGCGTGTCCGTGGGTCATTTTCTTGATTGCTGATTGACGGGAGAGGGTCGGTCCCTCCCTAGGCTGGTGAGCCTGGGCCGTATAAGAAAGGTATCTGGGACCAAGCAGTATTCCTTGGTGGTTTCTGTTGCCTGGGGTTCCTGCTCTGACTTCTCTCAGTGATGAGCCGTGACCTGGAAGGATAGGATAAAACGAACCCTTCCTCCCTCTGTTGCGTTTGGTCACAGCAACAGGAAAGCAAATTAGGAAAAATAACATCACCATCAAAACCCACACAACCAACACCAATATCAGGCAGCACACAGCCCTAACACTACCGCCAACATCAGCATCAGCATTTCCACCACTGATAGTGCCAGTGCCGCAGGTCACAATCACCATTCTAGAGAGGCCACGCCGTGCTCTAACTTACTCCATACTGGGTAGAACAGTGTGTTTCAGGCTGGGCATTGTGTTCCATTTTATAAGCAGCTCCCCCCCTGCGGTTTTGAAGATGGAGGATGACTTTGCACTCGGGTGGGCATGAGAATACCACCATCTGCCTCATGTCACCCACGTGGCACAGACTGATAAATGACTTATTCTGAGAGCAGAAAGGGATGGACCCTAATTGTTTCTCCAGGTGAACTGAAACAGAAAGGGTACATAAGTTTTTAAAAAATTATACCATATTTTAAAATCATCCCAGACCCTGTGGGCGAAGGGAGCTCCAGGTGGATGAAGTCCTGGGTGACTATAGGTTATTAACACGAGCGTGACCATGGCAAGGACTTCAATGCTCCATCTCCATGGGAGTGGCCAAGCCTCCTCTGGTAAGACTCAAAGGGACGGCAAAGCATTCATCTGGAGTTCACCTGTGACTGTTGACAATGTGTACAGAAAATGGCCACCATAGCTCTCCCCCCCCCCCCCCCCCCCCCCCCCCCCCCGTGTGTTTACAGCCTGAAGACTGCTTCCCTACAGAGACCGCTCTGAGGTGGAGACCCAGGGAACCAAGATCCAAAGACTGCTCCTAAGACGATCTAAACCTGCCTCCTCCATCCAGCTGTACGCTATAAACCCTTCCTCCTTGTTCAGCTGTCTGCAATAACCCTGCCTCCCGTCTGCTCAATTCTATATAATAAACACGCTGAGCTTCGGGGCTGCTGCGGTTTCTCCATCAGAGATTCCATTCCAACCAATCCCAGCTTTTCTGTGTGCCCATGTGTTTGCCTTTTCTTCATTCTCCTGCCACCCCTGGCCAAGTTGGTACCTCGAGCCATGAGGATGAAGCAAGATTTAAGAACCCATCGCATAGCTCAAACCAAGGAGCTGTAACTCCCTCACCAGAACTCCACAAATAAGTAGACACTCAGCCCTGAGATGGAGATGCCCCAACAGACCTCTGATCTGCCCAGCCCAGGCAGAGGACTCCTGGTTATCCCAGGGGGTCCAGTCCGTCTCTGCAAGGTACTGACACAGCACACACCGATCGCCACCTAACTGGCTACCATTTACCCTCAGGGCCCTGCCCCTCATCGACCCACCCATTTGTTCACCTGGCCTCACCCCTGCAGCTCAGCTCTGACTCTGCAGCCTGACTACAGCCAGTCACCTGCAGCCTCTCCAGCTTCTCAGGTCCATTTGTCTATTATCTTATCAAGACAGAGATGCTCACACCCCTGTCGGTTTCCCAGCTTTGGCTTCCCAGGCCTCTTGAAACCCTTGAGGCCCCTTGAGGCTCCTTGTCTCTTCAACCTCTGTAGCTGTCACACAACTTACATAAAGATGTATATGTATATGTATGCATATAATATATATAGTTATATAGATAAATGATGATCAAATGATTGATAGAAGATGGATATATTTACTATTATTATTAATGTATAATATGCAAGCTGGGAATTAACATAAGTAATTAAAATTAGAATAAAGAGTATGTATTTGCTTCTGCCAAGGCCATCAAGCCAAGCAGGGTTATCTAGAAAATTGTTAATCAGTAAATTCTGGCATTGTGGGAAGTCACCAGCCTGCTTGTTTGTGTTTCTGACATGGGCACACACCACAGTGGGCACCATTTTTTGTGCAGCGCCTGGGATGCCCAGCCTATGTAACTGAAGCCTTCTCCTCTGCCAGGCAGAGGCATGACCTCTAGGCCACAGGGAGAAGCCCTCACTCTGCCTGAGAACCCTACCTGGACTCCATCCACAAGGACCGAATAGAGGGTCTGGGCATTGGTCCCCGGAGCCTGGCCACTCTCTCTCCTTAGTCTGGCACCTTCTCTGGCCTCAGTTTTCCTACATGCA
The DNA here is from genome assembly GCF_014885135.2 of Alexandromys fortis. Classification (NCBI taxonomy): domain Eukaryota; kingdom Metazoa; phylum Chordata; class Mammalia; order Rodentia; family Cricetidae; genus Alexandromys; species Alexandromys fortis. The sequence continues at coordinate 1,326,024 of NW_026068038.1, read as the reverse complement.
CTGGACAGCTGGACTCATCAGTAGTCATGGCTCTCACTCAAAAGTGACTTTGCCTCAGGTCTTTCCTTGGAGGGAGGGGCACATCTGATATCCAGAGGAAGGGGGGCTGCTAATTCTAATTCTCCTAAGCTGTACAGGAAGCCCCACTGTTAAGAATGGGGGCCAAGTTCCCTAGGCTGAGGAGGGAAAAAAAAACAAATCCAAAGATGTTGAAGCAGAATTCCCTGTCACAACCACTAAAGGGGAAAAATTAAAAATCCTTTCTCTATTTTTCCCAGACCAGCCCCCAGATCACAAAATCTGTGACCCCTTAGGCCTGGGGCGAGGGCTTTTCGTGAGTGACTGTGTTCCAGAGTGCAGACCCCACTTTCTAGCCACTGAACCATCCTCTTGTCCTCTGTGGATTCCACCTTCTTTCTGGTTTTGGTTTTTTGTTGTTTGTTGTTGTTGTTGTTTTCCTCCTACTGCTGCCCTCATATGGGAGCTGGACGAACTCTGGCGTGGGTTGTAAGGACGTCTTTATAAAGGGTCACACGAGATTTCTTACCGTGCTGGAGCTGGGAGGGTGATGTATCAAGTTACTAATTCCCTTAATTGCATGTCTGGGCTAAAAACAGGCTCTCTTAGTTTTCCTAAGAAGTTACATTCTTAATGACATTAAAACATTGTGGTGAGTGAGGCAAAATGCTAACTGATGGATTTAGGGCCTGAATCAGTGTGTGGAGTGTTTACCTAAACTTGTTTACCCCTGCTGGGTCACTAGTCTCCAAGGTTCTGCCAAAAGCCAGGGAGGAACACTGGTGTCAGATTCAGGACCTGGAGAGGGCTCAAGAATTTCTTTCGATTTTCGAGCCCCAGACTGAGTAGATGCTGCAATCATGCTGTAACCAAAGAAAGAATGCGCACACCGGGCTGCAAGCCGATTCATCACTCTGGATTTCTGCAGAGACCAGACAGGGCAGAGATGCCACGGGGAGAGGAGGAAACCCTCTTGGGTTTGTGTCCTATGACTCTTTCCAATTCTGAAAGAAGCAAAAACCAGATAGAACTTTGAAAAGTCATCCTTAAGGTGCCAGGTTCAAAAGGGACATGCTGCTTTGAAGCTTCCAGAATATCTCCCACTCTGGGAAGCCGGGGGCAGTATGTGGTCCAGATGTAGATCCTAAGGCCCCCGAACTCTGAGAAATTCACCCACTAGGACACAGCTTGGAGCAGAGACACCAGAATTCGATGTCCTTCAGGATGAGGCCAGTAGCTCTGACTTCAGTCAGTGTGCTCCCTGCCCGGGAATCTAAGGTGAGGTTGCAGGAGACAGTGGTTGGGATAGAAACAGCAGGAGACCCTGACCCAGATGTCAAGGTCATTGTCACACACCGGTCTCTAGCCCTGATAAACTGTCATGACGACGTCACCAGGCATCCTTCCTTTGGTGGTTCTGGTCCTCCATTCCTTGCCCCCTCTCTCAGCCCCACCATAGAAGGAGCCATGGTTCCTATGCTCATTTTCCGTTTTTATTGTAGACGATCGTGGCTGGAAAGATGGCCTTGTGGATAAAGTGCTTGCCTTGAGGATCTGAGTTCCATCCCCAGAACCTATACAAAAAAAGTCTGGCGTGGTCATTTATGCTTGCAACCCAAGCACTGAAGAGGTGGAGGCAGGAGGATTCCTGGGGACCAGTTGGCCTAGCCCAATCAGTGAGATCCAGACTAGGGAGGCCTGTCTTTAAAAACGGTGGAAGGCCTAAATATAGAGGCAAGGGTCTTGGTTCTGCCTCAAAGTGATATGTCAGATTTTGTTGACTCTCCAGGGAAGCCTTACCGTCTCTGAGGAGTGGATGGAGGGGGAGGGGAGGTCAGGGAGAGTAGGAGGAGGGGAGGGAGTGGGACTGGTTTGTAAAATGAGAAAAGATGGGTTAAAAATATGGTGGCTGGCTCCTGAGGAGGACAGCTCTGTTTGACCTCTGAATTCCACATGCACACGCATATCACACATGTGCACCGACATCACAACAGTGACACATTTTCACACACATACAAATAATCTAAAATAATAAGATAGACAATGTATTGTCAAAACCACAATACTTCAGAGCCAACTCCGCATACATTTGGGTGCTATTGGTTTTGGCACAGTACCATAAAGCCCTGGCTGGCTTGGTATTCGCTATGTATCCCAGGCTAGCCTTGAGTTTATGTCAATTCTCCTGCCTCAGCTTCCCAAATGATGATATTACAGGTGTGAGCCACCACATCCAGTTTGGCTCCATATGTATTTTACTCCAAAAAAAGAAAAGAAAAAAAAAACGCTATGAAGCAGTGCTGAACTCTAGCGAGCACCACAACACAGGTAGGCTGAAGGGCCTGGTGTCCACGACTCGCTGAAAAGCACACCCAAAATTAGAGTTATTGATGAACAGAAGGGAAGATGGAGGGTCGGATGGGTGGCGAACCAGACAAGCAACATTTCAAAGCCACAAATGAATAGCAGGTACCTGAGTGTTCCTATACAGATCTTCATAAACTAATCACATTTATTTATTTGCTTGCTGGCTTGTTGGGGTGTGCCATGGCACACCCATGGAGGTTATGGAGTAATTTAAAGGTAAGATAAGGTCCTGGGTTTGAACTCAACTCATCAGGCTTTGCAGCAAGCGGACAGGCCCTCCTGGGCGGCTCCTGAAACTTTCTGCACGGTTACGAATTTTCTAACTTTTCAAAGTGGAGACTGCGGACCCTTTAGACAGATCTAACAGCTACATGTCCACTCACCAGACTTCACAGCCTTGCAACTTCCTCCATGCCGGTACCCCTCCCCCCATCTTCTAAGACTCCTCCACTAGGCTGCAGCCTGAGCATGTGCCTTTCAGTGACGACAATGAGAACTAAGAATTGCTTAGCGCTTGCTCTGTGTGACCTGCAGTCCTAAAGGCTTAGCCGGCACACAGACTCAGAAAACACCTCCATAATCTACAGGCCTGCGCATGTATCCTCTGCAGGACGGTAAAATTGTTAGCTCCGATTCACAGATGATGAAGGTGGGGCTCAGAGAGAGAGAGAGATTAGGTAGTTTGTCCAGTGTTACTCAGAATCTCAGGGTGGGCGGCACAGCTCAGGGGACTCAGAGGACTATGGTGGGGGTACTGCACCTGCCTTGTGGGACTCAGGCGTCCGTGTTTGGAAGCATCTCTCCGGTTTCCTCATCTTTTTCATGGTGCATGCTTTCTTAGCTCATGACCCTGGGAACAAGCCCGCTCTAGACTCTCTCCACGGAAATCCACTCTGAGGTAAGTGACAGCCCCACAGGCTTCTGAGGGTCAGGACAGCACCACTGATAGAACCCTCAGAGGAAGGGAGGGTGGTGTTTGAGACTGGTCAAACAGGCTCCTCGTGTTCAGAGTGTTTTCTGAGTGAACTATGGATTTGAACTGGATTCCTGGGGTTATCCACACCTCTGGGTTCTCAGTGAGGGTGGACTGGAGAACAGCCACCAAAATCTTACAGGAAAGAGACCAGAAGAGAGAGAGAGAGGATGCTGGGTAAAGAAGTCACTTGAATCTCATTAGCCTCAAAGGCTATTCAGACATTTCCCCAAAGGCCTAGAAAGGGAAGATGCTGAAGGTGGGGAGGGGATTGCGGGGCATAATGTGTTTGCAGAACTGTGTGCGCATGTGTGTGTTTGAATGTTCTCGGATGTGTGTGAATATGCCTAAGGGTGTGCTTTTACGTAAGTGTGTGCATGTGCCTGTGTGCCTGTATGATATGTGCATGTATGCATGTGCCTGTGAATGTTCTCATAAGTGTGTATATGTATGTGCATGTATGCATGTGTGTGAATGTTCTCATAAGTGTGTATATGTATGTGCATGTATGCATGTGTGTGAATGTTCTCCTAAATGTGTGTGCATGTGTATGTGCGTGTATGCATGTGCGTGTGAATGTTCTCATAAGTGTGTGCGTATGTGCACGTGAGCATCTAGATTTAGACTCATAACATCTAGAAGAGAGCAAACACTGAAGACACACAATTTACAACCTGTGTGTAGATTGTGCCAAGACCCTGTAATAAGGGGGAGCTCCTGGCCCTATGGTCTGGGCTCAGAGAGAAGACAGAGGGGTGTCCAGGCTGGCAGCCCCCTTACCGATGTCCGCTGTGTCATTTGCAGGTCTTTACAGAGACAGCAGCTCAGCTAAGTCTTTTCTGACTCACCACAGTGGAACTGAGGGCTGTAAACCTCCCAGTGAAACCTGCCTTCCTCGGGAGCCACCAGGGTCGGGGGACATTTAGGCGAGTTCTCAGCCCTCCTCCTCAGGAATGATGATTGGACAGAGCGAGAAAGAGCTAGTCTGGTTTGGGGGTGGGGGTGCGCACGTGTGTGCTGTGAGTGTGTGGGCGTGTGTTGTGTGTATGTGTGTTGAAATTACAAACTTCCCCAGGCTAACGTGATATGCAGGGCAGGCCTACCCGCCGCCGTGGGTGGTCTTCCTTGGGCCCTCTGGAGGGGGATCGGATGGAGCGGGACATGAGTTTAGCAACATTTCCAATGGGGTAATGACAGCCGTAATGATGGCTGTCCCGCTTGGGAAGAGGAAATCAAAAAAGCCTACACAGCGACAAAAATAAACAAGCATGTAACGTCGGCCCAGGGAGGCCGGCCCGTTCTGAACTTGGAGAACATCAAAGCAGGGCTGGTTATCGGACATCCCAGGCTCCAGGCTCCACTGCGTCCTGCCCCTCACTTTTATCAGTCTTGTGGATGTGCCCAGAAACTCACAGCAGCACAGCTGTGGCTGCCCTGCAGGGTTCTGTTTCTGGGGACGCTCAGACTGCAGCAGATAGGAGAAAGGGCTTAAGATGGACCTGCAGTGTTACAGGGACAATGGAGCCACCTACACATAGATTCCAAATTCTGAACCACAGAAAACAGGCTGAGTTTGGAAAGCATCCAGGATGGAGCGTCACAGCTGGGATGGGACATGCATCCTCCAGCTCACATTTGGGAAGGGACACATATCCTCAGCAGCTTGTCCTGGTATGGGCTGCATGGCCCTGAGCCAGGGGCCTCCCCTCCTGTTCAGATGGGGTGAATTCCACCCAGCATTCAGGCAGTCCATGTGTGCCCAGCTTACACTATAACCAGACATGGCATGGGTTCCAGGAAAAAGGTGAAGAAATCTGCTCCCCACCCCTGCCAAAACAGGACCAGAGAGATAGCTCAGAAGTTAGAACACATACGGCTCTACCGCAGAAGCCAAGGTTGATCCCCAGCACTTACGTCAGGGGGCTCACAGTTGCCTATAATTCCGCTCTGACCTCCACAGACACCACACACACAAGGCACACATAACATAGACACAGACGTCTACATGACTAAAAGTAAATCCCATCAAATACTGAAGAAATCAGATTTTTCAAAACTGCTCATGGTCCTTAGCCATCAGGAAAGTGTAGATTAACACTTCATTGAGATTCCCTCTCCCCCAAGTCAGAATGGAGATCAGTAAGAAAACAAACGGTGGAGAGGACACGAGGAAGCAGGACCTTGTCCTCTGCTGAAGGGGATGCGACTGTCCAGCCTGGAAACGGGTCAGCCTAGACGCCCATCGGCAGAGGAGTGGAGGGAGAAAGTGTGGTAGGGGTACCCAAAGGAGTCTTGCTCAGGTGCAAAGGAGGAAATGATGCCACCTGCAGGGAAATGGACAACACTGGGAATCCTCACGTTCAACAGAGTGAGCCAGACTCAGGGAGGAGAGACCATGGGTTTTCTCACACATAAAATCTAGATGTGGAACTAGGAGGACCATGGAAGGAAAGAAGGGAGACAGAGGAAGGGGAGGAGGGAACAAAAGCGGGAAAGAAAGGTTGACACCTGAGTCTGGAGAGATGGCTCAGTGGTTAAGAGGACCCAGGTTCAGTTCCCAGCATCCATGTGGTGGCTCACAGCTCCAGAGCATCTGATGCCCTCTTCTGGTTTCCCTGGGCGCTGCACCCAGGTCACACATCCAAGCAAGCAGATGTTCTTAAAAGAGGCAAATACCACTTGACCTCTTTCATACAGTATATTATTTGTATATTATTATTATTATTATTATTATGATGATGATGAATAGATAGGTAGATATAGATAGATAGATAGATAGATAGATAGATAGATAGATGGATGGATAGATAGATAGATAGATAGATAGATAGATAGATAGATGATAGGCGATAGGCATTATTTTGGGGGTGAGGAGGATTTGGGGCAAGGAAGAAAAAGTAAGAAATAAGAGAGACCAAGTGTCCAAGTATAAAAATTTCATAATAAGTGACTCTTTTGCATACTAATAAAATTAATAAAAATTTAAACAAACCAGGAAGAGGCGGGGGGTGTGTCCCTGTGGTGATTGATGACTGTGACTGGTGACAGCGGTAGACTCAGAAGCCTACATGTCTAAAGTGGTGAGAAACAAAATAAAGACCTTGGAGGCTGTTTGTGTGCTGTCTCGACACTGATAACTGACTGTGATGCAGAACTCGGTTTGGGGCCATTGGGGAGAGTGGCAGGACACATCACACACACCACACCCCTCTCGGGTCCTTCTCACACTGGACATACAACTGAAAGGAAAACCAGCAGGACTCTGCTCAGGTCCTGGCAGAAATGTCCACACTGGCATCTGAAGGAGCAGCATTGGATGCAAAGGTGCAAGTAGAGGAGACCGCTGTGGCCGTTTCCAGGGATACCATAAGCCCAACCCAACCCTAGCAGCCATTTGAAGCCCAGTGTGGCCAACTGTGTCCCCTTGGATGCTCTAGAGACATCCTTCAGCCTCCAGGTATCCCAGGTGTCCCTTGGCTTTTGGCCACATCCCTTCGCGTTTATGCTTCCATTGCCACACAGTTTTTCCTGTTTCTGTGCCCTCTTCACTCCTCTCCTAGGACACTAGTCGGTGTCCTTAATCTTAGATGGTTTCATCAAGGTCCTAAACCAGGCATGTGGTGGTACATAACTTTAGTCCCAGCACTTGGGTAACAGAGAATCTCTGTGTGCCCAGGCTCAGCTGTGCAGGTTGGCAGGTCCTCAAGCTGACCCACACAGATGCCTCTGGTACACCTGTCCCAAGGCAGATTGACTCTATAGGTTTGGGGCTCCCAGGGAACCTCATGTCTAAGTGCAAAGGGTTGGGACTCAGCTTTCCACCTTGGCTGCTTCTTAGATCCTCTGAGTCGACACAGGAAGAAACAAAAACACAAGATAATCCATTGCTACTGGATTCAGATGTGGAATCTGAATGACCAATGAGGCCCAGATATCAACACTTGAGGAACAATTCCAGCCATCCTCTCCACTTTCACATGCTCTATGTCTTGGTTTTGCATCTATGAGCTAAGGACAGATGTCAAGAGTGGGCAGGGCAGCTGGGAGGATGAACAATATTCAACACTCCTGTACACAATGGGTCTGTGAGTGTTACCTGCTCTATTACTAGGTAGTAACACTTAACACTGTCTTCTTCTTCTTCTTCTTCTTCTTCTTCTTCTTCTTCTTCTTCTTCTTCTTCTTCTTTTTCTTCTCTTCCCTTCCTCTTCCTCCTCTTCTTCCTCTTCTTTCGCTTCTTTCTCTTTTTCTTGTTTTTCAAGACATGGTTTCTCTGTGTAGCCTTGGCTGTCCTGGAACTCACTCTGTAAACTAGGCCAGCCTCAACCTCAGAGATTCACCTGCCTCTGCCTCCCAAGTACTGGGATTAAAGGCATGTTCCACCACTGCCCAGTTTATAGCTGTCTCCTTAAAGGAAAGAACTCAGTAGAGAGACAGAGATGTGACCATCTAAGCAAGATCTCAGGCAGCAAAGCAAAGAGAGATTGGAGCAGGCTGACCTAAGGGCAGAATCAGCCAGTGAGTCCTGCATTGTGAAATTTGATAAAGATTTATGAGGTGTCTGGCATATTCATGGGGTAACGAGCCCCCCTCATTGTGGTGGATGGAATTTTCACTGTAGGACATTTCTTCCCATTATCCTCTAAGGAAGCCCACAGGGGTCAGAACCACAATGGGGGTCTTTTGAGGCTACAACTACCTTGTTATCCCCCACATGTGGTAACCAGGAAAGTGCCGGTGCCTCTGTTCTGACATCATAGAAACTGCCGTTCTGCAGCTTCAAGAATGGTTACTCATGAAGTTTTTAAGCATCCTAAGACACAGTCACCACGCTTCAACTGGGGTGTCCTTGGCTTGCTTCCTAAGCGGGAGCCACAGCTGCTGAAGACTATGGCAGTTCCTCTGCTCTCTCACATCTACCTCCTTGCCTACGTGTGCCTGAGCCCACACACCACCATGTGCGAGACCCTACAAGTGTCCTTCGGTGAATAAAGAAGGTTTGGGGATGTGATTGGATGGCAGTTTCTGAGGCTGTTTGTATTCCAGCTTCTTCTTATTGCCCATTGGCCTTCCTGCTAGCACCAGGGACTGGAAGAATCTTATACTTTTTTCACATTGATTGATTGGTTGATTGATTTCTGTGTATGCAGCATCCTTTTAAGAGCCACAGGACAGCTAACAGGGAGTTGCTTCTCTCCTTGCACTATGTGGGTGCTGGGAATTGAACTCAGGACCACAGGTTTATCTGCAAGCACCTTTTCCCACTGAGCCATCTCACTGGCCCAATTCTGCTCTTTTTGTTTCTTTTTAAAACACGATTGTTAGGTGATTTTAAATGACATGTACATCTTGATTTATGCTTCCATGGGACAGTCCCACCATGTCCATAGAATAATTCACACCTTCTCAGAGCTGCGACATTTGCCCTCCTTGTCCTCTTTGATCTCCCAGCAGCCTGGTCAGCTGGCGCGTTCTCATCTGCACTGCCGGAGTGAACTGCTAGGAGCTAGACAGACAGCACCCACTGCTGCAGCTCACTGGGAACCAGGCAGTCAGGACCAGAGCTCTGGCTGGGTCAGCAGCGCCTTGTGGTCATCGTCCTCAGAGCCATCTGCCTGGACTCCCCGCCCAGGCTCCCTGCATTCCAGCCCAGGCTGCCAGGCTTTGAAGTGTGACAGCTCTGGAGTCGTCCAGGAGCCTGGACTCCAGGGGCCATCTGGCTCTGATCCCATAAGCCCCAGGGAGCTGGCAGGATAGCTGGGGAGGGGGATAGCTTCCCCCACCATCCACAGCCCTCTTCCTGCCCTCAGTCTTCCCTATGTCCCCTCTTCTAGCCCTGATTTTTCTGAGACTCCACCCTGAAGCCCTCTCTGCCTTTCAACCCCCACCCTAGGCCCCCTTTCTACTGCCCAAGAAGGGCGGGGCCCAAGGAGGGGCTGCCATGCTGCTCTGGCCAGCTCCGTTCCCATTAGGGTGGCTGTTGACAGGAACATGTCACATAGGAAGATGGATGCTGGCTTTGTCCCATAAGTCCTGAGACCTCGGAGCCAGAGGTGGCCCTGAAAGGCCTTTTCTCGGTAAATTACGACGTTTATTTAGCCCTTGAAAGGTTGTATACACAGCCCGCCTGTCCCCGATGAGGTGGCCACAGCCACTCCCTCCTGGACAGCCTGGGATGCGGGTGGGGTGATCCAGATGCGCTTGCCCTCCAGGGAGGTGCTTCACGCCAGCCTGTTTCCAATGCCCCACTTTAGGCATTTCCTCGGGAGCCCAGAACTCAGTATTCTTGCTCTCTTTATTCAATTGGGGGTCCATAGCACACTGTAACTTTGCCACAGTGCCAAGAGCCCCCAAGGCAGAGCCTCCGCAGCATCCCACGTGGGTTCCTGAAAGGACCTCAAAGGTGTTCTTCCATGGGTACCCAGCATGTACTAAGTCCTTCAGCTAGGACTCAGAAGCCTTACTTTCAAGACAGGAAACTGAGGCTGGAAGAGAGAGGTAGGGCCTCCGGGGAAGGGAGGCATCTGAACTTGACTGCCGTCTCTTGGGGACGGTGATTGCACAGCTTCTCTGGGGACCCTGCTGATCATCCCTCATTAATATTGTCACCCAGAAACAGAGTGGCAGGGTGTATTCTCCTGACTGTAAACCTAAGCAGATGGCCTGGGCCCCTCCTTCCCTCCTGTTTCAGGAGTGGGGAATGACAGTTACTGGGAACCAGGCTACCTGTCCCCTACTAAAAACCCAGCACAAACTTGGGTCCAGCATCTCACCAAATCTCTGAACCATAGGCAAAATTCAACAAAACCACATGCACAATTGTCCCAGGTGTTAGCACTGCCCACAGCTGCCAAAGCTGCCCGTCTGCGGTGGACAGAGGGCATGCGATCTCTATGTCACATGGAGCAGAAGGCAGGAGGAACTGATTGTCACCCAAGTGAACCTGTAAAGGCTGCGGGAAGTGAGGGAAGCCAGACGCAGAAAAACCACACACTGAATAACTCCATTTACATAAGATGTCCAGAGCAGGCAAATCCATAGAGCAGAGACAGTAAAGTGGTTTCCAGGGCTGAAGGGAGGGTGGGAGGATGAGAAATGGTGGTTGTCGGGTCCCTGGTGTCTTTTGGGAGCTGACAGAGTTCTATAAATAGATAGGAGGCCAAGGTTAGGAACCATCAGGACATGGAATGTCATCGTGCTATATTCTTAACGGCGGTTACTCTGACAGCATGTCCCTATTTCTCACCAGTTAGAAAACTAGTCACTATTAAGCTCCCCCTCCCAGCAGGAAGTGGGCACCAGGGCCATGGTCAGCTGAATTAACAGCTCTGGTTGCATTTCCTATGCGACACAAGGATACGAGGGTGCAGCTCTAACCACCGACAACCCCTGGTGCCTGGTGCCCCGCTTTCCGTGTCACTATTACCAGGCTCCAGTAGTTTTGACTAAAAGGCAAAAGGATCAGGCTCCCAACACTCATGGCCACAAAAGCAGAGTAGCCATTCCCCAAGGCCCAGAGCTTGGCTTAGGTCAAGCCTCTTGTCAATACACCCAGGGGTTTGCAAGTCTTCTTCCAGCCATCTCCAAAGGCCTCCTTCCCTGTCCCTGCTCCCCACCAGGCCTTTCCAGGTACAAGAAGAAGGGACATAGGCAAAGTCCAACTCAAGCCCTATAAAGGGAGCTGTTGAACCCCTCACTGAATGAACACCCATTTTTTGTTAACTACTGAGCACTGCTTCCAGGTCCCCCAAAGGGGCAAGATGGAGGTACTAGGACACGAGATCAATTATTTCAAAACCAAACTGGTGAATGGAATTCCCTGGTCCATCAGCTGGCCAAAAAAATAAGTGGTTAAGAGTCATAATGCCCAGTGTTGGTGAAGTCACAGAGGAGAGAGTGTTTTCAGATTTTGCTCACAGACTACCAAATTTACAGTCTCTCTGAGGCATAATTTGGTGGTGTGTGCCAGGAGCTCCCAAAGGGTCCACTCCCTGTGATCTGAGAACTGCTCCAGCTAGGATTTATGGAGGGAAGCAGAGGCAGGTCCACAGAGATGTATGTGTAAGGGTCTATGCGGGAGACTGTGTTATTGAGGTCGATACAGGAACCGGCTAAGTGTGTGGCCACGTGGGATAGTCTGCCCAGCAGTAAAACCAATGGCCAGCAGACAGTGAAACTCAGCTTGGCCCAAGGCAGAGTCTCCTGCCCTCTCTGGACTTTGCCTTCTTTATTTACACCGCAGGACTGGATTTTCAGTTTTAAAATGTATTCTTAAACAATGTTTCCGAAAATGAAAACGGTTGATGAGAAAATACATGCCTGTAGTCTGAGGCTTAGGGGTTGAAGCAGGAGGATAGTCTTGAGTTTGAAGCCAGACTGAGATACATAGTAAGTTCATGGATAGCCTGGAATGTATAACAAAAGCATTTCAACAAGCAACAGAAAATCATTCTTAAAAAAACAAAGTTTGCCTTTTGATTATTATTAGGAGTGTGCGACACACACCATGCCTAGTGTGGCGATAACTCTGTGGAATGGTTTCTCCGTATCCACCTTTAGGTGGGTCCCAGAGATCAAACGGGCATCAGCAGGCTTGCAGGGCAAGGGCTTTACCCCCTGAGCCATCTCACCATCCACCCTTCCCCAGATAATGAGCTCTGGATTGCTCTGTCCTTTCTTAAGCTTGAAGGAGGGAGAGCAGTGTACGCACTCTGGCACCAGGAAGTGGTTTGCTGCCCATCCTCAGGAGAGAAACAGCCCAGGGCTCCGAGCTCAATTTCTGCCGGACCTGGCTGGCTGCAGCCCTGCCAGGACCATCCCATGAAGCTCAACATTGACTTACTGTCCATCTCTAGGCAGCATGCCCCTCGTACTCTCTCTGTGCCTCAGTTTCTCCAGATGTGCAGTAAGGCACTTCCTGATCAGCATTTCTGAGATCCGTCAAAATTGTCCAAGTATTGCCATTCCTGCTTTGCTTATCTTCACACTTAAAAAGCTTTTCATTAGATTTATTTGTTACTTTATATGTGAGTGCTTTGTCTACATGTATGTGTACCACACACATGCTTGGTGCCTGGGGAGATCAGAAGAGGGCATCAGATGCCCTGGAACTGGAGTTGTTGTGGATGGATATGAACCACCATGTGGATGCTGGAAATCAAACCCTGGTCCTCTGCAAAAGCAAATGCTTTCTTAATCACTGAGCCATCTCGTTTTCTTTTTTAAATCACTTCACTTTAATTTTAAATCAATATTTAAAAACCTTCCATGTTTTTAAGTAAGTAAGAAAGTAAGTAAGTAAGAAAGAAACAAATAACAACATAACTATGCATTCAATGAAAATGAAAGCAGAACAGTTATTGTTTTTTGTTTGTCTAGTTTTGTTGTTACTGTTGCTATTGTTGCTGTTTTTGTTTTGTTTTGTTTTTTGAAGCAGAGTCTAGTGTAACTAAAGCTGACCCGAAAGTCACTGTGTAGCTGAGGCTGACCTAGGACATTTGGTCCTCCTACCTCTACCTGGGATTAGTGGGGTACACCACCAGGCCCATTTTATGCTGCGGATCAACCCAGGACTTTACGTATGCCCAGATGAGTGGCTCTATAAACTGACTTCGGTGCCCAGTCTAATGTTGCTGAATTCTCATGACAGAGCCACCTGGTGGCTTTGGCCTCCAGAGACCTCGCAAGAGGGACTGAGACACAGTTGTTCTGAAAAAGGCATTTGTCTTTGATTTAAGAAGAGAAGAAGAGAAGCTACCAGGCCACGGGGACGTCATGGGCAGTTCCCCCACAGCCCAGTGGCAGGCGGTCCATGCAGAGGGTTTTCCTTGTGCCCCTGAGTCCTCAGCTTCCTGGACTGGGGCTGCCATGGTTTTCATTAGTTCACAGAACAAAGGAGGGTGCGAAGTTGTTTGTTATTTCACGTCAGCAGAATTAGTGGCGGCTTTACGCTTGGTGCTCAGTAGTGTTCCCCACTCCAGAAACCTGGCCTCCGCCAAGCCATGCAAATTGCTCTCAAATCTCTTATTAGGGAGGCTCTTAACTGTTGAAAGATCACAGGCCACGAAGGGGCCAGAGAAACCACAGAGACTCTGAAAGCAGGGCAGAGTGCGGGCTCCGAGCTGGCTTCCCCGGGTACCCAGGGCTGAAAGGGCAATTTCCCAGGGACACTAGGCCTGAGCTCCACCCACAGCCCCACCCTGCACGTGGGGAGCACCAGGCACATGGTACAGATTCCTAAATAAATGGCCCAGAAAGGTTATGCGGCTCTGTAAGAAAACACCCTCACTCCTCCATCTCGAAAGGCTGAGCGGGGGTTGCCGACAGAGCTCTTGCCTAGCATGTGTGATGCCCTGGGAAAGCCTCAGCACAACAAGAACAAATGCATAAAGAATAAATGCAGAGAAGTAAAGCCCACTAAAAACTCCTGCATTGGTATTGTGGGTCCATGAGCCCAGCAGACAAAATTGCAGCCTCCCAGAGCATGCGCTCGACGGTGCATCGGTATCAGGCACTGCTGTGTGAGGCGCAGGGCAGAAGCAGCAAGCATTTCTCAGCATGAAACGGGTGGATGCTGTCAGCATCCCGGCGAGGGCTTTGTGCTGTAGCTAGGAGAAGTGTCACCAGGGCAAATTATGTCAGAGGATTTCCCTGTGTTATTTCTCAAAACTGCATGCGGATCAGTAATGATGTCATAATCATTTTTAGAGAAACACAGCTATATTTCGCAGAAGGCAAAACAAGAATATGTAATAGTAACAGCAACTGCATCTCACTGAGAGGGAGGGAGCCAAGTGATCAGGGCTGAGTCACACCACCCGGGGTTCACTACACAGCCCTACCAGGACGGACCACCAGTGAATGACGCTGCCACCAGAGCCTTGGCTTTGTATCTGAAGCCCAATGATGTCACACTTCTGTTATTTAACTCTTTGTTGTCGGTCTTACAGCTGCAGAAAGTTTTAGACAGCTGTGGGCTGGGCATCCAGGAGTAAGTCACTCAACCCTCTTGGCCATCCTTCCAAGGGGAGGAGACCCAGAAGGCGTCTGAGGGACATAGAGGATGTCAGGATGTCCCACACACCACCATCCCTGAGCGGTGAGGCAGGTGGGGAGCCACATTAAACCCTGGTTCTACGGAGTCCACCCCAACTGAGGCAAACCACAGAGGCATCTGTCCCGCAGCCACTCTGAGACTATAAGGTCCCTTGTAGATCTTCCTGCCTCTCTAAGAGAAGCCTTTAGGCCTCCCAGGATCAGAGGTGTAGAACTCCCCTCCTCCCTCCCCCTGCTCAGCCTCAGCCTCTGTCCCCGCAAAGGCTGACTTGGTATTTCCAGCTTGTATCTTTTCATCCCTGAGAATACAGGTCCCCCACTTCAGGGGGCCTCAGTACAGAGCCTGGGGCACAGAGGGAAAAACAGCCACACAGCTAGGTGACTGTGGTATGAGCCGACTGATGGTAGAGGAGACTTGGGCCTCAGGAAGGAAAAGAGGCTTCAAAACTGAAGCTGTGACCCATAGCTCTGACCGCCCCGCCCAAGAAGCCATTTCTACCCTGCCCCACAGTTTTGCCCGCCCCTGCAGACCACAGGAGCCCCATAAGCTGAAGACGGGTTCTGGGGCTTTTCTAGCTGTATGTCTTGGCACAGGTCATCTGGACCTCACTAACGCCATCTGTAAAACGGGCCATCTGTAAAATAATGTCTGGTCACTGGAAAATACTCAAAACTGTGATCGTCCAGCACAGCCCCGTTCAGTAGTTGCTGCATGCCTAACTAATCCTGCTAAGGATGTGATTTGTAGGAAATGGCACAGTACAGGCTAGTCATGGTCACAAGAGGTTCTAGACAATAAAGACCCAGGGTTGGAGAGGGGCACAGAGGGTCCCTTCTGCCATGGCCACTGAAGGGGGTAGAGCAGAGCAGGCACCTTGGACAGATAGCCCTCACTGTCCATCCTCCTTCCCCAAGGGGCAGATGCCGACTACTGTGTCCCGTGCCCAGAATGAAGAAGTGGGCATTCTGGCCACCGGCTGTGCCACTAGGCCAAGACAAGCCCAGGCGAGACAGGCATCTTGAGAGGGGAGGAGCCACAACCTTAGCGAGCCTGAAGCAGGCTGTGAAGAAGCTGCAGGATAAGCAAAAGCTTGGGTTGCGAGATCCTGGCTCCAGGCTGCGTCTCTCTACATTCCCTCTCAAGATGCCACGTCTGGGAGCTGGAGAGCGTGGGGACGTGGAAGCTGTCAAGGTCTTCAGACTTCCTGGAGCACGGGCCACAGGCAGACCCTCAGCTGTGAAAGTTGTCCACGGTGTAGGGATGACAGGGATGAGAGGCCCAGCGGGGTCAGGGCTCTACAGAGGCAGCTGAGACAGAGCAGACTCCTGGGGAGGTGAGACACCAAATGGTGCTGGGGTGGAGATCACAGGGTCCCATCTTCCTTGAAGCCCCCTCCCACCCTTTCTTCTCCTCATACTATCTAGAGAGCAGGGCTCCCTTGACCCTACCCCCACCCAGCTGCCCGCTCATCTCAGCCCTGCTGGCCTCTCCCCAGTTCCCCAGTCCCCCACCCCCCGCTATCTCTCCCACCCCCCTCCCTCAGAGACCTGTCGCCTCTTCTTCTCCCTCCCAGTCTCCTTGGGTCCCAGGCAGGCTACAGACCCAGCCCTGCAGGCTTTGATGCCCTGAGGCGTAAGATTGCTGCCAGCCACTGCAGAATGAAAGCCAGGCTCCTGCGTATTGATTGATCGCAGCGACCCTGGTCTTCTATAGCAAGGAACGTGGCGGGTGGGGGGGGGGGGTGACAGGCATGCTGCCCACCCTGCTGCTGTCCCTTCTGCCTGGCAGGGACCTGCTCAGTGAAGCACAGAAGGAATGCTAGCCAGAGAGTAGGATGAGGAACCAGGATCCCACTTCGAGCCGGGGACTTTTCCCATGTTGCAATTGCAGTTGGAGCTGATGTCAATGGTGATCTGCTCAAAGCCGGTCTTAAGGGCCGCCGTCTCATTGACCAGTGTGAGAGGTGAGGGTGTCTGTTATCAGGTTATCAAGCAGGCTAAGATGCCCAGCAGGTGACAGGTGATCCTCCAGAGCACCTGAAATACACCTGACCCCTAGAGGGCGCTCCGGAGTCCCCCTAAACCCCACTGCTTTCTTCTAAGTTGCCCCCCAGGTATTTGAGACACTCTCAACCTCAACCGGGTCTTAACTGACAGCCTCAATGCCTTAACGGGAAGGGATCACGCTGGGTCTGTGTGAGTCTGAACAGAAAGGTAAACTATTCATCTTGCCTGTGTTGAGAGAGGGCTACAGGCTGGGATTCTGCAGGGCGGTTGGCTTGGGTAGCATTTTCTTGGGAAATCAGTCAGGATGAGTCTGTGGGGCCCCGAGCTTCCTGCTGGGTGTGGTTGTCTTTCCTCAGGAACCGTAAAGAGAGGAGTAAAAGAGTCGCCTTGCATTTTTGAAGCACCTTGAATTCCAAGGACATTTGAACAGGATGAAATGAGACAGGGGCTGGTGAGGGGGCTCAGCAGATAGGGGTACCTGCTGCCAAACCTGGCAACCTGAGTCTGACCCTAGAACCCATGGTGGGAAGAGAAAGCTGGCCTCCATGGCTGTCCTCTGGCTTCCAGACCAGAGCTAAGATACATGTGCGTGTGAGCACACGTAAACTCTTAATCATTTTTTAAATTAATAATGAAGAAAGCCACTGTGACTATTTTCTACGTGGCAGCCTCCTCTCCAGCGTGGGCGTGCCCTCCACTTTGTGCTGAAGATCCAAAGATTGGTTCTCAGCTGGCCCACATAGTCAGAAGGCTCTGATGTGTAGGCGAGGAACATGGGGACAGGCATTCACTATGGGGACGCACTAGCAATCTCCCTCAACTCACAGAGGGAGAAAACATGGCCTGGGAAAGTGGCCAGCTTTGGAGTGATGGGCTCTAACCTTCCCGGACTTGGCGAAGACCCCAAACGCTAGCTCCAAGTTGGCTCCACGATCATAGAAACATCTCCCGAGAACCAGACGTATCCACTAAGTTTACAGACGTGACAAAGGAGCAAGAGTGAGTCCCCATCGATTTTTTTCTGTTTTAAACACTCATATCTGAGACCTTGCAAATAAAATTTAAAGTGTAAATATGGGAGTAGCCATTAGGGACCGGCTTGGGTTTGGTGACAACTTGGGTCACTTACTTTTCCACAGCTCCAAGGTGGGAAAACATCACCCCACACACAGAGTTCTCGGCCCCTGCCCGTCACCCGTGTCCCTGCCTCAGCCACACTACACTGTGTCTTAATAATAAGCGAGAAAACACGGGTCACTTGCCTGCCATTTATTATGTCACATTAACAGTTTCAATAGCCACCTAAAAGCCGGTCTGCCTTTGTTTTATGCACAGAGGAAAACACTCCTGCGGAGGAGGAGGGTGTGCATTTGACCACTGTCAAGAGCAAATTTCCCTGTACATGGACAGAGCTTGAGACACACAGGCGGCCAGATCCTTAAGATCAGGTTTAAAATATTCTCCCAGTGAGCCTGCTGCCTGAGACGTTTTAAACACGCTTTATTTAATAATGTACCATTTGACTCATGCGATTTAAATATTTGCTCCGATCAGCAATCATTTGATCCCCGCTTCGTTCCCAGCTGAGGACTAATTTCTCTGAGTTATTTTTCTTTGGAGCTGGGTGAGTCTTGAGACAGGGCGGCTCTCGGCTCGGTGGAAAGAGAACCCGGCTGGCCGGCCATAAGCAACAACTCCTGGGTTTTTATGATGTTTATGTGGCCATCCCCACATCGATCTGACGGAAGACAGAAGGCATCATTTAAAAGACCACTATGGCCAGATAATCAGAGGGGGATTTTTTTTTTTTTTAGCAATAGAACATCAAAATGTGAAGGAATTCACAATAAAGAGGTGATTTTGGCCGGGAATACATCCTGCTGTCAACCCACTCTCTGCTTTTTTCCCAGCGGGATATTTTTGTGACGACTGTCCAGACGTCTTTGGACAGCCATTCGTTACCAGCTAAGGTTCTAAAGAGGAAAGATGAATGAGGTTTTATTTTAAATTTCAGTACACTGTGTTTGAAAGAAATAAAGAAAAGAAAGGATGGAAGGAAGGAAGGAAGAAAGAAAGAGAAAGAAAGAAAGAAAGAAAGAAAGAAAGAAAGAAAGAAAGAAAGAAAGAAAGAAAAACTGACTTTGACTTGCCGACTTGGGGGACAGTTCATNAAGAAAGAAAGAAAGAAAGAAAGAAAGAAAGAAAGAAAGAAAGAAAGAAAGAAAGAAAAACTGACTTTGACTTGCCGACTTGGGGGACAGTTCATGAGTTTTGTTTCGGATTTTTTTTTTTTTTGGTTGCTGGTGTTAAATTCACTAAGTGTTAACTAATGCAATATTAGAAAACAAACCTTGCATTCTATCTCTCCACGCTGCCTTCACAAACAGCAGGCTTCCCTGTTGAGGGGTCATAAAGCCATCCTTAACCCCACAGACGCCGGACAAACTGACAAGCCTCCCTGGTCCAGCGCAGTGAGCCGCCTGGGCGCGGGGAGAGGATGGAGGGCTCTGACCTTATCTTGGCAGCCACGGCATGGGGGCAGCCACAGGGAGGGGTGATCTGGTGAAAGCAGCAGCTATTACTGGAGGGTGCCACCCCGCCGCCTGAGCCCGTGTCCTGACCTGACATGTTTACCCATGAGTTGATTTACAGCGTCCAGGTGTTGGCTTGGGAAACATCTCCACAATCGGACAGACCTTAACAGTCGGTGAGTCCAAAAGACGTTGAGAAAGAAAATGTCCTGGGTCCAAAGCAGGTTTCTCCCCTGTGACTTTAGCACGGGAGCTAAAGGACCACATTGGCCCAGCGTGGCTGCACTGGCCCTACAGGGGAATCTATCTCTCAGCTGCCATTCCAGGCTGGTTTCTCCCCTTAATTTCTAATCATCACATTCTTTGTAGTTTCACAGAGCAGAAGGGCATCCCTGGCTTTCCAGGGCTTCCCACCCAGGCCTGCCAAGCAGCTTGAATAAAGCAACTGTGGAAGCCGCTTTGCCTTGCTCCGGGTTCCCCACGGGAGCCTGGTTGGCATTCCGCTTTCAGGGTCCCCTCTGGAGAACTGAGTCTCGTCACCATTGCTGGCTTTGCCTGCAGGTGACTGTGAGATTATGTAGCATAGTTTCCTGACTTTGGCCATGACAGCCCAAGCCAAACTCAAAACAGACTCTGGGATTTAAACATGGCCTGTATAGTTTGGTTACAAAAACATATTTAAATTTTTATTTTGTCATTCTGAACTCTCCAATATTTAAAGGAGGTTGGATATTCCTTGTGCGTCTATTTTTGTGATGTCCCGACTTTCCCTCAGATATCACCGACGCTCGGGAAAACTCGATGCACGTATGTTTGGGTGCCCACGGGGATGGAGGACACGCGTTTGTTTCTATTTTCGTTTTTAGAAATAACTTTCCTACCGATCTCAGTGGTGTTCTGCTGATGTTAAGAGCTCATTTGGTCTTAACTGGGTTCTCTCCCCTTTTTTCTACCCTTAGTGAAATGGAAGAGCTGTCTTCTGCCTCCCTCGAAAGATCCGCAGACAAAAAGCATGTGGTTGATTGCAGGGGCCATTCGATGCGGCCGTGGCAAATGGCATAATTTAAGTCTTTCAAGCCAAAGATTTGAACGCTAACAAATTTCCTTTAAAAAGGGATTTCAGCCTCTCCCTACATGTGTTTCTCTCTCTCTGGGCTCTAAATATACATCCCTCCCCAACATTTAAAAAAAAATTGATTTGCCCATGTAGGGACGGGAACTAGCGTGATTGTTGAAAATTACTAGCCCTGGGGCGAGGGGGGGGGGATAGCCAGCAATAAAACAAAACTTGTATTCACAAGCACCGGCTTGCAACAGCCAGTTCAGGACCGCGGCTGCCCGGCTATGCTGTGCCCCACCTCCTGGAGCGGCTGTACCGACTTGGTGGAAAATGTTTTAAGGAAAGACCATCTCTTTATGGCGTCCCACACACCTGCGTCTCTGTCTTAATCCGAAGGGGACGCCCAGGCGGAAGCCAACGTGTGATCACAGACCCGTGAAAAATACGTGTGGCTGCCCCTGTTTTAAATGACAGTGGAGAAAATCAGCACGATGCTGCTCGGTATAAAAACACCGTTGTGGCACGTCGTGGGCTCCATTTATTTAACCTCTGCTGGAGCTGCCTAGCCCTAGCAAAGCAGGTGACGATGGCAAGATTTTTTTTTAAATTGTAAATTACAAGGATTAAAAGAAAAAAAACTGAATGCCATGTTAGCCCATTGGAGGTGAGCGGTGAGATCCAGGGCCTGGTAAACGGCTAAACAGATTTAGTAGCCTTGCTTAACATATAAACATCTGAAAACTGTTTCCTGTTTAAGGAAAAAAAAAAAAAGTCTAGGTAGGTGACTTGAAGCTTTTTTTTTTTTTTTTTTGATTAACAAATGGGAATTGTACATCGTGGTAGGGAAAAAAAAAATGATCCACACTTGGTGGTCTTCCGAAGCTCCGTGTATGGGAGAGGGAGAAAAAAATACAAAAATAAACGTTACCTCTCTCTCTCAGGGTGGGCAATGCCATTTCTCCAGGCGTCGAGGGCTCTGGCTAATGTTAGGGCTGTCACTACAGGCAGAATCCCCAGGGCCTGCGAGCCTCATTCCTCAAATGCCTAGTACTGGGCCCTATCTCCAGGCCTTGGACTCAGCTCGGCAGGCTGGTCACCCCAACAAGTAGCCTGGTCCGGGGCCCTTCTAGACCCTGGAGGTCCCCAGCGAGTCCTGAAACAGAGTGGGGGAGAACAGAGAATATTAATTCGCTGCCTAAGCTAGAGGCTGCAGTG
Source organism: Alexandromys fortis (assembly GCF_014885135.2). NCBI lineage: Eukaryota > Metazoa > Chordata > Mammalia > Rodentia > Cricetidae > Alexandromys > Alexandromys fortis. The sequence continues at coordinate 1,304,798 of NW_026068038.1, read as the reverse complement.
AATTGGTGCTCACCCACGGGGACAGAGCACCAGCTGCGATCTGTTCCTCGGGAAAGAGCTTAGGGGTTCTGGCGCTTTCTGACAAGATACGTTTTATAGGATTTGTGCTAAAATTTGATATTAGATGTTAGGAATTGCAGTTTAATGTCGCCAATGATAACAGCGGCAGCTGGGACCTTTAACAGCTATGGGGGTCCTTTCCAGTCCAGAGTTCCACAATAAAAGCTTTTTATGTCAAACACCTTATAAGGGAAAGACTTTTTATACTTGGATAAGGGGAAAACACCACGATCAGGGATGTATATTGGTTTGGGTTTGGGCTATTAGATATGTGGGGGCCGTAAATATTAAAAACATACCTCCCTTGCTTTAGCGGGCAAAGCCACCAAGCATCTCTCTTCCAGTACTATTTATTCTTAGGAAACAAAGATTCCTTCGTTATTCATCCTTTGTTTTCCGGGTGCTGCTGCTGAGCAGACAGGAATTGGTGGGTTTGATTTGATTTCTACAGTTTCCAAGGGCACCCCACATTAATCCCCGGTTGTTAGAAGTGGAAGGTTCTCTAATTTTCTAGTAACGGTTTGGTTTGGGGGATGAAGGCACATTTCAGCTCCACAGAGGAAGCCTGTCAGTATCTTATGGAAAATCTTGCCCCGTGAAGGACCGGTGTGACCTGCCGCTTGCTCCGGTGTTTCCAGCCTGATTTTAGAGGAGCTCCTACCTCTCCACACTTTCCCGGATGCAGCACCTCAGAGTTCTCTGAGGAAATGGATGGCAATTCTTGCTCACAGTGGGAACCTGGAGCCAGCACACAGGGCCTGTCCAGCAGGGGCTGCTCAGAGCGGCCCAGCTCCGTCCTTATCTCTTCAACTCAGACAAAGAGCAGGACATCCTGGAGACAGAAGGGCACCCCAATTAGCAGAGTCCCAGGGTTCACGGGCGTCTCATGCTACACACGGCTCTGCTCCTTGGGTCTCTTTAACTAGCAAGCTGCATGGTCAGGGTTAAGCAAAATCTCAGTTGGGTGGTGGCTTCCTCACTCACATGCCCTGGGCTCCTGCTAGCCCCAGTCCCCACAACGACACGGAAGCCCTGTTTGCTGGGAAACTGGTGAAAACCCCATTTCTGCTCACTTGGCGCCGTCAACAGCTCTCTATACTCAGCAACAAGTAGTCTCGGGTTCCTGCTCTGTGGTCACAACTGAAATGGAAGGACAGACAGACAGATTTTGAAAACTGACTCAGGCTTCTCCCCATGCCCCCTACTCCAGGCTGGACAGGAAGTAGTCTCTTTTTGCTTTAGAACACGTGGTGGGGGAGGTACTGGACTCTCCTGTTTTACCTCCTAGACACTAGCAGCCTGGAGGAGACCCTCCCCTTCATATCAGCAGTGGGGAAGGCAGCAGGTTGAACACGATGCTGGGAATGGGATTGCTGGTAGTGGCAGCCTTGATTCTGGGAGGGACAGGAAGGTGGCAGAAGCCAGTTGAGAATGCTGGTAGTTCAGCCCTTCTTCAGGTGAATGCAAAGCCACAGGTGTCCGTGTGAGTTCTCTCCCGCCCTGCAGATCAATATCACTGTCCATTCTAGTCACCAGAAAAGATGGAGGAACAAGGAGTTCCTAACAGCCTTGTGGAGAGGAGCCTGTGGTGTGTAGAAGCTCACTTGACATAACAGCCTACTGGGCAGGATCTGCTGTGCTCTTCATTATATAACTGGGGAAACTGAGGCAAGGACCAGACTGCTGGATCCTATAAGGCAGGAGGGCGGTGACTGTGTCCCAGGATGCAGTGACAGGCATTTGATAGCTGTGACTAAAGCCAGTACATTCTGCTGCCTGGGTAGGTCACTGGGCCATACTGAACCTCCGATGCCCATCTGTGAGGTCTCCCTGCCAGTGGTCCCCGCCAGTAATTGTCATCAAAGATGCATGAACAGGGAGTAAAAAAAACGTATGACTCACTGGAAGGGCTCAGCAGACACTAACCACTGTGACCTGAGTACCAGCCTGCTGCCTTCTGGCACCTAGGAACCAGACTGGGAACTGCGGATGCGTAACTGGATGCCCGCACCAGCTAAGCTGCAGGGGCAGTGTTGGGGCATACCCTAGCATCGGGGCTCAGTCAGGATAACTGAATCTGCTGGTATCCAATGCCCTCAAGTGCCAACTAAGCATGGTCGCCACACCCCATGCTCCAGCCTTCTGCAGGGGGAGCCTACCGACACCCACACCGTCAGCCCCAAGCCTCGCTGTGTCATTATGGGAACCAGGTCCCAACACAGCATCACTGAATGGCACAGGGGACCTGACGGACTCTGGGTCACCCCACTCTAGCCATCCACTGGCTCCGATCTGTTTGGACACAAAGCTTTTGTCCACTTTCTATGAATTCCTCCTGCCCATGCTCTCCCAGCATCATGTGGAGGCTGAGCCGTGAGCCCCAGGAATAATAAACAGCGCACCTCCTGTGGCCAGCTCCCAGGCAGGCCTAGGGCTCTCCTCACAGCCAGCCAGGGCTCTGACACCGAGGCCAGGAAGCAGCTGCAGGGGCTTGAGAGCTGGTGTCTGGAAGCCCCAGGACGAAATCCTACTTCTGTCTCCTCTGTCTCCGACGGGCTTGCCCCCTCTGGATCTCAGTCTCCCTAAACGTACCAGGGTGACAGAGACAGCCTGAGGGACACCTCTTCTTCTCAGAAAATGCATTGCTATCCAGCCAGACAATAAAAGGGAAACAAGTGATGGTTTAGAGAGTAAGAATTTGCTTTTGAAAAGGGGACAAGAGCCACTCCACAGTGAAAAGATCAGCAGAAGAGACAGCACCATGGCGGGGCAGTGCTGGGGTGACCCACTACCATAAAAACCTTATTTTTAACATGTGTGCTTTTGTTCATTGCCCTTTTGCCAGGCAACCCTGGGCACATGACTTCATGCCTCTGGGCCCATGTCCCTTTCCACCAACGGTGAGCCCTCATTCACCTTCCACCGCCTGCCTTTTGTTGAATCATATCCTCAGCCACCAATGAGAGCAAGCGCGCCCTTCTCAGCACCAGGTTGTTCTGATGGCGAAAGCCCCCAAACCTGCGTAACCAACACAAGAGAAACAGTTCACCAATGCCAAACCCTCAGAAAGACCGGACTACCCTTTTCTGTCTGGAACACGTTTCTCCGGTGTTCCGGTGTCTATCTCTCTTCTTCACCCCTGCCCCTCTCTCACGCTCGCCTTAGTCTCTCACTGAACCTGAATTCAGCCGGTGGCCACCAAGCCGCAGCCATCCTCCTGCCTCCCCACCATACACACAGTGATGAGGTTGCAGGTGTCCTTTTGACTACACTCGTCTTCTTCCACAAGTGTTAGGCACTCTCACCTGCGGAATTCTTTGCAGCCCCTCGTGATACTTATTAAGAAGCCCACACAGGCATGAAGAACCATCACCTAGGTGACACATAAAGATCAAAGGGGGGGTGGTGGTGGAAATGACCCTGAGGTCAACGCCATGAGCTGGAGGAAGTGTCATGAACACTGAGCTTGAAGAATTTTCTCACACTGAGGTGATTTCTTTGGGGGTCAGGGAGCTTGGTACACGAGAGCAATAGAGGGCCAATTATTAATGGAGAAGGCGGGAGACATGTTTCAACTAATTAGGAATAGACTCTAAAAATTAGAAAGAAACAGATAACACACACGCACACACACACGCACACACACACACATGTGCACAAGCACACACACAAACAATCTTCCTGGGCATGTCCCCTCCTCAGACCCACCTGCCCAGGAGCAAAACTGGGGGCTGTAGGATCTCAGAATCCCCTCAGCCCAGGGCCCCTCCTCACAGGTGTGGAGCCACAGGCCCCTTCCAGCATGATGAAGGCGGTGAGACAGGGAATGTCGGGTGTGTGTGTGTGTGTGTGTGTGTGTGTGTGTGTGTGTGTGTGTGTGTGTGGCGGGGTGGGGGCGGGTGTCAGCAGAGCTCCACCAGGGATTGATTAGTAATGTCTGCATAGAACTTGCTACCAACTTGCTCTCACTGAACTGAAGCTTACAGGGGCCTGGGTCTCACCTGCGCCTCAGCTGCTGTGAAGTTAGGGCTTGGGTCTGGACCCCTCAATGGCACCTTTTTATCCAAGAGTGGAATGTTCAAGTAGCAGGTTCCATCTATTTATTTATTTGTTTGTTTGTTTATTTATTTATTAGGGTTTCAAGACAGGGTTTCTCCTCATAGCTTTGGAGCCTGTCCTGGAACTTGCTCTGTAGACCAGGCTGGCTTCAGACTCACAGACATCCACCTGCCTCAGTGCTGGGATTAAAGGTGTGCGCCACCACCGCCTGGCCACAGGTTCCACCCTCATGTTAACACTGTCCAGGCTGCAGACCTCGCCAAGCCTCGCCAGGATCCATGTGCTCTGCAAGCTCCAGTAGCTAAGTAAAAATCTGATCCTAAAGGTTGCAAGGCAAGAAAGAGAAGCCTGTGTTACAGGGACAAAGCCCAGAGCTGTACAAACTAGAGACCACTCACAGGAGAAACTAATGGGAGACGAACCAGGAAAGCTAGTAGACACCTTAAAATCTGCTTTATAAAATGCAATCTGAGCCCTGCACTACGTGTTGGATTTCCTTATGGTTTGGGGGAACATTGCTCAGTTTTCATATGGTCATGAGGATACCAGGATCACTGCAAGGTTTGTCTTGATCTGCCCTGTGCCGAGACCTCAGAGACCCTGAGAGAGACATCGTGAAGTTGCTGCAGATAGAATACAACAAAGCCGATCAAGGCTTAGGGAAATTTTACATCAAGTCAGGCTTGATGGTGCAGAGGCAGGTGGATCTCTGTGAGTTGAAGGCCAGCCTGGTCTACATAGCCGGTTCTAGGTCAGCCATGGTTACACAGCAAAACCCTGCCTCATTAAAAGAAAGTCAAAATAAAATCCATATTAAATTTCAACAAAGAAATTGCATGGAAGTTCTCTCTCCCTTCCCTGTTACATCAAATCATATTTTTAATGTGAATTAATTTGGGAGACAGGAACATGGATGTGGTGGGCTATTTTCCCAGTGAAATAATACAGGTTGTGTGGGAAGGGAGTTACTGTTGACAGCGGGAACGGAACCCTGCAACTGGCTTCCGAAGGGAAGTGAAGGAGGTCCAAACTGGTTTTATCTTCCCAGACCAGATGCTCCGGTGTGTGGGACCCTGGGACCGTGGTCCTAGAGCCCAGCAGTCAAGGTGAGGGGCAGGTGTGTGGAAAGCAGGTCCCCTGGTGCCCTGGCTGGAATTGCCACAGGTTACTCCCTCTGGTATCCAGCCGCACACCAGGGTGAGCAGCCCCGGGATTTACCCATGCTCGCCTCCTCCACTAATCCGTGCAACCAACAAATGGCAGAACTGTTCCCAACAGCCCTGGAACATGGGGAACGGGAGCCCAGATCTGTGGAACCCTTTGCTCTGGCTTAATATTCATCATGGCACCCTTTCTCATTTCTTTTCCCCAAAATTGGGCCTTTATGAACTAAATCCAAGAGGAACTTTCCAGAATGTGCAATATCAAGCCATGTCTTTAAGGCTGTGGTGGGTGGCTTCGGCTCGCTGCCCTATGTCAGGCCAATACTATTTCCTATCACTATAAATAGGGGGTTTGCTCAGAGGGGGCAGCCCGGTACCCCTGTCTGCTTTGTACTTTAATCAAGGTTTTCCTGCCGGTGATGTTTGTCTTCCAGCAAAGGGGTGCTAATTTTATCTTGCAAAAGTGGATATCTGCTTACGTCCCTTCTACCTTGGAGAAAGATAACCAAACACGGGTTATGTCATCTAAATTCGGCAAACCTCCGAGATCAAAGGCGTAGTGTATACACCTGCCAAAGTTGATGGAATGGCCATTGGCGGAGCCTTCCGCCTGGCTCGCATGTGCCCCATTGATAGACGCTCTGGCTTTCTGTGAAAGACTCTCGGGGCTCTGTTTGTGCCAGTTGATCTCCACGATACCAGGAGGTTTTGAAGGGAGAATCCAAAATAGATGTGCCCCTGTCACCCCTGTGGAAGTCCTCATCACAGGAAATGGCAAAAATTCAAATTTTCATAATGGGAGCAACGGTGGGACTAGATAAGCCGCCTGTTCTCGCAGGGCGTTTCGTGTTTAGAGTTTAGTCAGAATGATCCATCGCCAACGCCACCTGGGCATGTCTCCTCGGATGTGTGTCCTGTGTCCGGTCCAGTGTTGTTCGTTTTCGGACTCCATGCTATTGTAAGTATACCCACCCCAGCACAATACACACAAGGGTGTGCACATGCATGCGGCTTGAAGTAAACAGTCCTAAAACAGGTTGCAACTTTCTGCTCAGTCTTCTCCCATTTTGACCCAGGGAGGTATCATTCATGTTAAAAGTTTTACTTTGCTGTTTTAAGTTTTGACTTAAAGTTTATACTAGCATATAAGACAGTATAATGGGTTTCATAATGACATTTTCATACCTGTATGTAACATAGCTGGATCATGTTTGCTCTTGTCACCCTATCCTGTCCCCTCTTGCGTGTGCTGACCCTTCCCAACTGTTTTTCTTTCTACTTCCGTGACTTCTCTTTGGTGACCCTAATGAGTGACCTGGGCTGATCACAGGAGTACTGAGTCCAATGGCTACTCTAAGAACAAAATGGCTCTCCCCATAAAACAGCCAGAGCCCCAGAGGGGCCTCGTGAGTGCTCCTGTCCGTGACAGCCAACCTCCAGTGGCTGAGAGGACTTGACTCGTGGGGGTTTGATCTGAGAAGCCTCATGAAGCAGAGTATGAAGACCAAAGAAAAGAAGACCTGAGCGTCCGATGAAGAGGCCTCTCCTTCCAGAATGAAGGCTGAGAAGAAAAGTCTCTAAAAGACTGAATCCCAACTTCAGCTGAGGACAGGAGCGCATGGATGGAGAGTTTGCTGTGGCCCTCGAAGCCTGTGCACCCCCAGAGGGCAGGAGGGCACACAACAAGGTCACGGGTACCCACCAGCCCAGCCTAGAGGGCACAAGGCCCCTGGTTTCTTCCCCAGTGCAAACATAAAAATCTAAAGCATCTCACATCCCACACTCTGAAGTGAAGTCACGCGGGTGGGGCAGGGCACTGCTCTATCTTGCAAGAGCAAGTTGCTTCTGGTCTTGTCCACAAGGTCCAGTTTGTTTGTTTGTTTAATCTACTTTTGTTTTTATCTGGCCAGCTTTGTTTACAAAACTCTAAGCAATCCTCCAGCCTCAGCCTCCCAAGTGCTAAAATCTCTGGGAGGAGCTGCCTCACCCGGTTCATTGTAACTTCAGCTCCTGAAGTTTGAATTGGCAGAGCTTTGCCACGGGGAAATTCCCAGCGTCACAGTTCAGGTTAGACCACACCATTCAGCCATCAGTTACTTCAGCCCTCCAGATTGTAGATGCTCCAGAAATGGTCCTGACAGGAAGGAGACAGGGTCCTGACCTATCACAAAGGCTGGTGTTTATCATCTTTACTCTCTCAGAACAGGTGGTCTCCACGTTCTGGGTCACAGGTGCATGTGTGTCGATGTGCGGTGTTTTATATCTGTGTGTGTGTGTGTGTTGAGTAAGTCATCTGTGCATATGGCTGGGGTGTAAAAATGTGAGAATATTGTCATTAGCCCAGTGACAACACCAGTCCCACTTCGTTGAAGCTGGCCCTGAGTTGGAGGTCCTGAAAATCAGGCCTGCCCAGTGCAGGTGTGACACCACACCCCTACCCCCACCCACGCCCGCCTTGCAGACCGGAGCACGCATCCCACACCTCCCTGGTGCTGCAGTTATCCCTAGGCAGGTACAGCTCCCACCACCCCTTGCAAGATGACAAACCAGATTAGCACCAGAGACTTCCCCTGGCCTGAGGGCAAACTGCGCATTCTTCTGCTTTCAAAACTCAAGTTCAACATAACATTTCTTTATCGCAAGTTGAGCCCTCTTTAAACCTTGCCAGCTGGGTGCCCTGGAAACCCAGAACTTGTCTATTCTGTTCCATTTATGCAAACACAGAAGTTGCCCTCCACCAAGCCCTCACCCTGTCCCAAGCCTCTAGTTCAATTTCTGCGGCTGCAGCCTGGCGCAGCAGGCTCCAGATCTGCACTGGATAGGTCTTGGATCCTTTGAGTTTGGCTTTTTCATGCATAAATATGTCTTAAATGTCCATGGGATGCCTAATCAATGTCAACCACGTTCCTTTTCACTAGTAGTATCCTGTTACACAGGCATGCCTGATTTACCTGCAGACCTGGTGACAGTCTTTGGGACTGTGTTCAGCCTTTGGCTGTGGTGAATGAGACTCTGAGCACTTGTCTGCAGCCTTTTGGTGAACGTTTGCTTTTAATTTTGACCTCTCTGGAAGGTGGGAATTGTCACCACACGACAGTGTCCGTTTGCATTCCGGGGTGACAGCAGCGCTGGGTGTCCTACTGTGTGCCTGCTGGATCTTCCTGCTTATGTGAGAGGGTCTGGGCAGAAGTATCAGCCATTTAAAAAACTGAGGCCATGGCCGGGTGGTGGTGGCTCACGCCTTTAATCCCAGCACTCAGGTGGTAGAGGCAGGTGGATCTCTATGAGTTTGAGGCCAGCCTGGTCTACATGAGCTAGTTCTAGTACAGGATCCAAAGTTGGGTAGAAAAACAAACACAAAAACAAATAAACAAAAAACCCAACAAACAAACACTGAGACATGACTTAATAGTAAGCTGTATGGGTTCTAGATGTATTTTGGATATAAAACATTTTTTTTCCGGATAAACATCTCAAGACCATTTCTTACAGCCCTGTGTTTTCTTTCTTGTTTGTTTGTTGATGTTGTTTTAATATTTCCAAAGAGCAAGCTTTTAAACGTCCGCAGATTTCGGCTTGTCTATACATGTCAGCATTTTTTTTCTGTCACACTTAAGAAAGCTTCACCTGCGCTGATGAGATAAACTTGTGTTTTTGCAGGTTTCTTCTAACAGATCTGTGTTCTTACACTGAGATCTTGGTGCATTTGAAGTAAGGTCTTGTCTACAGTGTGAGGCAGCAGCCAGGTGTCCCCTGTGTCACTCTGCAACTGCTCCTGACCCCGCAGGGGAGGTTCCCTCTGGTTCTTACTGACGATTATTGAATTGTAGTAGACAACTTCTCCACGGCACCTGGGACTATCAAGGGACAGTCCCAGGACTGCCCAGCTGGGAGCAGAAGCAGAATCGTCCTTTAGAGCGCATGTGACCTTGTCCTCTGGTGGCCCCGCAGCTGCCTGCAGGTCCCTGGTCCTTTCTGTCCTCTCTTCCAGTCCCTCTTGTGGCTGCCTGTGAGCACACGACCCTGCTTGGCCAACCAGCCTGCAGGGAGAGCTCACAGAAAAACTATGGACAAGGAAAGAAGTCAGTCTCCATTGAGCTGCTGGTGAAGACTCGGCCAGACAAGGTACCTAAAGAGACTCCTGCTCGGAGGTCAGGAGAGCTGAGGGGATGGACACTCGGATGAATCCCATCTCTCTGCTGAGTCCAGCGTATCACTACAGGCAACAGTGTCTTTTCTATACTGTATGTTACATGACATGACATTTCACTACTTAGAAACACCACGGCCTTCACCCCACAAAGCCGAAAGCCCCAGTCTAGCCTAGGAAGTACCTTTCTCTCAAGAAAATTAGGTGACTGTTTTCATCACCGGCGCTCTAGGGGTCAGAGCTGGAGGGACAGGAGAATCAAGGGTCCAGACCCAAGGACCTCAGTAGAGAGAAGGCTCAGCCTGAAGGAGCTGAATCTGGATTCTGATGCCGCCATTCCCCAGCACCCCCCAAGTGCCTGTGCTCATGCCTGCCCAGCTGGAGCATCTGTCCTCTGCCAATGCTCCTCTTACCCCTACCCTTTATCTCTTGCGCCTCAGCCCCAGATCCACCAGGCTGTCAGCTTCTTTTTCCATTTGTCCAAATGATCCCAACTGGAATCCAGGGAGTAGTCCTCTAGAATTCTTCTCATTCACAGGCCCCTAGGAAAGGACATCAGATCTCCTTGTTGGGACCCCTTTGCTTAGTGCCCAGCAAAGACACAGGTCACCTCTGTGCCATGACACATTTTAACAAGACACAAGCTATGTCAGAAGTCACTGCTAACAGACCCTTAGAGACTGCAGAAGGGACATGGCACCTTAGCTCAGGTTTGCTCTGCAGCCGCACTGTGTCCCAACACTTCCTCGAAAAGCTCCAGAAGATTCTAGCATTTTTCTGACAGACCTTATCCATGGGGACTAACAACAGCCTTCCCAGGTAAAAAGTCAGGGCTAGCTTCCCCACTCTCCCAGCTCAGAAATACAGCTGATGGGAGCTGGGGGTCAAATGGCCAGCATCCCATCCAGGGCTGCAATCTGCAGCCGATGCTCAGGTCAGGCATGCTCTGCTAACACTCATCACCAACCCTGCCATTAGTGAAGGCAAACCCGTACTTACAATCAAAGCGGATTGTGTGACCTGGAGGCCGAGTGCTTCCAGGAACACGGGCCACATCGCCGTCTGCCATCAGCCTCCACTGCCCCACAGCATCTGTGAGCTCAGCGGTGGGGCCTGTGACATCGAGGGCTGGAACACTCCTGTTCTCTTCCTCTCCATGTTGTTTCTAGCTCTTAGGACTTTCCCTGCTTTTGAGTGATGAAGTCAACTTCTTGGGGCCAAAGATTTTCTGTTTTCAATAGAAGCGCACATGACTGTTGGTGGGATTGCCTAAGAGGACAACTGCACTGATTGTTGGAGTTGAGCTGAAGTCAACCAGGACCCTTCTCACCTGCAGCCCATCTACACGCACTGCTGCTCCCAAGGGCACACAGCAGCTGGACACCCAGGGGAGAAGCATCCATGAAGATCAAGGCAGAAACAGAACTCCTTCCTTCCCGTGACATCCTACCAGCCAAAGCCAGTCTCGGGCTCCCCATGCTCAGTGGAGGACATGGCAAACACATCAGCCGTGGGTTGTCTGCCTCTGCCCACCACCTCTGGTTGTGATGACTGATGAGCCCCTCATCTGCCCCTCCCTGGTCTTCCCTGCTTCTCCTGCCATCCCTGTGACATCACCTGGCAGGTGTGACATAGAGGAAGGATTTCTATTGGCCCAGGGTTTGAATGGGCACACGCTTGGAAGGGATGTCATGGCGGAGTCAACTGTGGCCACAGGATGGTAGGGCTGCTTGCTCACATCTCTGTGGATCCCAAGCAGGAAGCTTGTGCTAGAATGGAGGCAGGGCAGTCACCCATGAGGCCCACCTCCCAGCCTGTCATTCCCTTCAGCAACACCCCACATTCTAAATAAGGTACTGTAACCTCCCCAAATAGCCTGAGGGACCAAGTGCTCAAATACATGAGCCCGTGTGGGACTTGTCATGTTCGAACTCCATTCCTGCCAAAATGCACCTCTCCTCCCTCTAGGTGCGTCAACCAGACATAGGGTCACAGATTTTCAACAGAAACGCAATGCTCATATACAAAGTGTGCACTTCACTGACAGCACCTGAATTTGGTGCCTTCTTGGGAATCTAATTTGTTTTCACAGACTTTACTTTCTAGAGAGAACTTTTGGCAGCCCTTACATTCAGCCTAGACACTGAGCAGCCTCTGGCTCCTTTCTACTTCTTCCTCATTTTTCTCAGGAATCAAAAAGGAGCAGCTCTGGCTTCCAGCACTGAAGGACGCACTCAGCAAAGTTCTCCAGGTGCCCTCTCCACAGCATCGCCCAGCAGCAGCTGGGGTTCAGGCGCAGGTCCTCATCTCCCACCTCGAGGGGTGATGTCATCCAGCCCTTACATCCTTGACAGGAAGTTTCCTCATCAGCTTTCACCCACTTTCTGATTTCAGAGCCAATACCTAATGTTTTCTCTACTCACAAAAACAGAACCCCACTCTGGTACCAACTCCTGTCTGCTATTCACAGAAGCAGAACCCCACTTCTGGTACCTAACAACTCCTGTCTGCTATTCACAGAAGCTGAACCCCACTTCTGGTACTCAACTCCTACCAACTATCTATCATGGCACCACAAACCAATTTAAATAATGGTAGCTGAAAAAATTGCCAATGACTATCTTTCCTGATTATGAAAAGTAACTCGGGGGGGTCACCTGCTCTGTGTGGGACCCACTGGGCATTCACAACAGCTCACCCACATGGCTGTCACTGGAGCTCAGTAACATTTCACAACCTGAATCCTTTAGTGTTTCTCTTGGGAGTGGCCAAGTTTCCCCCTAGAAGGCAGCAAGCTGCCAAGAGGATCATCTCAGGCCAGCAAACAAGGGCTTCAGATGCCTTAGTCTAGGCTCACATTCACCATGATCTGTAGGTCACAGTGAGTCCCATAGCAGGTACAAGGATCCTTCTTTTAGTGGGAAAAAATAGTGTTTTGGTTTCATTTATATTGCTATGATAAAATACTCTGAAAAAAATATAGTGGAAAGTGTTTATTTTAGCCCACAATTCCAGGCTATAATCTGTCACCGAGGAAAGGTCACAGCGACAGAAGCTTGAGTCAGCTGGTCACATCACATCCACAGTCAATGCTGCTCCCCCTCAGCTCCTTCTTACTCTCATACAGTTCAGAGCCCAGCCCCTGAAATGGTGCAACCACATTCAGACTGGGTTGTTCTACATCAGTTACCAGCCTCCCTACACACACACAAGCCAACCTGACCTAGACAGTCCTTCATTGAGACCCTCTGCCCAACCAAGTGGGTATGCTGTGTCAAGTTACAACCAACCATCACAAATATTATAGAATGTGTGGCTAGAGGCATGGTGCTCAAAGGACACACTCCACCCAGGCCGCCACAGCCAGGATCAATCCGTCTACCCCAGGGCTCTTTCTGTTAGAGACTGTCACTGAAGGCCAGATTAAAAAGAAAATGATCAGCTGGCATTGGCTCTGACACTTTCCTGGTGTGACTCTGAACATTTTCTATTCTGAAATCAACAGTAGGGCCCATTACCTCCAACTGGCCACGCCCTGGCTATGATGTGATGTCCTCAATGTCACAGCTTCCTTAGCTCCATCCTCAGTTGGATCCTCCATCCCTCTGTAGACCATGAATGACAGGAGCTTTACATCCGATAGTTTGCTTTGGCTACCAGTGGTTCGTTCTCTCTCTCTCTCTCTCTCTCTCTCTCTCTCTCTCTCTCTCTCTCTCTCTCTGTGTGTGTGTGTGTGTGTGTGTGTGTGTGTGTGCGCGCGCNGGAGAGAGAGAGAGAGAGAGAGAGAGAGAGAGAGAGAGAGAGAGAGAGAGGAGAGAGAGAGGAGAGAGACAGAGACAGAGAGTTTCTCACTGGACCTGCATCTCATCAATACAGCTACAACAGCTGCCCAGGGAGCCCCAGAGATCCTCCTGTCCTGCCTCCCCAATAAGGGGATTCCAAGCATTCCCTGTTGCGCCTAGCTTTTATTTTTTATTTTTTACATATTATATAATTCCATTTATACGAAATGATCTAAAATAGATCAAACCATGGAGAGAGAACAGAGATTAATGGTTGTCAGAGTTGGAGGGGAAGAAAGGAGAAGGTAGAAAATGTTGTATGTTTATGATCAATACAGAATATATGGATGTATGGAAAATAATCTCATTAATTTGTGTAATTCATGTGTTAATTCTAAAAGAAAAGGCAAATGGTCTAACAATTCTGATAGAGATTTTATGCTGAGTTTAAAAAACAATAATTATATACTGCCTATGAGAACTCTGCTTTAAATACAGAAACACAGAAGTAAAACAATGGGCAAAGATGTGGTGTGTTAATGTTAATTTAGATTTTTGGAGTGGGAATATTAGTTTCACTATAAAACTGAAAGAAAAAAATGCCAGTGGTAAAGAAGATGACTTCATAATGTTGAGAATCTATTAAGATCACGTAACAATCTCAAATGTTATGTCCTTGATAAAAGAGCTTCAAAACATAAGCAAAAACTGATAGACCTAAAAAAGAGAAATAGCCAATTTTCAATCATGCCCCTAGCTTTTATATGTGGGTGCTGGGCATCAAATTCAGTTCTCAAGCTCATGCATGTTTGTGCTTGTGTGTGAGAACTCATTTTGGCTCTTTTATTTCTTTTGTTTTTGTCTTTGTTCTTTAAGAACAAAGCCTATGTAAGCCTGGGTGTCCTGGAACTCACTACACCTGCCTCTTTCTCCCAAAGTGCTGGGATTAAAGACCACACCCCTCAATTAGTTCTTGAAGGAAAAAAGCCACACTGAAACCGGCCTTGGAAACAGGGAACACTTTGCCGGTATTGGCAGTTTGTCTCCATCAGCCAGTAAGCACCGGAATGGTACCCAGCCCCCAGCCCCGGGATGGGAATCGAGTATGTGAAGTGATAAATTAAGTCACGAGCTTGGGAGCCCTCCCTCTGGGGACTGTGCCTCTGTGTGGTCTTGAGCCATGCAGTGTGACCCAAGTGCTTCTGTTTCCCAGAAACAGCAGAAATTCCAATGTAACTTTCTCCCCTGAAGATTTTATTTTCCCTCCAGAAACTCAAGCGTCAGATTAAAGATGTGTGTTCGATTGTGAAAACGAAGCTGTAGAAACGTCAGTGCATGGGGGACTTTGTTACCTTCTTCACCGTGGGTGTGTCACAGAATCCAAGAAGCAAAGACAGACAGACAGAGGCATCACTGGTTCATGTCTACAACCAGTCTGGGCTGCAGAGTGAGGCTCTGTCTCAGAACATAACAAAACCAAACACAGATCAAAGTTCTAATCCAGCCTGAAGAGCAGTTGGAGGGGGATACCACAGCCTACAGCCTCCTGGGGCCTCAGTTTCCATTTAACAAAGGCCATCAGCCTCAATTAGCCACCGTTTCTCAACTTTCGTGATGTTTAGAATCTTCTAGAAAGTTGTTTGCTTGTTTGTTTTAATGTCGATACTGAAACCTCACCACAGTCTCACTGAGTCAATTTCTGAATGTCAAACACTGGGTAGTTACAATTCCCCCAGGGATTCCAGCACACAACAAGAGGAAGGACCCTCAGAATGAGGGCTATAACTCTTTAGCTATTTTTAATCTGAGATTTTTTTTTTTTTTTGGTTTTTCGAGACAGGGTTTCTCTGTGGCTTTGGTGCCTTCCTGGAACTAGCTCTTGTAGACCAGGCTGGTCTCGAACTCACAGAGATCCGCCTGCCTCTGCCTCCCAAGTGCTGGGATTAAAGGCGTGCGCCACCACCGCCCGGCTGAGATCCATTTCTTTCAACACAAATTTAGCTCAAAGCCTAGGGTGTGGAGCCACGGCTGTTCGGAGTGCCTCAAAGGGGAGGGCCCCAAAGTCCTGCCTACTGTGTCACACCCAAACCAGGAACAGTCCCTACCGCCATGCCATGCAGCCAAACCCCAGCACACACACACACACACACACACACACACACAATTTCTACTGGATTTGATTCAAAACTACTCCCGGAGACGAGACTCTGCCTTCTTTCTCCCAGCATTCAGTTGAGTTTCCCCCTGCCTAGCTTTACTCTGCCCTATCACAGGTTAAGCCAGTTTCTTTATTCATTAACCAATAAAAGCAACACATATACAAAAGGAATTCCCTTACCACAGTGGAGAGGGTTTTTTTGTTGTTGTTGTTGCTGTTGTTTCATTGTTTTGATTGTTTATTTTTGATGTTTTTCAGGAACCAGACCCCAGCCAGGAGGTCCTACTTCTAGACCCAAAATGTTTAAAATGACTTCACTTTGCTGGCCAGGCTTATTGATGCTTGCCTGTAATCCTAGAGCCTACTTCTGTGAGGACAGAAGAAGAATCAGGAGCTACATAGCAAGTCCAAGGCTAGCCTGGGCTGCATGAGATTCTGTCTCAAAAAAAAAAAAGAAGGCAGAGGAGAAGGAAGAAGGGAAGAGGGAAAGGGTGGGAGGAAGGAAGGGAGGGAAGAGGTAGGATGAGGAGAAAAGAAAGAAAAGTAAACCCCAAACCTTAACTTTGCTGTTGGAGATCAGCAAGGTGGCTTATTCTGATGTCCCTTTGACTGGGCCTGGGATCCCCAAATTATGTGGGTCTGGGTGTGTCTGGAAGAGCATTTCCAGATGAGGTCAGCATCTGAATACTTGGTTCCATTTAGCCAAAAGGGGTCTTTCTCTAAGGGCAGCCCAATCCAGTCAGCCCAGAGTCTGGGAAGAGCCAACAGGCCAGAAAAGTAGAACCAGCTGATATGCCCAGCCTGAGAAGACTCCTGAGAAGGCTGACCTCACCCTACATTTCCTGTCCTTGAGCTGAGGTTTGCAGCAGAGTCTCCTCTGCCGCCCCCCGCAGGACTTCAGACTCAGGCCAGAATCCCACCATGGTCTCACCTGGTCTTTTATATGAGCTAGGCCTATTTGAGTCACAGAACTTCTGGAATGAATTACCTGCTGCCGTTCAGCTAACTCAACAAGAGCTAACTGAATGCGAAGTTGAAGAATCCAGCAGTTTCTCAGTCCCACAAGACTGGGTGCCCAGCTGGTCTTCTGTAGATGCTGGAATCCTGAAGAAGTAGGCTCTAAGGCCAGTGAAGGAATGGATGTGCCAGCAAGGTGAGGAAAAGAAGGCAAAGAGGAAGGCTTCCTTCTTCCATGTCCTTATATAGACTGCCGGCAGAGGTGTGATCCATATTAAGGGTGTATCTTCCCACCTCAAGATCCAGATTAAAAGCCTGTGTATTTCTTCCTCAAAGTCTGGATCACAGATGTGTGTCTTCCAACCCCAAAGGTCTGGACTAGAAGTGAATTGACCCACTTCAAACCAAGCAAAGGATTTTTCCCTAAATTGCCAAAGTTGGCCTTGAATTCTGTAGCCCAAGCTAGCCTCAAACATGCATCTCCCTGCCTCAGCCTCCTGACTGCTAGGATCATAGGCCTGGGCCACCAGGTCTGGCACATGCAGCCTTGGTGATCACAATAATACGACAGTCTGGCTAATATAATGCTTTCTAACTGTCATGGTGCAGGTAGCATGCCTCTGCATGGCATATAGCCCCTGCATAGAAGCTAACAGCGGTGCCACTTGCGGTGAACCAAAGCCATGCGGCATTCACCCAGCAACACTAGGTCAGTCCCCACCACCATACCCAACAGCCACGGTAATAAAGCACTCATCCACTGACAATTTTATCAGGGTTATCTGCCTCTAATTCTCACAGCCATTGCCACGGGCAGACACTGAGGGCTACTTCATCCTGAGTGTGCAGAAGAAGAAAGTGGGAAGTACCCAGAAAACCAACCGCAGAGTCTAGAGCACCGGGGATGTCAACGTGTCTTAGTTGAGATGCTGGCATGGTGCTGGGGACTTCTCTCACTCCACAGAATCAACCAAAGGGAGGAGGGGTGTGTTTGGGCTCTCTGTCTGAGAGCGCACAGTCAGCCATGAAGGTCACAGAGGAGAGGGTATGGTGGGGTTCACGGTGACAGGACGCACAGCAGCTGAGATTCATCGGGAAACAGGAAGAGGCAAAGGCTGGAATGTGTTGCTCATCAGACCCATCCCCAGTGATCTGCTTCCTCTATAGGCCCCGCCTCCTAAAGGTTCCATAATGTTCTTGCAGAGCACCATCGGGGGAGGGGGGCTGATGTTTAAACACAGGAGCCTCCAGGGGTGCATCTCCCATGTAAACCATAGTGAACACCGAGGCCTATCACGCAGCGTCAGCTGGGCCCACGAAGAGCAATCACTGCGTCAGCTTTACAGGAACAGGGTCCAGTGGTTATTCTCGGACCACACGCTCAGCCACACCCCATCTTCCATGCCAAGCAGACTACTCAGCCAGGAACAGGAGTGCCTCATGGGTCTCCCAACCCTAAAAGCTCCTGCCTGCCCACATTCATCCACCGCACTGGTAGGTATCCGTGGATGATTGTGAACCCTGGGGCCACTCTTGGCATAATACCATGCCTCCTATTGCAATTCCCGGCTGAGCCAGATGTGTGTGTTGCTGATGACAATGAGTAACCTCATGAAGAGCCCAACTGTGACGTCTTCCTTCTGGAGTCCCAGCAATTGCCACAGAGGTTCTGAGCAAATGCTTAGTCAGTCAGTGCATAAGCAGCCCACCCGGCCTGCCCTCCTCTTCAAAGCTGCCCTCCTGAAGTCTGCCTCTCCAAGAGCTTCAGCTCTGTGGCTGCTGCGAGGACTGGCAAGGCACACGGAGCGGAGTCGCAGGTTACCGAGTCGCTGGGTTTGAGTTCAGTCAGCAGGCGGGATAATTTCATGAGTCCGGAGTTGACAGGGCTCTGCAAAGGAGCACTGAGGGAGCAGATGCAGTCCGTGATCCGTGATGAGTGTAGGGATAGTTCTCAGGGTTGGGGAGGGGAGGAAACGTCAAAGTGAGTGGGGTGGAGGGGACGCGTCATTTTTTTTTTTTAATGAGCGTTTGGTGCAGCTGTTGGTGAGTGGTTTAGTTTCCAGAACATCTGGAAGTCACCGCAAGACCTCAAAACTCTATCCTCCTTTGCGATCCAGAATTACGTAGCCTGAGATTGGGTAAAATCCCTGAAAACCTACAGGGCCCTGGGGGTGGCAGCATGCTCACTGGTGGGAACCAACCTACATTCCTGAGTTCGGTTTGTCCACGCTCAAGGGCCGTGGGCTCTTGGTTACCACCATCTGTGGATGGTCATCAGCAGCTGGCTTCCCTGGTTCTGTTCTGACCCTCTCAACGATGACAGTTTATGGCCTGCAATGATTTCCATCGGAACTGTCCCACACGGGCACCTGTTCTAAGTGTACGGTTCCCAGCCAGCAGTCACAAGGCCTTTCCAGCTAGTCGGCCATTGTCCTGTGTCCTGCCGTGTCCGGTTGGAATTAGAGTGAAGTGTTTGGAATCAGATGCTCTGAGTGGTTTGTGTGGCAGATTAAAGTAGTACAGAGATGAATCCCATTTTCCTTTCTATGATCTTTTAAGAAATAACGTGGTTCCGTGCATTCCAGGCTACACCCAAACTCAACTTTTGGTCTTCCTGCTTCTGCCTCCCAAGTTCTGGGAATTGCTGGTGTGCCCCACTGTGCCTGACTTCTTCAGAGCTGAGGGTGGAACCCAGGACCAGGGCATGTTAGGCAATCGCTCTACCCAACAAGCCGTAGTCACCACCCTGATTTTTCTAAATGGACCATATAATAAGACAAACAGTATGTTTGTCTGCTGTTGTTGGCTGGTTGGTTTTAGTTGTTGCTGTTATTGATTAGGTTTTTTGTTGTTGTTGTTGCTGTTGTTTTTGAAACAGGGTCTCACTCACTATGTAGACCAGGCTGACCTCAGACACAGAGAGATCCGCCTCTCTGCCTCCCAACCACTGGGAGCCTTGCGATGTAACTTACACACTGTTATGATGGAGACCCACAAGCTGAACCTGGCTCCACAGCCCATGGCAGAGAGGAAAGGAAGTCATGGGATACAGGTCCTAGAAGGAGATGCTGCCCCCCTCCCCCCTCTGCCTTCCAGCGGCATGAGGTGAGCAGCATCCTTTACTGTGATTCCCACTGTGAGCTAGACCCAGCACAGACCAAACAATCACACCCTGAAATGGCTGAAGGCAAGAGTCAAAATAAACCTTCCAGCATGGGAGATGTTGGGGTGTGGGGAACCAGCGTGTCCCTCAACTGCATCTCCTGGTCCAGTAAGTCAGAGACCAGGTGAAGAAAAAAATCAACTTGAGGAGTAGGTATTTAAATGAAATGGGGTCAGGTAGGGGTCTCACTGTCCTCTCAGCCTGGCCCAGTGCCACCATTGTCAATGGAGCTGTGGGGGTCCGGGGACCATATGAGGAGCGTGCAACACAGGGACCTGAGGAACAGCTGAGGCCACAGGGAAGGAGGAGCGCCAGCGAGGAGCAAGGTGTGAGGCAGAATCTCTGAGGAGCTATTCTTGGTATCCTACCCCCCTACCTCAGGTTTGCAGGATACCAACTGATACTGACACATCAAGGTTCCAGCATCGTCTCTCCTGCACCTTCACCAACGGTCTCTCCTGGCCTCTCACAGTGCCAAGCCTCAGCTGCTCTCCATGACCCCTTCATTGCATTCAAATCCAGCACCACATAGGTGACTCTTACAAATTACCAAGTTTGGCTGCCAAAATAAGATGCAATCTCAGCCCCCTCTGGATCACAGCTTCTGTGTGCTTACCCTGAGAAAATATCTCCAGATTTACGATCCTCAGTGATGCTGGTCTTTTCTTCTGCAGATTCTTCAGCTACAGATGGCCAGACACCACATATTTATTAATTCAAAATATTACATAAATACCCATGATAGAGTCTTTGCTTCCCTCTGAAACTTCACAAGCCAAGCCTCCACTGTTTATACTTGGAGGGCGATGCTGAAAGAGCTGCTCTCAGCTCCCACAATAGCTCAGTAAAATAAAGCTATGAATATTGAATGGACTTTCCAACCCAAAGTTCCAAACTCCTTCCACAATCCTCCCAAAAACTCAGTCAGGTCTGTCACAGCAATACCCTACACCTGGCACTAATTCCTGTCTCAGTTAAGGTTCCTATTGCCGTGATAAAAAAAAAAATAAATAAAATAAAAATAAAAAAAAATAAAATAAAAACCACCATGACCAAAAGCAAGAATTGTTTTCTGCTTACATATTACAGTCCATCACTGAGAAAAACCAAGGCAGGAATCTGAAGGCAGGAACTGATGCAGAGGCCATGGAGGAGTGGTACTTACTGCCTTGTTCAGCCCGCCTTCTTTTACAACCCAGAACTACAGCCCTGGGGTGGCACCACCCAGTGATCTGGGCCCTCCCACACCAATCATTAATCAAGGAAATGTCCCCACTGCTTGCCAATAGGCCACTCTGATGGAGGCATTTTCTCTTCTCAAATGGCTCTTGCTTGTGTCAAGTTGACATAAAACTAGACAGCACACTGACATTCTAGAAAATTCCCGAGAATTCTAGGCAAACTCCCCCCCCACCTCATTTTTGACTGGACTAGGAGGTGTTGAAGAAAAGAAACAAAGCTGACTCCCTTACCACAGAGCCAACAAGGAACTCTAGAGCCCCTACCCCCCCCCACTTCATGGGGCAAATGAATGAATGAATGAATGAATGAATGAATACTGACTCTGCCTCCTGGCTGGAAGTGCTGACAGCACAGAGATCCGACAGTTACCTCCTCTGTGAACCTGGTGGTGCCCTGCACACATAAGCTGCTCTATTAATTTGCATGTGTGACTGGACCAGCATGGCCACTTCTCGCAAAGCACGTTGGGCTTTTGTTGGAGTCATTTTTCTGTGGGTCCTGCATGTCCAGTTCATATAGCATACCATCAAGAAGTCCAGGCAGGAGCAGTTTCTTGCCCAAATGGTTAACCAACTCCATAAGGAGCCTCTTCAATGTCCATCTTCCTCTTGAAGTAATTGGTGCTGCCAGGAGTAGATATGTCTCACTGTCATGAAAAGTCCTAAATTCTTAAAATATTTAAATGCCATATTCTGAAGGTCTCTGAAAGATTTGAAAAATGCCTATTTAATTGAAACGTATCTCTATATATACATTACATTTTAAATGAGCTGCACAAAACATAATACCTTAATCAAAAGTAAAAATATACATATAACAAAATTGACCTTAATTTTGTATCAATAAACCAATATACCAATGTAAAGTATCCATATTTACATAATATCCCCCTTTAAAACAAACATTTATAAATAATATTTGGGAATATAGGCATAGTTCTCTCCAAAATGATTCCTGCTTTTTGTTGGGTGAAGTAATTTTTTGAGGGGTGTTCAAGATAACCTATCAGGGGATCTTGGTCCATCAAACCACATTAGCCTGGAATGAATCCACAGATTCTCAGCCTCCGTGGAAACAAAAGAAGAACCTCTTTTCCAAAGCAACATATCCTTAGATCCATATTTTGAAAACAGGACACCTTTAAAGTATATATGTTGGTTACTTAGCTTCCTCGCAGTCAAAAAATTCAAAGAAAACACAATAATATACATAATGCAGACTCTCTGTGTCTATTTTATTTTTACATGGCTTGTTTTTACTTTATTAGTTTTTAATCTTTATTTTATTATCTTTACTCCTTTAATCTATGACTGTCTATACTCTGTCTCTTTAAAGACTTTGTTTTTTTTTTATAAACCATTAGTTTTTTTTCTTCTCTCTCCCAAGACTATGTACATTTATCCAACATTGTGACCCATTTAGAAGTCTTTTCCATCTGAATTTGTCTTTATTGTGTATCTATAATTATTTTCTGACCAGGACTGCTTCTTAAAATGTTAAATGCTTCTTAAAAACCTTAGCTGCGGCATTACTAGGGTACACACGGCCCTGCCTGCTTGCTCTGCGCAGTTCAACATGGTGGAAGTCCGTTTGCTGCCTGCCTCTGTAAGCCGTTCACATTGCCCCAGTTCCAAGTATGCAGCGGGTCCATGTCGAGCCATTAAGCAGTTGTAGCACTCTGCTAGTTCACACTGGCAGCACGGCCCAAGAAGCCGCAGTTTCAAAACAGCGCAGCTTTTTTCCTGCTACCACTGAATCAGGAAGACCTCTCTTAGAGGAGCTGCAGCCTGCTGCCAGCAATCAGAACCCATTTGGGCGGGGGAGGGGGGAGGGGATGCAGTTAAACTTTGTTTTTTAGTGTCCTGAATTCCTTTCCAAGCCCTCTCAGATTTTAAATGGATTTTAGTTGGCCACATGGGCACCAATTTGTTGGAGGAGGCTGCTTGTTTGTTTCCTGGCTGCTCAGCCCTAAAATAATCACACAGAAACTATATTATTTAAAACAATGCTTGGCCCATTAGCTCTAGCTTCTTATTGGCTCACTCTTACACATAATTTAACCCATTTCTATTAATCTGCAAATCGCCATGTGACTGTGGCTTACTGGGTAAAGTTCCTTCCGGCTTCAGCGGGGCTACAGGTTTTCTTCTCTCTGGACGCTTTTCCCAGCCCTGGCTTTAGAGAACATTGTAGTCTGTGAATCAGTCTGGAGTTGCCTGTGTTGCCCTCTTGCTCGGTATTAGTTGGGTGGGATGGTGCTTGCCCTCCCCACATCTTTCTCTCAGGAGGCAAAAGCTCAAGGCTTAGAATTTTGAGGGAAGAGGGGGAAATAGAACCTTTCATTCTGAGAGTTTTCTGGCTCTGCCTGGCTAGAATAGCTGGCTAGAATAGCTGAGCACTTTAAATGGAGCCGGTATATCCACATGTTCAGGTTGCAACCTGACTCGAGTTCAGTTAATTTATACAAATGCCAGGAGCCACATAAGACCCTAGACTATCCCTTCCCACTTGCCAGGCCCTTTTCTGTTCTGTTTCCCACAGCTTCTCCAGCACCCCAATGTCTCTCATAGGAAGGTCTCTGTGGTATGTTCCCACCCACTGTGTCACGGGTTCCATGAAGTCACTCCTGCCTGCCTCACACCCCCAGAAACCTACTCAGAATGTATGGAGCTCCCCGAATATATGTTGAATAAAAACCCAAGCAGCAGCCTCCCTTGCCTTCCTAGCTGGGCTTGTAAGGGACAAGGACTGATGCAAGCTCCACCCAGCACCCCTGGCTCTCGCTCTCAGAGGACCCCAGGGTTCCAGAGATCCTGGGTCCAGGGAATGGGAAATCTCTGGGCCATGGTGGCTATAGCTGCCACTCTGGACCTCCTGGCTCATCCTCACACACACAAGTCTCTAGCAGGCTGGTAGGGGAGGGCATAGTGCTGGAAGTCAAGTTCCCCACAGTAGCCAAACCTCTCACAGTTCCCTTAGCTGTCCCCATACTCGCAGCCCAGACCCCAAGGCCTTCTGCTCTGAGGTGGGCGTCAGTGAGCTAGCATTGCTGGCTTGCCAGTTCAAGTGCTCCATGCCACCGTTCCCATATCTGAGAGAAGACTGCTTTTTTTTTTTTTTTTTTTTTTTTTAAGCAGGGAGTCAGCCACAGGTGCTTTCCCACAATCAGGAGGACGAAGCCCCTTCACTTCACCCTGTTGCGGGGGGAGAGGGGGGCAGAGGAGTGAATGTGAGCGGTATGTGTGTGTGTGTGTGTGCACATGCATGTAGGCATGTATATATATGCATGTGTGGACACGTATGCTTATGCATGCATGTTCCTTAGGCAGCAGCTGGTCTTTATAACTCTGCAACCTTGCCCTCTGCAGCCCTCATTTCAAACAGAAGCTATCAGAGTGAATCCCCACGCTGGCCCTTGTCCCTCTCGAAGATCAGCCTTGCTTGAGGCTAGCGGGCTGCAGCAGGCCAGCCTGCTGCCACAGCGGAGCATTCGTCCTGGCCACACTGCGCCTGTGAGTGCTGGGGAGGCCTCAGGCCCCCTGCCCCCTGACAGGAGGTTTACAGTTTATAATCTGGCCTGTGTAAAGCACTTGTCAGCCGGATCCTCCAGTCTCGGCCGACCACCCAGGCAGAGGGCCTGCAGGAAGAGGCTGCGTGCGCAGTCAGCTCGAGGCTGGCTGCAGACCCACAGGACTCGGTTGCACGGGGGACTTTTTTGGCATTATCTGCTCGGCCTCTCTACTGCAAACGCAGCCTTGTTTATACGGAGCCATTCCTGCATGCTAAATTTGGAAATTCTACGTATTTCTCTAATCCGCCAGGCCCCAGGCAGGATGGGGCGCCTCTCTGAAGCCTAGGCTCTTTCCCAGCATCTCCACGTGAGCCTCCCAGTGCGTGGGGAAGGCCCTGAGCCTAGGCCCGGCCATGCCCACCCCATCACTCCTGCTGTCAGCCTGGGAGCCGCTGGTCACCAGGCTGCCTTCTTATTCTAAGTGCCTGTGTTCAGCTGTGTGACGGTGGCTCCCTCTGGGCCGGCCCATATCTGGTGGAGTCTCCGGGCTTCGATCCACTGGAGGAGGAGGCAGCGGCTGGGCACGGAACCTCCCCTGATAAGGGTTCCGGGAGCCGGGCTGGCACGCTAGCAGGGAGGAATGTGAACCTAATAAGTCACACTCACGTTTTTATCTGGGCTGCTGAAGACATCTCCAAGGGAGGAAATCACACCATTCCGGGCAGCAGATAAAGGAGATGGAGGCAGAGATGGTTCATCCACGAGCTCCGCTCCCCCAGTCCTGCCCCCCAAACCCCTACCTGAGCAAAAGCCTTGGAATTTGGCCACAGGCCTTCTTGCTGCGGCTGCAAGGGCTTATCACGCTGCTGTCTCCCTGAGACCCAGCCTCTCTCGGCCCCCACTGCACCCGCCTCCACCCTAGCTGCCAGGCCTCCCTAGCCCAGCTTGCGCCTCGGGTGGTCTGAACTCTCTGTGACATTATCACAAGGAACCCAGGACCAGCTGGTCCATGAGGACAGAGACGTGGAAACCCAAGACTCGGCTTTCCAAGGATATGCCCTCTATGCCTTTGTTCGCCTGGCCCTGGGGCTCCTTTGCCATCAGGAGACTGGTTAATTCTGAGCTCCAGGATGCTGCAGAAGGGCTGAGGCTGGGTCATTCTATGCAGTCTGGAGCTGGGTTTCTCCCAAGCAGAGCCTGAGGCAAGGATTCAGATTCAAATAGATTGCAACACTAGATGGGGAAGTAGACAGTGAGCCAGGGAGTGGCCCAGCCTCTGCCCAGGTCTAGTCTATAAAGTTCCCATCATAGCATGGGCCTCCATGGGAGTTCTGGGGAACTGCGTGGTGGCTGAGTCTTAGGGTCATTCATCTAATGGAACGCGGAGCTGTAGACCCCTCACAGTGGCCCTTGTCATCAACTAAGGGACATTCCCAGACAGTATTGTTTCCTGGCATAACGGGCTTACTGACTACAAGGCCAAAGCCAGTTCCAACAACAGACAAAATCCCAGCAGAGATGAGGATGGGTGTACACATCAGACAGAAAGGCTACAGATGGAGCCTAAACCTGGGAGACTGTATCTTCTTCTCCAGGACACTCACTTCCCCTACCTCACAAAGCCTGATTTATTAGCCCAGAAGACTCTCCCAAGTGTTTGTTTGTTTGTTTTTAATCAGTTCTTAAGACTGACCACCAGAGCTCCCCAGTTCCCTAGGGGAGACACAAATTTTATGAGGCCAGGTCTCTCACACAGCCTATTGAGGGAGCCCCTGCTCCCAAAGCCCATGATGCCATGTGAGTGGTCACAAACAAGCCCTGATGGCCACTGAGAAGGGTCAGCCTTTACTGTCCACTTTGTAAGATCAGAATCACCATGGGAACAAACCTCTGCGTCTGTCTATTAAGATGTCTCTAGATTGGGTTAACTGAAGTGGGAAGACCTATGCCAAATCTGGGCAGCACTCCCCTATGGGCTATGGCTCCAGACAGAGAAGAAGGGAAAGGGGCTAAGCACCAGCACTCAAGTCTCTGCTTCCTGGCTGCGGATGCCGTGTGACCACCTGCCTAGCTCCTGCTGCCATGCCTTCCCCGCAATGGTGGGCTGCATCCTCAAACTGTGAACCAAATTAAGCCCCCCCTCCTTACCTTGACTTTCTCATGGGTCGGGTCACAGCAGCAAGGAACGTGGCTAATAAAGATACCTACATTGTCATCATGTCTATCCAAAATCGAAACACATCAGTCTCTTGTCCCCTGAGGCTCCTGTGAGTTGCTGGCTGGATATTGGGTGGGCTGGGACTTGCTAGGACTAGCTCCTGATGACTTACACCCTATATTCTCAAAGAAGAGGACTTTGGACTTTGTGATCTTTGGAGAAATGGGGTACCTTGTAGTATCTGTGGGTACTCTGGCACCCACAGGAACCATGATGGACTATTAAGGGCCAGAGCAGCCAAATGCTGAGTGTCCCAGTGACTAGGGACAGAGATTCTGAGGAACAAAATAAGTATTGTATCACAACCCATGATATAAAGTCAACATCACAGGCTCGTAGCTGGATAAACAGATGACGGAACAAATAAGTCAACAGAATGGATGAGGCAGTTTGTCCGTGTGGAAGAAGTTGTTTCTACCCTAACAGAGATGGTGCCTCAAGCCCATTCCATTCCACCAGGTAGAAGAGGATAAGAGGGGGAATACTGGAGAACCCAGAAGCAGTTCCATCCAGACGAAGGGGAAGCACAGGGAAGGCCGGATTCGTGCTAGAGGCTGATACGCCCGGTCTGATGGAGTGATTCACCCTTGGTCATCCTCAGAAAGCCGCTTTGCTCTGTGGGGAAGGCACCAGATGCACCTTCTAGAAAAACCCTCAACCTCGTAAAACTCCCCATGGTTTTAAAACTAAGATGCTTCAAAACCAAACCAAGTCAGGAGGGATCTCAGGAGACTCAATGGTAATGCCAGACCTGAGGAGCAAGGGGAGGCCACCCAAGGATGGTACTCACTGTCAGGGTGATGGTGACATCAGCTACTACAGCTGAACTGGGTTAGGTATGAGGTCCCAATCATCTCAGGGAGCCTGTGGCAGGGGTGGCACATCTCTGTTACTTCATTTCAACTCCATGGAGGCCCTCGAGTCTATGAATGCTGCACTTTCTGCTGCCAGTTGCCTCTTTTTAGATATTCTGGCCATCAGAGCTTCCTATTTTACCCCCAACCACCTCCAGGGAAACACCATCATCTCTGTGTGCCCAGGACAGAGCCTACACTGAGCACGCGAGGCTTTATAATGTGACCCACGATAGCGTAAAGACATGGGAGTGACGGCCTCCCTATACAGCCAAGTATTAACGGGTTGACAGGCAGGTCCCCTCTGCGAGGACTTGCAGCCAGTCACCATGGATCCTCCATGACAGGGGTCTGCAGACCTGACCCACAGCTCCCACCCTTCTGGGGTGAGGGTTTCTCTTGGACATGGACTCCTGCAGCTTCTGAGCTGTCTGGCCCAAGTCATCCGTTTCCTCCGTCCTGGAAGAAGCCACCAGGTGTGGCTTCTAAACCAGTGTCCTGCTGCTGTGAAGAGACAGCACGGCCACAGCACTTCCTTACCGATGCTTCTTTACAAGTGTTCTGCCCCTGAGCTGTATTGTACCCTCTTTTAACTCATTTCCTATTTTGAGGCAGTCTTATTAGGTTACCCAGGCTGGATTTGAACGTTCCATCTTTCTGCCTTTGCCCCCATCCAGAAGAAATTAAAGGCCTGTGCTGCCACTAGCATGCTCCCTTGTTGGTGTGTTTTAATTTTTTCCCCTATTTTGTCTTATAAGACAGGGTTTCATGTAGCCCAGGCTGGTCCAAAACTCACAACAGTGGCTAAGGATGACCTTGAACTTCTGAGCCTCTGACATTTACCTCCCAAGTTCTTACAGATGCCAGACCTGAGGAGCAAGGGGATTACAGGCATGAGCCCTGCTCCAGGTTTATGCAGTCCTGGGGTTGGAGCCCAGGTCTCCACGCCTGCTCAGCCAGCCACATTTCCCCGTACCCTCAGGCTTCTCTGAAAGCTTGTCCCATCCTGCTGGGGCTTCTCCTCAGCTTTCACCACACACGCTCATGATGGACACTGCCGACCTCCATCCCACAGCTAAACAGATTTCCAGGACAGCCTGCTGTGGCTCCTGGTTGCCTGGTCCTGTGTGCCGTCTGAGGGAGGAAGGGCTCCACGGAGAAAAACCTCATTTTGCAGAAAATGTTCTGTCAAAGAACAGCTGCCTCATGTGACCAGTGCCCTGGGGCAGAGCAGACAGACGTAATGCTAAGTGCCCCCAACCGCATGCAAGGGAGGGTTCCCGGAAGAAAACAGCGCCAGCGGTCCACAGCCACGAGCCTGGCCCAGCCGCATGGGTAATTCCAGGACAGACACTGATTAAGCTGCTTTTGGTTTTGGCTTTGAACTCACAGAGCTCCAGGCTAGAGGAGAATGTTAGCGCTCATCCTGCCTGTGGAGCCTCTCAGGGGCAATCAGAGGCTGTGGCCAGGTTCCCACGCCCACCCCAAGCTGCCTGTGCCCACCACCATGAAACACCACAGAGAAGGAGGACCTCAGTTGGAATCTGGGTCTGTCACTAACTGGCTGCTCCCCGAGGTATCATATCGAGCACATCGGAGTGTCCCCTTTCCTGTTCTAAACTCCAGGACCCCAAAACCAGAGTGTCAACAGGGCCAGGCCCCTTCTACAAGCCCAGAATGGCTTCACCTTACCTCCCCGAGCTCCCGATGTAACTTTGCCCCATGTCACCTCATCTTCACAAGACCTTCCCTTAGAGTGCTTGTGTCCCTGTGGTCCTATCTTTTCTTAAGGTCACCAGTCACTGAGCTGGGGCCCCCTCTATCCAGCATGGCCTCATCTTAACTTGGTGATGTTTCCAAAGACCCTATGAACAGAATCTCTGGGGATGGGCACATCCTCAGGAGCACTGAGGAGGGAACTGTGAGGCATCCAGGCTCTGAGCCATGAAGGATCCCTCTTAGAGCTGTGCAGACGGTCCCCTTCCCAATGCCACATGCAATGGTGGCTGCCACCTCCATCACGCTGTCAGGCACACGAGCTGTCCAGGGGCCCTGGAGGTACAAAGCCAGAAGGGATTTATACCCCATTTGGTCATGGAGTGAGTGGAACAGCGGGGTGGCTGCAGTCAGCCTAGGCTCGCTGGCTTCTTTTTGTTCAGACTCTGGAGACCTTTCAGGGTCAGGGTCAAGTCTCTGAGTCTCTGTCATCACCTTCATCCTGCAGTGCTTCGAGAAGAATCCAGAGGTCTCAGAAGTGACAGGCTGGTGGGAATTCAGGAGCCCAAACCAGTGTCCAGGCCAGATCCTAAGGCCAGGTCCCCGAGCCAGATCCTGCAGAGATCTGCTTCAGGCGCTCTGCAGTGGTCGTGCTAGGGCTCCTAGAACCCACATGTGACCCCGAGGCCCTGTGCTATGCCTTTCCCACCTCTGTGACCTCCCTGCCTGTCACTCTGTCCCTCAAGATTGGCTTAAAGTCCCTCCCTAAAGATGCCACTCATTGTACCCTCCGGAGAGCTGTGCCTCCCTCTCCTTTCCTGCCTGCCCTGGCACAGGCAGGCCAGGTGGTGTCTGCTTCCTCTGTTACCTTGGACACCTCTGGGCCCTGCACTGCTGGGTACTTTTAAACTCCAAGCTTTCTTTTTGCATGCCTCCCCGAGAGACAGAGGCATCTGTCCTTCCCGCCAGCACCTCAGCTCCCTAAAGCAATTTCTTCCACAGATGTGGAGGCCATCTCCTGCTGTTGGACCAGCGTTCTCCTTAAGTCTGCAGAAGCCACAGACAAGGGCAAAAATGCCACGGGACCTCCTGAGCCCCAATCATGCCACAAGCAGGATGTCCCCCACTAGTCCTTTGGGCCCAAAAGGAGCAAAGGAGAGGAGACAGTGCCCTCTCTGATGAGTACCCCCAAGCCAGCCAATCAGAATGAGAGCTCGCTGCTTGAGCTCTTGCCCTAGACACAGTTGTTGTTGCTTTGGTCTGTTCAGGCCGCTGGAACAAAATGCCACAGGCCAAGCAGTTTAGAAACAACAACAAAAAGATCGCTCAGTTCTGGAGAGAGGGAAGGGCCCCTGTAGGTCCAGGGTCTGGTGAGAGACACTGGTCCTTAGATGGGGCCTTATAGCTGTGTTTTAACGTGAACGGGACAAAGAGGTCCCTCTTGAGCAGTCAGGGAAGGCCTTGCCAAGGAGGTGATGAGAAAACCAAAGAAGAGAGAATGCTAGAACTAGGGCAGTGAGAGGGAAGGGAGTTCCAGTCTGAGGCACTGAGGCATGCAAAGGCCCTGACGTGGGAGAGCAGGTCTTGTCAGCAGCTGACAGGAGGCAAAAGCAGAAGAGTGAGGGGACACAGTCACAAGGGGCTTCCCAGAGGCCCAAACGTTCACTATACCTCCAGGCAGTGGGAGACACAGGTATGGGGTGATCTGATGGATTAAGAACTTCTCGGGAGGCAACAGATAGTAGGGTATTTGCTACCCTCCTGGGATACAATGCCCGAGGAAAGAATGTAAGGGAAGAAGGACTCCCTGGGACTCAGTGTGAGAGTTCAGCCCATCATGGCGGGAAAGTCACAGAGGCAGATCTGAGGCCGCTGGTCACAGGGAACACGTCGGGAGAACCAGATGCTGGTGCTCAGTTCACTTTCTCCTTTTTATTCAGTCCAGGACACTGGCCTAGGGAATGGCACTGCCCACACTCAGGGTAGGTCTTCCCACCTGAAGTATCCTCACAGATAAGCCCAGAGATGTGTTTCCGTGATTTTTTAAAAATCCAGTCAAGTTGTTGTTGAAAATGAGACATCACACAGGAGGGTGGGGGGTGGGAGGAGGCGGCTCAATGGGTATCAGGCAAGCTCACTCGTGTCATGTTATAGAAGCCAGACAAGCAGGTAGGCAGGTATGAAGTCAGGTGTGTGTGTGGAAGGGGTGTTTGGGAAGATATGTGGGCAGGTGTGTGACAGGTGTGGGTAGGTGTGTAGTCGATATACAGTCAGGTGTGGGCAGGTGTAGATGGCTGTATTATACAGGCCTACAGTCAGGTGTGGGCAAGTGTATAGGTAGGTATGGAGCGGTGTGTGAGCAAGGGTACAGGCAAGGGTGCATGCAGGCAGACACGTGGGAAACTCAAAATGATAAAATAAAGACTTGGAGATTAGAGACCTGCACCCAAGTTTAAACAGGTGCAGCCATTGACAGCAACAGAGAGGGGGAGTTCCTGCCCATACGCTGGTTTGAGCCTTAGAAGGTGTGTGACCACCAAGCTTAGTGTGTCCTACCTGGTGAATCCTAGGTGTTGTCAGACAAACCTATAGCTCTCCCAGGTCCCACAGAGGCTTTTACCTCATGGGCATAGCCTTCCCCTCTTAGCCTCTTGGCTCGGCCATCATCAGCCACACACACACACACACACACACACACACACACACACACACACACACGCCTGTGCGCTCGCCCCGCAAACCCTCCTGGCCCCTTGTTCACACTGAGGTGTAAATGACTCGGAGGGTGATAATGATCTCCATTCCCCAGGGTTTTACATTTTAAGTGGGGTGGGAGGATTCTTGAGCCAGGACAGGGTTCCCAATGGTAAAGATGACTGAAATATAACAATTGTCAAGAATCTGAGTAAATACTACTCCAAGGAAGACAAGCACAGCAAAAATGCCCTGATTAAGGCACAGGGTGACACTTGAACTTGACACCTACAAGTGTGGCTACAATCCAAAAGATGGAATAGCGAGTGTCAGGAAGGGGAACCACTCCCTGGGCTGCTGGTGAGGAGGGAGGCCAGCACAGTCTCTCTGGACTTAGACTTCCTGCCCTCAAAGGTTACATATGGGGTAACTGTGTGACCTGGAGAGTCTACTACTGGATATACCCAAGAGACTCAGAGCCGTGTATTCTCGGGGATATTCTTCTGTTTATCGTGGCATAATTAATAACCATAAGGCCAAAATTCTCAAAGCCTCCCAGTGCAGACAATGGCAAAATGGACAAACCTTAGCTCTGCTCAATGGAGTATTATTCACCATATAAAGGGCCAAAGCATCCGATGCTGGCGGAGAGCCGTCAGGAAGCCCAGCTAACAGTACAAAGAATGGACCAGGACCCCAGTCATCCTACACAAGCATCTGCTGCTGGCCCGCAGCACCAGCCCCCACTGACCTCCTACTTCTCTTTACTTTGAGACAAGGTCTCCATGCACATGACAGTTAACACTGTCACCTTGATCGGATCAAGAATCATGGAAGTGATAAGACTCTGAGCCTATGGAGAAGTCTCTAGATGATGCTAATTCGGGTGGGAAGAGCTACCTTAGCTGTGGGTGGCACCGTCCCGTAGGCTAGGCCCTGAAGCCCTCCACCATGCATGAGGTGTTATTCTGGACGAGCATCTCTGAGTCTCCATTTTTCTCTTTTCTTCCATGGCCATGCCCAACTCTGAGAGTGGTGACATCTACCCATGTGTAGACACTGACCACATGCAGGAGCACTTCAGTGTCACCAGGTAACACAATGGCCGTGTCTCCAGCAGTGTAGACGTGGGACTTGGTGTTTTGTGACTCCCGATCCTCAGGTCTTCTCTGGCCTCAGTTTCCCCGTTGGAAGCACGGGGACTGTAAAGAGAGCTTTACTGAGTGACGAGGAAGGTGGCCCCTCACAGGAATCAGTGCCAGGTCTCCTCATCCGCAACACCACACCGTAGACCCCTGATCCTAGTCCTCCAGCCCCATCCGTGTCACGGCAGCACCAGGCTTGTTTGTGGCTGCACAGACGCATGGGACCCAGGCCAAGTTCTCTGAGAGTGCCCTGCAGACGACAAACGGGAAATGGGAGCCATTTGCAGGAAGAGTCTCTGGTCTTCCCGAGTATGTCCCCACAGCCCAAACAAAACATAGAGAATGAAATTACCAGCTGTCAGCCAAGGGCCACGCAGGACCTCATGAGAGCATTGCCCACAGTCACAGCATGAATGGGGGGGGGGCAGTAAAAGGAGGAGTATGCCCTGATATTCAAGATGCTGCGAGAGACAGGATGTCCCCATAAATGTGACTGTCCTTAACACAGAGATCGGCCCCAAGTCAGAGAGAGTGAGGGTAACCCTCAGAAGGGCCAAGAGTGACCAAGATTTGTAGCGAGGGAGCCAAGGCCACATGTGCACAGGGCCTGGGGCCACCACCCCCACCCCCACCTCACTGGCCCGGATCCATCTGCCGGCCCTGTGTCTGCACCGATGCTGTTTGGACAGCCTGCGAGGGTGGGTGGTCAGGCCCGAGCCAGGCAAAGTTTACAGAAGGCCCTGGCACAAATGAACTGTTGATGACCGACTGGAAGGGCTCCATGAAATCACAACATGTAATATATGAAAAGGGAATAAAGGAAAGAAAGGCCATTTGGAAGGAAGTCGAGCGACCACATGAAGGCTGGGACACCGAGCGCAGAAGCCCCCATCAAACGCGTGTACTGGCCCCAGCCGGGCCTTTCCCTCCCACCACACACGCAGCTTCAAAAAAAATCATAGGTTTAAATAGTTTTTATGCATCAAATACGAGAAACAGGCCGACATTTTCTCACCCTATGTTACGTGGCAGGCTAATATTTGGCCATTTACGCTCCATTGGAGACCATTTCTGGGGAACAGGGCCCTTCCAGGTTGGTGGTCGCCCGCCCTGGTGGCCAGCACTTCCAGGCCAGGTCTAAGCAAGGAGGGCTCACGCCCCGCTGCTGAGGGAACAAAGGCTTGGCTTCCCAGCCAGCCAAGTTCTGTGACACTGTCTGGAGGTGGAGGTGAAGACTGTGTTTGTAAATGAACTTGTCGAGTGACCCTGAGACCCATGCCATCAGCTCTTGTCCCTGCTGCTCTGAGAGCTCAGTCACCACAGTGGGTTTTGAGACCTTATTCTCAAGGCCCAGAAATCCCTACTGCCAAGCCATGCTTAGGGAGACAGATTCTTCTCCCCCCACTTGGGCTTGGTTCCCAAAGCATCCACAAGGACCTACTGCATGGTGTCGCCTTTTGTTTTATTTTGAGGAGTTTCATGGTGTGTGATACTCAGGATCCCTCTGCCTCCCCCTCCCAAGTACCGTGACTATAACTGTGCCTCCACCCCGGCTGAGGTTACATCTTTTTAAAGTTTCAGTAGTTGAGCATGAGAGGCTGAGGCAGGAGGATTGCAAGTATCCTAGAGAGAGGGGACAGGGTGCAGTAACTATTTCATAATCCCAGCACTGGGAGGCAGGGCCAGGAGGAGGATTGCCAAGAGTTCTAGGGCAGCCTGGGCTCCAACTTGAGATGCTATGTAAGAAAAAAAAAATTCAGAATCACCTACTGATATTTACTTGAAGCTTTTTAGATCCCAAAGTCTTCTTGGATTGTAGCTGTGAACACTAAGTGCCAGTGTGTAGATCTGGTTTCTGTTCCAATACTCCTTTTCTCTGAGTTGCCCACCTGCCTCTTCTGGTCTCCAACCCTGCAGATGCTCCTGCAACAGGCTTTCCTAGCTAGTTTTTAATTGCCATTGAATTAATTTACATTTAATTGTACATTTACACCCTCAGATAGGTTTGGATTTGGTTATGGTCTCTCTCTCTCTCACACACACATAAACATATACATATGTATATATGTGTGCTATTTTTTACTTATGGTGTGCACGCACACACATGACTGTAATGCCCTTAGAGGCCAGGAGAGGGCATCCTGGAGCTGTAGTTACAGGCAGTTGTTAGCTGACTGATGTGGGTGCTGGGAATAAAAGCTGTGTGTGTGCCCTTAGCTACTAAGCCACCTCTCCAGCCCATTTGATTTATATCTAATTGTTGACTTGTTTAAAGCTGCCTTATGAGCTGGGATCATTTCGCAGTGCCTAGCTGTATTAAATGTTATTCAGAGCATAGTTCAAATGTTCCCCTGATATGATTTTAGTAACATTTACAGAAAGAGACCCAAGGGAAGACAATGACATGTGCAGTAGACTGGCTGAGAGTGTGTCCCCCTCTGCCGCTCCTTACCCCATTTTAAGAGGAGAACCCTGATTTAATCAGTTGTGGTCAGGTGACCAAACATCATCATGGCCTGTGACATTTGATCCCTGTGAGAGAGTGGTCCCTAGGCTGCATGTTAGAGATAGTCTGATCATCTTCTGGGAGTCCTCCCACCCCCTCCCCCCCCCCCGCCCTAATGACATCCAGTTCATTTTGACTTGATTTGCATAAATAGTTCCTGTTATTTTGTGGTCCCCCTGCTGATAGTGGTCCCACAGTGAACTGTCTGACTCCTTGCCAGTGTCCCTGACCTGATCCCTAAAGGGGAGAGGGGTGTGACAAAAACATTGAAAGCTCTTGTCTGCAGGCAAGAGCATCACAGGACTGCAAAATACGGATTCTATTTATACATTTATTTCCCTAGTCCTGGGCGACGGATGCCCCAGCTGCCACGAGACGCCCAGGCTCTGACCTGGCCTTGCTCGTAAGGCTGACAGCCTGGGTCTGCACCACCAGGCTCTGCCAGGACAATGACCCTTGTTATCTCAGCCTCGGCCCTCTAGGTTTATATCAATGCAGACAATTTTGTTGGCTGTAGTACATATGTGTGTGCATGTGTGTGTGTGTATGCACGTGTGTGTGTGTGTGTGTGCCCTATGGTGTACTTATGTGGAAGACAGAGGTGTCTTCCTTTATCTGTCTTCATGTTACCTTTTGAGACAAGGTCTCTCTTAACCTGAAGCTGCTGGACTGGCTGCTGGACAAAGAGCTCAGAGGACTGTCCTGTCCCCAGCTTCCGGGCCTCCATGCTGGCTTTCTTCATGGGTGCTGGAAAGCCGTGTCTGGTCCTAATGTGTGTGTAATAGACACTTTACCCACGGAGCCACGCAGCCCCAAACCCTTTTACTTCCAGTTCACGGATGTGGGGTACTGATGCTCAGGGGTCCCACAGTGACAGGAACAGAGCTGTCACTCCTACAGAGCAAACTCACACCCACAGGTCCTTTCTCTCTGTCCTTTCCCTGAATGAGAGGCCTGCTTCCTGCGAGTCAGAGCTACATGGGGAGGGGGCTTTAGCCATTGTCGATTCATTTCGATGTGAATTGGAGGTGGTCCACTCCGCCTCTCAGTGCAGGCCAAAGTCCTTCCTTGTCAGTCACACCTCACCCGACCCACATTCTCCCTGTGGCTATTCCACCGGCCTGAAATGGACAGAGAATAGGGATGTCTCCACTGTCAGAGTTTAAATGTCCTTCTGCGCACAATGCTAAGACCGGTGTCTGGTGCGATGGGAGCATTCGGTGAAGGCTAAGATTAAAGGGGGATTCTATTTAAAGAAAGATATCATGACTGGCCAAACATAAACATAAATGAGCAATTTTCTCTGAAATAATATCTGTGGAGAGTAAAATGGCCCTGGTATTTTGTTGATCCCATTCTAAGCCCGGTGGCACTATGCCCTCAGGGTGAATCTCTGCCCTTAGCATACTTCTGGATCACGGGGAGAGACCAATGGCCAGTGTTCTCAGAGGAAAAGGAGTGTAGCTAGGATGGAGCCTGGGGTCAGGATGCATCCAGTTCCCACTGGCCACAGCTTACAGCAAAGTGGAGAGCCAGCCCGAAGGAGCAGAGCAGGGACTAGCAGACCTGCACCTTAGAAGAATGGAATCTGGTGCAGGAGCTGGGAGAAACATGGAGAAACAGCTTCACTGGAGTTGGGTGAGGCAGGCCTGGAACTGGAGCAGCCACGAACAGGGAGACGGGATGCCACACATGGATGCCCACCTGAACGGGAGAGGGAGAGAAAGAAGAAACTGGGGTAGAAGAAGGAAGAAAGGAGAGAAGAGAGAGAAAGAAGAGGAAGGGAGGAAAAGGAGGATTGTGGGTAAAAGCGGGAGAGAAGTAAGGAATGGGAAGAGGATTGGGGGAGAAACAGGAGAGAAAGAGGAGATGGGTAAGGAAGGGGAGAAAGAGGAAAAGGAGGAGAGAGAAGGAAGAGGAAAATAAAAAGGAGGTTGTGAGGGAGGGAGGAAAGCCAGAGGCAGGCAACCTGGGTCCCCAGTCCTCATTTTCAATATGGGCTTCAATTACACATGTGGGGCCGGCAAAGGAAAACACGAACCCCCAAGAGGGTCATGACCCTCAAATATGTTTTTAAATCCGTGGAGGAAATTCCCAATTTGCTGCTGCTGGACAGTGTTTTCATTCCTCCCCTAAATGCGGTTCACGACCCTCAGCAAAGAAGCGCGACCTCCACGCGGGGCTTTTAACTTCTGCAGAGGCCCCGGTGGTGTTGCCTGTTCCGGATGAGATGCAGGATGGGGGTGAGCGGGGAGCCCACTGGCTGTAAATCACAGGGGATCACAGCAGAGGCACCTTCTGTTTGGGTAAGAGCTGCGGGGCCACCTCGGAGTGGCCAGAGCATGGAGGAGGGAGGGGCGAAAACGTGCTTTTAGAAGTTGTTAGCACTGAAAAAGACAGGGAGCCGTGTGCTTTTTTTTTTTTTTTTTTCCCTAATTCAAAAGCATGCCAGGCTAATTGAATAGATTGCAGCTTGAGCCACAAAGCCTAGTGATTGGTTTGCTAGGGAACGGAACTCTGTGGAGCACACACAAGTGGCTAAACAATCCAACCAAGTGCACCCCACTCCA
The DNA here is from genome assembly GCF_014885135.2 of Alexandromys fortis. Lineage (NCBI taxonomy): Eukaryota > Metazoa > Chordata > Mammalia > Rodentia > Cricetidae > Alexandromys > Alexandromys fortis. The sequence goes on along the minus strand of NW_026068038.1, from coordinate 1,266,850 downwards.
TCCATGCCCCTTTAATCTTGAAAACATCATATTTGGATTCTTTCCGTGGGAATTTCCCCCAAAGGACCTGGGCCTTTCTCAAATGACTTGAGACCCACGTTGAAATATGCCAGGGCTTTGGCTGCCTGCCTCCGGGGCACTTCCCAGAACCACCTTGTCAGGAGACTTCTGGGACCACTTAATGGCACTAGGGTGCTATAGGCACCTTAGCTCCAGGAGAGACAGCCATCAGAGTCTGGTGCAAGGCTGACCCCCACCCCCCAAGGGGGGCGGTGACTGGAGAGATGACTCAGCAGCTAACAGCCCTGGCTGATCTTCTGGATGACCTGGGTTCAATTCCTCACACCACATAACAGGTCACAATCAGCTCTAGCTCCAGTTCCAGGGGGTCCAACGCCCTCTTTTGGCCTCTTCAGGCACCAGGCACACATGTCATACATATACATACATGCCAGTAAAACTTACATACACATATTACAATAAAATAATTATTGTTGTTGTTATTACTATTACTTTTTGTTTTTATTGAGCTATATATTTTTCTCTGCACCCTTCCTCTCTTCTCCCCTTCTACCCTCTCCCAAGGTCCCCATGCTCCCAATTTACTCAGGAGATCTTGTCCTTTTCTACTTCCCAGGTAGATTAGATCCATTGTCTAGTTTCTCTGGGATAGTGAATTGTAGGCTGGTTTTTCTCTGCTGTATGTGTAAAAGCCACTCATGAGTGAGTACATGTGATAATTGTCTTTCTGGGTCTGGGTTACCTCACTCAATATGATGTTTTCTAGAGCCATCCATTTGCCTGCAAATTTCAAGATGTCATTATTTTTTTTTCTGCTGTGTAGTACTCCATTGTGTAAATGTACCACATTTTCCTTATCCATTCTTCAGACGAGAGGCATTTAGGTTGTTTCCAGATTCTGGCTATGACTAACAATGCTGCTATGAACATAGTTGAACACATGTCCTTGTGGCACAATTGAGCATCCTTTGGATATATATCCAAAAATGGTATTGCTGGCTCTTGAGGAAGGTTGTTTCCTAATTTTCTGAGAAATCACCACACTGATATCCAAAGGGGCTGTACCAGCTTTCACTCCCACCAGCAATGCAGAAGTGTTCCCTTTACCCCACATCCTCTCCAACATAAACTGTCAACAGAGTTTTTGATCTTGGCCATTCTTACAGGCATAAGATGGAATCTCAGAGTTGTTTTGATTTGTATTTCTCTGATGGCTAAGGATGTTGAACATTTCCTTAAGTGTCTTCCAGCCATTTTAGATTCCTCTGTTTAGAGTTCTCTGTTTTGGTCTGTACTCCATTTTTTCATTGGATTATTTGTTTTTTGGATGACCAATTTCTTGAGTTCTTTGTGTATTTTAGAGATCAGCCTCTGTCCGATGTGGGGTTGGTGAAGATCTTTTCCCATTCTGTAGGCTGTCGTTTTGTCTTCTCAGTTTCAGGAAGTCCCACTTATTGTTTCTCTCAGTGTCTGTGCTGCTGGCGTTCTTATTTAGGAAGTGGTCTCTTGTGCCAATGCATTCAAGTGTACTTCCCACTTTCTCTTCTATGAGGTTCAGTGTGGTTGGCTTTATGTTGAGGTCTTTGAACCATTTAGATTTGAGTTTTGTGCATGGAATAGATATGGATCTATTCTCATTCTTCTACATGTTGATACCCAGTTGTGCCAGCACCATTTGTTGAGTTATTATTATTTAAAGAAGGGGGAAAATCTAAGTCAGGGAGAGTATACATGTGTGTGTATGTATATATGGTGAGAATATATATATCCCTGGCTATGTTGGAACTCACTATGTAGATAGACCAGGCTGATAGACCAGGCTGGCCTCAAACTCACAGACATTCATCTGCCTCTGCCTCCTAAGTGCTGGGATTAAAAATGCGTGCCACCATGGCCGGCTCCACCACATTCTTTGAGACAAGGTCTCTCACTGAATTTGGAGGTCACCATTTTGGCTAGACTGGCTGGCCAGTGAGTACCCAGGGATCTGCCTGCCTCCCCCACAACACCCCTGCGCTAGGTTACACATTTACGCTGCCAGGCTCGGTTTCTTTATGCGGGTTCTGGTTAGCTGGAATGTTTCTGCAGTGAGGGCTGTGAAATGGGACAAGGTGTTACCAAGGGTCCAGGGATGGCTCCCACCTCCTTAGGACCCTAGGGGTGTGTGCCATCCCTCAGAAGGAGTTCTGCAGAGCTTTGGCTCTGCAGTCACTCATATGGCTGTCCATCCACATAGAGCAGGGCACTCCCTCCTACTCCGGACTCTCCATTCCTCACGCCAGCCCCAACGCTGCCTTTAAACAGCACCCCAGGAAGTGAAGCATATCAGCGGCCATTTTTCTCCTGTCTAGATCGGCGCTGTGGGCGATAAAGACAGCGCTGGCTGTTGGTGGAGACCCCATGGCTAATGAGATCCAGATGTGGCCCAATCAGCCATCCAGCAAGAGGGCAGCCAGGCCTCATAGGCACCTGAGCCCTCTTCTCAGAAGAGGCACAGCCCAGGCCTGGGGGTGGCTGGGTGGGGTATGGGCTAAGTGACAAAGGCTGCGTGCAAGCCACAGAGTGAGGAGTGGCCCCGTTTAATGAGAAAGGAAGGCGCCAAGCACGAGCTGTGCACTATGGCCCTGGGGCCTCAGGGAAAGGCCCTGATACCCATAGCACATGACAGTCCATGGACTCGAAGATCAGCTGAAATCCCAGAGCAGACTTTCCCACCAGCAGACACTTGTCTTCCCTGGACTATCCAGGCAGGCTCAGCCACCAAGTGCACGCCCTTTCTCAGGGCTCACACCTACATGAGATGTGGCCTCTCGCTCCCCTGAACCTTCTGTAGTAGTGTCCCCCACCCGTAGAACCATGGACCCCAGACCACTGCCTCTTGAACCAGCTCAACCATACTGACAGATGCTGGAAACTTGGGTTTGTCCACAGCCCCACCTCAGCTCAGCTTTCTGCTAGGGCTGTGAGCTCCCGCGGACTCCCTTCCAGTAACCTGAGCATCCAGGACAGGGCCCAGACTCCACCTAATCAACCAGCAAGCTTCTTCTGCAGCTTGGGGCTGTTCTGTGAACTCCTGGGCTTCTCCTGCCTCCCACGAGCCTCTTCTTAACTCCCATGAGCTTCCTCTGTACCCCTACGAACACCCTCGCAGCCCCAGGGCCTTCTGTGCACCCTTGCTCTATGATCGCGGTGTCTGAGGACTTGAGTGAATGTGGTTTGGCCTCCAAGCAGCCTTTCCCAAGATGAGACTGCAGAGGTCAGCCAGCGTCAGTTTCCCTACGGAACTCTGCGCTGTTGCTTTCTGCCATCTTGATACAAACCTAGACACACCTTGAAGAAAGGATGTTAACTGACAACATGCCTCCCTAAGATCACCTTATAGGCAAGCCCATGGCCCATTTTCTAGACGAATGATTGATGTAAGTGGGCCTAGTCCACTATGGGTGGGGCTACCCCTAAAAAGAAGGTCCTGAGTTGTATAAGAAAGCAGGTTAAGGCTGGACGGTGGTGGCACACGCCTTTAATCCCAGCACTCGGGAGGCAGAGGCAGGCAATTCACTGTGAGTTCGAGGCCAGCCTGGTCTGCAGAAAGAGCTCCAGGACAGGTTCCCAAAGCTACAGAGAAACCCTCTTCCTGCCCTGCTTGAGTTCCTGTATTGACTTCCTTCAGGGATGTACTGTGACCTGGAAGTGTAAGATGAAATAAGCCCTTATCTTCCTAAGTTGCTTTTGGCTATGGTTATGGCAATAGAAACCCTAGCTATAGCAATGGCTGCCCTACCTCTTTGCCCTACCTCTTTGCTGTTCTGAGAGGAGGGAAATGAAAGACACAGAAGGTACTTACGGGAAGCCAGGGCAAGACCTTACTCATGAAGATGGTACCACCTCCTAACAGTGTCCCAATCCCACAGCGAGTGGGGGGAGGGAGGTTAGTCCCAAAGCCTCTCTAAAAGCATCAGGCAAGTCCCCCACCCTTTCTCCTTTCAGCCCAGCAGATACACAGAGGCTGAGGAGGCCCCAGAACATAAAGAACTGTTGCCAGCAAGATGCTGTTATTTGGAAGTTTTCTGCAAACTCAAAGACCCTACCATGGAGAGAGGCTCTTTAAGACTCAGGAAATGACAGGTACTCAGGAAGTACCACAAACCCACAGATTCCCAAGGCCCCTCCCCACCAAGGCTATAAGCAGTGCAAGCTGTTGTGGATAAGACTCTGCACCCAAGTGTCTGTAAGCCATGCAGAGAGCTCATTAAAGGGCCACTGCCCATGCTGGAGAGGGCTTTAGTGACCCAGCTGCCCTTTAGCCACCCATGCTAATGTAAATCACCCTTTACCCAGATTCCTGCAAGTCACCCCAATAAATTCCTTAGTTCACGACGCTGAACCTTCCTGGTATCATTTCTTCGGTCTATCATCAGTTCCTTGTCTAGGGTTTGTTCATACCTCCTCTGTGATTGTGTCAAGAAACAGGTGTGAGACACCAGCCTGTCACAAGCTCCTATCTATCTTGGGTCTATAAACCAGGACACGGTTTAAAGTTCCCAGATGTTTCTAGGCTGCCATGTCTTCTGGCCATACCTAGTTCAGAGTTCCCCTTGCTGGTGGCCTCAGAATTCCAAGTCAACTGCCAGTCTATGGCCTCAGGTCTTCAGGGGAGCTTGTCCTGAGCAGCAGCCACAAGCACCTACCCCACCCTATGCTGGCTTTGGAAGCCCACAGTCAGTGTTCACTTGTGAAGCTGCTGGGCAAAGCCCTGTCCACAAACACTATGGTTTAAACAAGGGTGATGAATCCCTCTGGCAGTCCTGGCCAAGAGTCCGGCAGCCAGGGTTTGTAAGCTTAACTCCCCTCAGAAACCCTGAGGAGGCTCCTTCCAGGCTCTTACTGGTCCCTGGTGGCTGCCAACATTGAGGCGTTGGAGGCAGTGTGTTCTAAGCACTTGCGAGCACCCGGGAGAAGCCCCAGGGTGAGGTCAGAAGCAGGAAGGCCAGGTGGCTAATAAGAGACTCAAGCAGACATGGGCTGAAGAACAGGAGGCCGTGGGGGCGCAGGAGAGGCAGCTGGACCTCGAGTTGGATCTGAGCAGCCTGAACGTGGCGTGCGAAGAAGAGAAATGAGACAGAGCCCAGGGTTTTGGCCGGAGCAACTGGAAGGGGAATAGTCATTTATGCTCGTCTTTGATATCCAGCTGTGAGTGGAGCGCTGAGGCCTTCGCTTTGCCAGACGGCACAGTCCAGCAACGGGGGGAACTCATTATAAAGTAAACACTGGCATGAAACGCAGGCATGTTCAAACGTGTGGAAACTGTAACAAGTACGGTAAAAAAGCAGAAGAGGAAGCGCATTCCATAAAAGGTCCCTGGGAGAAGCATGCGTCTCAGTCCCTCTTTGCCCCCCCACCCCCCGCCTGTGAGAGGCACCTGCCAACACAGCACCGGGTGCTTAATAAATACCTGGCGAATAGTGAGGGCTAGGAGATGGTTCTGTGTGTAAGAAAACACGTTCTCTGCTAATGAGAATCAGAGTTAGAATCTCCAGCACCTGTGTAAGAAGCCAGGCGTGGCTACATATGCCTGTAACTCCAGTGTTGGGGGCAATGACAAGATAGCGCTCTCTCACCAGCCATTCATCAATTTGCTCAGCCAAGCACTCATCTTCCTATACATTGATTTGTCCGTCCAGCCATCCGTCTGCCCTTGCACACAACCCACCCATCCATTCATCCATATACACATCTCTCTATTCATCTCTACTCAACCAGCTGCGTATCTACTTGGTCATCCATTCTTCCTCTGTCCATCTACTTGTACATCCATCCATCTACCCTTCCTCTCAGCTCACTGGTCTTCTGTCTGGTTGTTACAGGGCCCAGCACCAGGAAAACCACTCACTTCCTGACATAAAACTAACCAGAGGAGGGCCAAGCCCAGAGAAGAGAAAAGGACCCACTCTTGGTATGTCATTCAAGCACCTGGAGCCAGTCAGGCCTGGGTTCCTGGGGAAGGTACACCCTGAATCATAACAGTCGATTAAGTATTTTATAAAACCTAAATGGGAAGTGAGAATAGGGTCACAGTATTAAAGATGAATAATTTCCAGTTGCAGGATTTCAAACGTGTAGATTTAATTCTTTGTGCCTCTTGAGAAAACATTTTACTGATCTTTCATCATGGAGACCCAGTCCTTTTATGATTGGACCAAAATGAATCCCATTTAGAAGAAAGAACTAAAAACATGAACAACAGGACTCTCACAGCAAGCAAGGGAAATGAGTTGGACTTACCTTACAGAACCGAGGTGCAGGCTGTTCCTGGGGAGCACACTAAATCGCTGGGGATTCTCCTTGGGGATTCCGTCAGTGAGATTTTATCTAAAATGGAAGAGCAAGAAATTTTCTCAATAGGACTATGAAGAAAATAGAATGCTAAGTCCAAGTGAAGCTGAAAGATGTAAACAGATACAGACACACACACACACAATACACCACATACATACAAACGTATACACACATACACATACATACGTGTACACACACCATACACACACATATACATCACATACACACACATACACATCACATACTCGCACACACATACATATACACATACACTTCAATGATGATGATCAGTTTTCCAAGGGGAGACATCTGACCTAGATGGAAAAGTGTGTGGGGAACCCAGGAATCTCTGAGTAAATATGTAAAGAGCAGATGAAGTCCTGAATAGATTGCAGATGCTCAGCAGGCAATGGAAGTCCTCTATGCCCATACCCATGCAGACAGTACTAATCAATTGCTGTAGGGCACCTACCAAGCTCAGGTAGACAGCACTGATTGTTGTACTCCTCCTATACAGGCAATACACACAACACAACAATGTATCAATTGTCATACTTCTCTCATTTAGTCTTTGTAAAGCTTCTTGACCCGGGTCAGGGAGATGGCTCAGTGCGTAAAGATGCTGCCCACTCTGTCTGACAATCTGAGTTCAATCCCTGGGACCTCTGTGGTGAAAGGAAAGAACTGACTTCTGAAAACTAACCTCAGACCACCAGACACATGCATGTGCACACGTGCACACACACAGACACATACACACACATTCACACAAACGCACGCATGCTCACGTGCACACACACATATCCCCACCTCCTCGCAGGGCGCTCTCTTAGCATCTCACAGGAAGGGAACGTGAAGCCCACCAAGGTCAGCTTCAGCAAAGATGCGAGCTGAGCCTACGGCAGCCATTCTCAAGCCCCAGCTCTTGCCCACAAAACTCAGTTAAGGGCAGCCTGGTCTCTGCCTAGAGCTGCCATTCTGGAGCCAAATCTAAGGGTGGAGCCGGTGCAGAAGGGCTGCCGCCAGGAAATCTCAGGGGGAAGGCTTGGGACATGTGAAGTTTCAGCCAATGGCAGGTACACGAAGGCTGTAACACAGAGTCACAGGGCCTTGGTATCCAGAGAGCTGAGGACATGGCCATGCTGATTCCTTTGGTCTTGTCCTAGACTACCTGTGTTCCCAGACCATGGTGACAACCGGTATCCCAGCGATGAAGGACAAAGTTCTGGAAAGAGTGCTTCTGGCCAGAGGAGGTAGGAGGAGGGGGCAGCTGGCCGCACATGCTTACAGGGCTATTTTTAAAATGATCCACATCTTTGCACCAGGGCCTGGGCCAGGCAGGCCCCTCCTCCTGAGGGGCACTCCTGCAAGCTGGGAGACGGAGCCCATTCCTCCCCAGTCACAGATTCTGGGACCGAGTCGTCTTTCTCTAAATAAGTAAATTAGCTCTAATACCCTTATTTGCCATCAACCTTATAAACCTAACACAAACCAGATGGGCCTCGCTTCCCGAACCCCCACGCCGCCGGCCTGGCCTCCTCACGGCTGCCCTTGGCGAGCTAGCTTCCTTCGCCCTTTGTTGGAATAAAAGCCGTAAGAGAGGTGGTGGCTATAGCCGGGAACAGCCTGCCAAGGTCCCATACTCCTTAGAGAAGCTTGGGGCTTTTTATCCGGGCTGACTCAAAAGCCCCTTTCAAGCTACCTGTGGTTTATTAATTCACTTGTTTGTTTTTCGAGACTGGGTTTCTCTATGTAATAGCCCTAGCTGTCCTAAAACTTATTTTGTAGACCAGGCTGACCTCGAACTCACAGAGATCCACCTGCCTCTGCCTCCCAAGTACTGGGATTAAAGGCATGCACCACCACTGCCCGGCTTAATTCATAAGTTTTTAAATAAGCATTTATGATTTTCCATATTATCAAAAATAATGTTTTCATCCCTGAAATATTAGCAAAGACAGAGATGTTAAGAAAAATAAAACCTCACAAGGTCTCAAAGCCGAAATTGCTGATGTCTTGTTCTAGAGATAGTGAGAGCCATTGTCAGTCAACATTTTATCCAAAAGTCCAGAGAACAAATATTCCAGCCTCCAAGGATACATAGCATATTAGTTACATGTTTTGTTGCTATGATATGTTGTATGAGGTCGCTTGTTCGTTTCCCTAACAAAGGTGACATAAGGAAAGGATGGCTTACTTTGACTGACAGATCAAGGGTACAGTCAGTCCATCATGGCAGAGAAGTCAAGGAGGCAGAGCCACAGGGCGACTGGTCACACATCAAGGACTGTCAGGAAGCAGAGATGGATGGATGCTGGCACTCAGTTCACTTTAACCACAGCACAGAGGACGATGCTGTTCACATTCAGGGTGGGACTTCCATCTCCAGTTAACCTAGAGACTCCCTTCCAGACACCCACAGGTTTGTTTCCATGGTGATTTGAATCCCGTCCAGATGCAGCCTCACGTAAGGTCTCTACTGAAGCTCATCTACTCTGCTCTTGCAGTAGTAAGCCAGTCAACACGTCAGCAGATGGACATTGTCTGTGCCAATAAAGCTTTATTTAAAAGAGGATAGGCACACCAGCTGTGGGCCAAGATAACCTGGACCTGGATCATGGTGCTGTGTGTGGAAAACCTGCCAATGAAGGTTGTCTACCGGTGCCATAAAATTAACAATAATATTGGCTGGGTGGTGGTGGTGCAGCATTCAGGAGACAGACAAATCTCTGTGAGTTCAAAGCCAGCCTTGTCTACAAGAGCTAGTTCTAGGACAGACTCCAAAGCCACAGAGAAACCTGTCTTAAAAAAATAAAAAAAAAATTGCAATAGAAGAAGGAGGAGGAGGAGGAGGAGGAGGAGGAGGAGGAGGAGGAGGAGAAGAAGAAGAAGAAGAAGAAGAAGAAGAAGAAGAAGAAGAAGAAGAAGAAGAAGAAGAAGAAGAAGAAGAAGAAGAGAAATTCATTGTACACAAAACACTATACTAGCATAAGCTTCCAGCACTATGCCCCTGTGGCCCTCACTCAGACAAAGAGGTCTTGCTCAAGTGATTAAAGATATTGAGGAGGTTGTCTTGGATCAGTGTTCACCCCAACTCTAATGTGAAGATGCCCTGGCATCCATGTACGTAACAGAAAAGACACTGAGAGAATGAGTACAGCCTGGAACCAGAAAGTCCCAGCCAGGGACACCTGGAGCACCCAGAAGCTGAAGGAGGCAGGAGGACACTTCCCAGAGCCTTGGGGGGGAGCATGTCCCCATCCACCTGCAACTTCTGCACTGGGAGAGACTTCCCTATGATCCTAAACCAGTGCCCTACATGTGATCCATGCTCCAAGTGTTGACTGAGCATCTACCTGTCCTGAGCCACTGTGTCCTGAGCCCAGTATGTCCTGAGCCCTGTGTCTCCTGAGTCCCCGTGTGTCCTATTCCCCTGTGTGGCCATGCTCCATCTAGTACTGAAGACCCATGGTGAACTCCGTTCACTTGCAGCCTTTTCCCACATCCTGGTAATCATTACCACCACCCAGCCTTGCAGTAAATCCCTCCAAAGGGAACCACAGACCCAACATTAGCGTCTCCCATTTGACGCCTTCCTCACAAACCCATGCCTCCTCCCCTCCTCTTCCTCTTTCTCCTCATCCTTCCTACTTCTTCCTCATCCTCTTCCATATTCTCCTCATCCACTCCTTTTCCTCTCCCTCTTCCTTCTCCTCCTCTCCTTCCCTCCCTCTCCACCTACAAAAGCCCAGCTCTCCATTCTCAGATCTGCAGACTGGCCGCATGTTCTCCAGGGAAGAACCCCAGTCCACTTTGGCAGGTGCCATCAGACATGGCTGCTATAGTCTAGAAATACCCAGTTTCTTCCAAAACCATCATCAGGATCAAAGTAGTTAACCAGATAGCTCCAACTCTAAGTTCTTGATCCAATCTGCCCATCTCCAGACCAGGCAAATTGAGAAGGAAGGACATGAGCGCAGGTGAGGACAGATTGGAACATGTCACAGTGGCCGCACCCAGGGTTGCAGGGTGTATGTAACAGGGTCTGTGGACCTTGATGGAGACCACACTGACAGGACATTCTTTCTGGATCCTGAGCCAGGCAATGTGAGAGGCTTCCTGGCACTTGGACCTTTAACACAATGAAATCTTTCCAAGACGAGCAGAGAAGCAGCAAAGACGTGGGTCTAAGCGGGGAGGTTATTGCCGGGAACCTGCTGCCCCAAGACTGCCAAAGGCACCGGGAACTTTACCAGACTTATAGACACAGTCAAAACCATGTCCCAGCTCATCCCAAAGGGCCTTGACTTTGGGGGCGATGTCTGTTCAGACTTGAGGCATGTCCAAGGTGGACGGTGAATGGTGAGATGCATTGAGATACCCTACCTCCGAAGTTCACTCCTGAAGACCTGGCTCTGAGCCAGTACAGAGTCCCTGCCTCCCACCTCTCTGGAAGTCCTTTCAAGGGCTCCCTCTGGATCACTATTCCAGAAGCCATGGGAGGCCTCTGAGCAGCCCCTTTGAGGTTAAGTAAACTGAGTCTGGCTCAGTCCCAGTGGGGTTAGGGTAGCCCCCACACCATGTAGGGATTTACCATCCAAACTGGCTTTGCTAGAACCGCCAGTGGCTCCTCTTAAAGGCTACACCCTCGTAAATCACACCCCTACCCCACAGGGCTGCCCATCTTCCCACCAGCTGGGCTGTCCCCTCATCCCCATCTCCTTCCAGTCTGGCTCACTGGTGGCACATTCCTGTTCCCACCTCTGTGCAGCCTGCAGGGTGGACCCCTGGAGCTGGCTGGATTTTTGTTGTTGGTTTTATTTCCCCATCTTTCATACCTAGAATCGAGTCCAGCACACCGCAGGTGCCCAGTAAATGTTTCTTGAATGAGTGATTGCAACTCCTGGGGCCTCCTACAAGCCAGAAAACAGGCAGGGCTGCTGGCCTGAAGAAGCTTCCTTCTAGATGTCCTGGCCGTGCACTCTGGAAGGTTCGTTCTATTTCTGGAAGGATTTGCTTTCCTGACATCCAGTCAGGCAAATCCATTGCCAGCAGTGGGGCCTTTCAGCCCATCCTCCATGCCTGCCCCCCCCATTCCCATGAACCCCAGATGAGGTCTTGGCCTTTACTCTTCCACTTTGCACCCACAGTCACAGGCAGAGACCCAAACACTCACCTCGACACATCCCCCTGCCAGGATCCACCCTCTCCGGGGAGAAGTCCACTCTCTTTCCACTGTTCTGAGCCCTGCATTCATACAAGTGACTGCCACCGTGACCTGGGTTCTCCCCGGAGCTGCCTGCCACCCAGGCGTGGCAGAGACTTAATCCATCCCACATGGGGCTCTGGTGGCCACTGACCTATGACCCTGCTGCCCTGGGAGAACTACCGTCTGTCACTGATAACCTCCTGTGTCGTTGGCTGGATCGGGGCTCTAGCTACAGAGATGGGCCGATAGTGGCGGCTATCCTGGGGTCAAGTCAGCGAGCGGGGCAGGACTGACAGCCCTTGATGCTTATGGAAACAAAGCAGAGCAAGGGGTGGGGGCGGGGGCTGAACCCTTTCCCAGAGAGCCCAGAGGAAGACAGCAGCAGGTCAGAGTGTGCGTAGGCTGAAGAAGGGTTCATCCTGCAGGCAGCAGCCACATCAACCCAGAAGATACCCCTGGGCATATGCCTAGGAACAGGCTGCTGAAGTTCCTGGGGACCCCCTCAAAAGCCTAGCAAGGATCGTAGTGGCTGCAAGGAAGGTCAACCTGAGGCCTCTGAGCACAGAGACATCCTCAGGCTGAGGTAGCAGCCTGGGCGGCTACTGACCCACCCCTCGGCCCACTGTCTCCAGCTTCCCCGCCAGGCACTCAGGAAACCGCATCTCCTTGTAATCATTTATTCGCCCTGTCTGTCCTCTGCCTGGCTTCATTTTCAGCTGTGTCTGCCTTTGAGGACATACTGAGTCTGTGGCCTGAGCCACAGAGGCTTTTGGGCCCTATGGCAAGCTAGGTTGGGCATTCTCTGCGGCCATCCCAGCTTTGACTGTGATGCTAAGTGCTGCTTGGACACAGAAGGCTCATGATGAGAATGTTGGCCACCCTCCCCACTGCCTGAGTTTGGTCAGTTTTAACCAAGGCATAGCAAGCAGGCATGGTGGGCCTACTTATAGCAAAAGCACTTACGAGACTGAGGCCAGAAGATCACAAGTTTGGAGGCAATTTGGGCTACATATCCAATTCCAAGCAAGCCTGGACTACAAAATAAGGCTCTGTCCCCCCAAAATTAAAAATAAAATAGCATCAATAGCCAGGTGCAGTAGTGTATAGTTAGAGAGACTGGCATTATTTTGTGCAGTTGTAGAATTTCACACAGCACTTCCAAGTCCACAGAAGGTTAGGAGTGTGGACCAGGAAACATGGCCATCCCGTCAACCATAGGCTTCTTCTGGATGGCAGCGTCTCTTAACAAAGACTCTCTGGTGGCAGATTCCAGGACATGGCAGCCCAAGGGAGGCACACCAGGTGCCATGAGGCCTGGCAAGCAGCGGCCAGTTCCACTTTGACAAATGGGCTGCCCCCACTTGACAGGGCTCACAGGCTCTGGACCAGATAAATGCACCACGGGCTCAGGTCATTTTTCCTCCGCTATCTCTTGCTGAGGCCACGCTGACACTCAGGAGTGATGGATGGAGAGGCAAACGACCACCCCGCCCGCTGGGTGAAGGGGGTCCTCCAGCACCTGCCTGCTGACCTTCAGGACTGGCCATCTTTGGGGTGAAAAGTGAGAACCCCCAAGTTTCACTCTGGGGTTCCACGCATTTGCACTCATGTGCCACACATTGGCATGTGCACGTGTATACACAAGCCTATGCTCATACACAAACATGTCCAAAACACACATACTCATACATGTACACATGCATGTCAATGTGCACATGCATACATACACAGGCACACAAAGCTGTGTGCACAAGCACAAAGATGTACACATATATATATACATATGCATGCACGCAAGAGCGCGCGCGCGCACACACACACATGCACTTACACACTTCCTGAGTCTGCAACCTTCTGTTTCATTTTGTCTTTGAGATGGGTCTTTGAATGGCTGGCTCCACAGGCATGTGCCATGGTACCCTCCTGAGCCAGCCAACTTTTAAAACTTGGAAGCCAGCAAGCCTAGGTCCCAAATTGCTTCAAATCACACATCAGGCGCTAGCCTGCAACTAAAGCTGCAGGTCCCTATGGAGTCAGGCTCACACTCCCATAGGGCTGTTTGGAAAGATGCCTACCAACTGGTACCCGCTGGGCAGGGAGCCCCAGCCCACCTTGCTCCGCTTCAAGTGGGTGATGACACGGGTCCACCCAAACCTGAGAAAAGCTGCCCAAGGGATCAATGGCTTCACTGCCCTCATGACAGCCAGAGACAAACATGACTGAGGGCTCAGGCAGCTCTGTACCTCCAGGCTGCAAACTTTCTGTGAAGTTAGAGAGAGCAGCTTCAAAGGCCTAAGTTTTGAAGTAAGAAGGGAGGGTTCTGAGGCCAGCAGATTGGGCCATCCCATCTCGGCCCAGGAGACGCTCCTTTGTCCTCACCACGCCTCAGACACGTGAACGTCTGGCTCAAGCCTCACTGCTCACCCTCCACCCTCTCTGGGGAAATGACGAACGCCGGATAGAGCCGATGGGCCCCGGAGTCCGGATGCCCACCGTCCAGGGCTGTTTATGTTTGAGCCCAGCCCGTCTTGGAAGAAAAATGTGAGAATAGTGTTCCAGAACATGGTGGCCGAGTAAGGCCACTGGGTGCCAGGGAGGCAGAAGACAATAGGGCAGGAGGGGCGGACACGGACGGAAGGATAAGGCTGGGCACAGCTGCCAGGAGCCAGAGAAGGGCAGGCTCACCCTTCTCTGCTGCAAAAGGACCTGGCTTCTCGCCCCACCTGAGACCCTCTGTGTGATGCTCAGATGTTGTCCTGACTGTATGAGTCACACTTGGGTTCTTTAGATGACCCTGCAAGCCAGGCCTGATGATGAAGGCCTGTCCACCAGCTACTTAAGAGGCCAAGGCAGGATGATTGTGAATTTGAGGCCACCTGGGCTATAAAGTGAGTTCTAGGCCAGCCTGGGCTACAAAGTAAAAATAGAGCTGGGGATGAAGCTCAATTGTAGAGCGCTAACCTATTAGGCTGTGCTGACCAGTTTTATGTCAACCTGACCCAAGCTAAAGTCATCTGAGAGAAGGGAACCTGGACTGAGAAAATGCCTCCGTAACGTCAGACCATAAGCAAGCCTGTAGGGCATTTTCTTAATTAGTGATTGATGGGGGAGGGCCCAGTCCATTCTGGGTGATGCCATCCCTGGGCTGGTGGTCCTGGGTTCTACAAGAAAGCAGGCTGAGCAAGCCATGAGTTGCAAGCCAGTAAGCAGCACCCCTCCATGGCCTGTGCTTCAGTCCCACCTCCAGGTTTCTGCCCTGTGTGAGTTCCTGCGATGGCTTCCTTCCATAATGAATAAATGGAAGCATAAACCAAATAAACCCTTTCCTCTCCAGCTTGCTTTTTGGTCATGGTGTTAGCTCATAGCAATAGAGACCCTAACTAAGACAGGTGCCAATGAACTGAGTCGTGTCCCCTTCCACCCCCCGCCCCGTCTGTCTCTGTCTCTCTCTCCCTGTCTCTATCTCTCTGTCTCTCTCTATTTCTATCTCTCTCCCTCCTCCCCCCCCTCTCTGAGACACACACACATACTAACCAGACCTATTGCTGACAGTTGTTTCTAGAAGCCGACCTTTCATTTCCCTGTGCCCCAGAGGCTGGCGTCCACCCCTAGACAATGATCTTCTCCAAGGAGGAGAAGCCTGCATCAGCCTCTCTAAGGAAGTTTCTGTATGAGACACCAGGAGTCGGGAGCCAGCGGGTGTGACGTCAGGGAAACTACAAGGATTCTGTGATGGCTATTCTTGGTCATCACCTTAACTACATCTGAAATTAACTAAATGACTGGATACACCAGTGAGGGAGTTTTCTTCTTTTTCTTTTAGTTTTTCAAGACAGGGTTTCTCTGTGTAACAATCCTAGCTGTCCTGAAACTAGCTCTTGTAGACCAGGCAGGCCTCAAACTCGCAGAGATCCACCTGCCTCTGCCTCCCAAATGCTGGGATTAAAGGCCTGCACCACCACCACCTGGGTGTGAGGGAGTGTTCTTAATCAAATCATTTGAAGTGGAAATCCCGCTTTTAATTTGGATCTTTTGAGATGGGAGGCTCTACCTTTAACCTGGGCCACACACCCTGGTGACAGCCTGTTGTATAAAGGACAGAGAAGGAAGCTTTTGCTTCTTTTCCTGCTTACCCTGGCTCTTGCTGGCAGGTCCATTCCTTCACTGTCATTAGAGCCCATTTCTTCAGGATTCTGAAGACCAGCTGAGACATCCAGCCTTATGAATTAAACAACTGTGTATGGTGTGTGTGTGTATAGTGTGTGTAGTATGTGTGTGTGTGTGTAGTATGTGTGTTGCCTTTCCAACAACATCTTGTTTTGTTTTGCTTTTTATTCTGTGATACATTCTCTCACACTGTAGCCCAGAATTTACTATATAGCCCAGGCTAACCTTGAACTTGGGCTAGCCTTGAGCTTGCAGCAAGCCTTCCACCTCAGCATTCTAAGTGCGGTCTGTGCTTTCTGCACCTGGGTGCATGGACAAAAGTCACCCTGGAAGCTTGCTGCCATTTGGGGACAGGGCCGGTAGAGGAAACAAGGGAGAAGGTGCCCACCCATCATCAACGGCTCCCTGGGAAGAGGGTGCTGTAGCCAGGGAGAATGGAGGCTTGAGGAATGCCTTCTCTACCTTGCGCTCCCAAAGCTCTGGGGATTAAGATGGCTCAGAGGAGCCTCCCTGGAGAGAGCAGTGTTGGAGCTCCCCCCTCCTCCGCTTGCACCCAGGCTTCTGAAGCATGCTGCCAGCCAACAGAAACAAAGGGGACCTCCTAGGGCACAGGGCACCAGCAGAGACAGTGAGGGGCTTACAACTCCTAGATGCTGGCACCATCTGCCCAGCATGTGCCACCGCTTCCCGCCGACCTTCTTCACTCAGCCACACTACATGGCATCAGCACAGAAAGGTGGGTGCTCCCATCCCCTCCCCCAACCACTTCCAAGGTGCAGGGACCTGGCCATGGCTGGTCCCTGGAGACCCAGCCATGGTGGCACACACCTGTAACGCCAGCAGTCTAGTGGATGAGGTAAGAAAACAGCAGTGAGTTTAAGGCCAGGCTGAGCTACATAGTAAGTTCTAGGCCAGTCAGAGCTACAAGTTGAGGAGGAGGAGATGGCACTGCCAACTGGCACCTCTCAAAGCAGGCAGTGGGGAGACCTCCCTTCCAGGGCACCCACCCAGGTGATGGTGCAGGGTGCTGATCTGCTGGTACCCATGTGTCACAGGGAGAAGTTTCCCTAGCCACTCTGCACACAACCCCTTCTGGTCCAGCCTCAGATGGGCAAAGCACCTGCTGTGCTGTGCTGTGCTGTGCTGTACTCAGGGTGTGGCTCAGGCAGATGTGGTAAAGGGTGCCTCAATCCCGCTGGGAGCAATTAACATGGAGGATAAGCTAGGGGACTGGCACTGGGTTCTATGTAGGTCTTCATATGAGAACTCCACCCTGCATCTATGACTTAGGGATTCTTGTCCGGGCTGCTTTTCTTTGTCCTTCCCTGCGATGTCCATTATAACAAGAGCAGGACATTTTCCCTAAAACTCATTTTGGATTCAGGAAAAAAAAATAAAGAAACTTCTTCCCAGCTCCCCCCCTGGAGAGGAAGTGCTGCAGGGAGCAGGGAGAGCATCCAGATAGACCTAGGGTCCAGTGGCCACCTCCAGGCCTCTGATGACACCTGTGGCCTGTCAAATCCCACATCCTTGGTGTCTATCAGCAGCCTGAGACCATCACACCCTCTGTGACAGAGAAGCCACCCAATAGGCCAGACTGTCCTGACTCCTTGGTGATCGGAACCAGGTTGACCCCAGAATGGACTCTGCCCTTCTCATTCTGGTATGTCCCCTTGTCTGCGTGTGTGGCCCATGGCAAGGACTCAGATCTCCGTGGTGATAACTGGTCCCCTCTCCTCTTCCCCTCTCACCTTGGGCCACCCAGGCCACAGCTCTTGACCTCTGCTGATGGCTAGCCATCCAAACGTCAGCAGCCCACGCACACCTCCTGCCTCTGACTGCACAGCACACACAGTCCCAGCTGAAGAGGTGGCATCTCTCTGTTCACACCCGCGGTCCTGTCCACCTTCTCCCGACCAGGGTTGCTCCCTAGAAGGAAAGGTCCTCTCGCCTTGTCATCGCCTTGTGTGCACACAGAGGTCACCGCGACAGCTGGACAAAGGGGACTCTGAATCCAGGTCTTTATGAACAGCCAAGAGGCCCGGTCTAGAAGCACAATTCCTTGGAAAGCTGAGGCAGGAGGATTGCAATTCTAAGGCCTGCCTGGGCCACAGAATGAGTTCAAGACTGGCCTGGGCAGCTTAGCAAGAGAGGACTGGAGCCATCGTGCACCGCACTCATTCTCAACCTTCGTCTCCACCACCGAGGAGCAGAGAGTCTGGGAACAGAGCATTTCCAAAGGACTGAAGCGCTGGTCCGAGTCAGGGTCCCCCCCAAATCTGGCCTCTTAGAACAAGGATCTATGGAGACCCTCTTCCTGAGGGCACCACCCAACCAACACCTTTCTTCCTCCAAGGAGACAGAGGCCAGTTCACCCAACCTCCGCTCTTTACACACAAGCGGACATGCTGAAAGTCACAGGCGAGTTTGCCAGGGGAGCTGGACTCAGCCGCCTGACCTCCAGGCCATTGCCTAGGCTCCGCCAAGCAATGGAGCCTCTGCTGATCTAATTGCTGTGGCCCCAGCGTGGCCTGTACGCTGTTGTAACCACTTCCTCTCCGCAGAGCAGGAAATGAAGGGAAGGACGACCCCTCCCTGCCTGGGCTCTGTGACCTTTCCCAGGTCTCCTGAGGAAGGTCAGTGTCACCTCTGCCCCTTCCTGGCGGGTGTTCTGGGGACAGTTGCTCATTCCCCCTGGGTTTCTTTTTCTCAACTTGAGCTTTCAAGGCAGGTGGAAAGAACTCAGAGGGAGCAGCAACTACTGCTGATACCCCAAGTGTTCTTACACTGTTTGAGGGGGGTGGAGAGGTGGCTTAGTGGTTAGAGCACTGGCTGCTCTTCCAGAGGACCTGGGTTCAGTTCGCAGAATTTACATAGAATCACAACCATCCGTAATTCCAGTTTCATGGAATCCAACGCCCTCTCCGCCCTCCAAATGTACCAGGCATGCTTGTGTCACACAAACATACATGCAGGTAAAACATACACATATATAAAATAAATTAATATAAATTTGAGATTAATCACCGGGTCATGCTGCCTCTGTAAGGTGACCTTATGCCGATGAGTCACACTCTGTAAAGAAATGACCAAGTGTTTACTCTTGGGTGTGCCTTCAAATAATAACTTTTAAATTTTATTTTATTTGTGTTTTTCCATCTGTACACACGCCACATGTGAGTGCCGTGCCTATGGAGGCCAGAAGAGGGCATCAGATCCCCTGGAATTGAAGTTACTAAGGACTATCAGCTGTTTGAAGCGGGTGCAGGGAACGGAATGCCAGTCCTTTAGAAGACAGCAAGTGCTCTCCACCAAGCCAACTCTCTAGTCCCAAAGGGCAGTGCACACACACACACAGGCACATGCACAAAACTATACAATTGTTCACACATAAAACTATCAAGCTGGGGTGGGGGGCAGCATTTTCTGGGAATGTCTAATTGTTAAGTCCTTCCAGCGTGGCGTGCCACCCCCTCTCCTCCAGTCACGGTGTACTCTTTCCTTCACGGCAGCTTGGGTGCTCTGTGGTGAATTGTTTATGTACTGGGGAGTCTGTATCTTGTTTGCTTCTGTGCAAAAAAAAAAAAAAAAAAAAAAAAAAAAATGGTCGCTAGTTGGATTACTTTCCAATCCACTGATGTTTAAGAGCCAACCTGTGGTTTTTAAGTAAATTATCTCTAAAAAGTGTAAAAGCATTTTTCAGTACAAACAAGTTGCTAATGAGCTAAGAGAGAGGAAGAGGGGGGTGTGGCTCTGCAGTTCCTACGTGCTAGGTTGGGGCTCCACCCCTGAGCCACAACCCTAGCACCTCACTGGGAGACCCTAGAAACTGGGGCTCCAACTCCTGAGCCATGCCCCCAACACCTCACTGGGGGACCCTAGGCTGGGGCTCCACCCTTTAGTCACACCCCCAGCACCTCACTGGGAGATTCTAGGCTGGGGCTCTGCCATTGAACCAAGCTCCCAGGCCCCCTTGCCTGGACATTCTAAGAAGGGGGCTGTACACTGACTGAGCCAAATCCCAAGCCCTCAATAAAGCAGCTTTTTTTTTTTTTTGGTTTTTTGAGACAGGGTTTCTCTGTGGCTTTGAAGCCTGTCCTGGAACTAGCTCTGTAGTTTCCTTTTAAAAAAAAAAAAAGCTGCCAGGCGGTGGTGGCGCACGCCTTCAATCCCAGCACTCGGGAGGCAGAGGCAGGCGGATCTCTGGGAGTTCGAGGCCAGCCTGGTCTACACGAGCTAGTTCCAGGACAGGCTCCAAAGGCTACAGAGAAACCCTGTCTCAAAAACAAACAACAACAAACCAAGATCACTCACTGGGGTGCATACTTCACAGTGTGTAACATGAGGGCCAGGCTTGGTGGGGTTTCTGTCCTGCCCAGTTCCCACAGCCAGTAAGCCCCCAGAGAAATTCTCACAGAGGTCTATATTAATGATAAACTGATTGGCCCATTAGCTCAGGCTTCTTGCTAACTCTAATAATAACTTATATCAACCCATTATTCTTATCTAAGTTAGCCACGTGGCTCCGTACTTTTTTCAGAGGGGCAGGTCACTTAACGCTTCTTCAGACTGGGAGGAACGGGCTTCCTCCTTCCCAGAATTCTCCTGTTCTCATCACCCGGCCTCTATTTCCTGTCTGGTTGACCCGCCTATACTTCCTGCCTGGCCAATCAGCGTTTACTTAAAACATGATTGACAGAATACAGACTTCCTCCGCACCAACAGTGGTCTCCTGTGATTTCATCCCTACAACAGAACAGACCTGTTTGCCGCTGCAGTACCCATCTGTCCTCGTGATTTCTGGAACTTTCACACAACTTAAAGACTGAACCCCAGGAGACACTCAGAGGCTGCAGAGCAGATACCGAGACCCACTCCCTTGAAGCCCACCTTCCTAGAGACCTGTGGGATGGAATCCCCCCCCCCTGCATTAAGGCAGGGGGGGGGAGGAATCAGGAGAAGGGCAAATGAGAGAAGAAACAGGATCCCAGGACAATGCTCAGATCCCAGTGCCAGGAGCCTGGACAAGGGACCCCGAAGTGGTGGGTGGGGTAGCCTGAGTAAGATGTCAGGTGGGGAAACTCACAGCAACCCTGAGGGGTAGACTCGCCCCCAGCCTGCAAGTGGAGGCAAACAGCCACCAAGGTCACCTTCCAGTAAGTGGCCGGACTCAGAGTCAGCCTCCATTCCACTCCAGAGAGAAACAGCCGCAGGGCTGGGGGGGGGGGGGGGGGGGGGGGGGGGGGGAAAGGCGCGGGGGGGGGGGGGGGGGGAAGGGGGGGGGGAGAGGGAAAGGGGAGGCGGGGGGGGGGGGGATGGGTTGGTGGATAAAATGACCGCCATATGAGGAAGGCAGCTTGCAGTTGGTTCCCATCACTCCCACGTCAGCCGGGTGCAAATGAGGCACAGCTCATTCCCCAGGGCTGGGGAAGCAGAGACAAGAGGACCCCTGGGGCTCATTCGCCTGACAGTCCAGCTAGTGAGTTCCAGGGGCTGTGTCTCAAGAAGAGAGGTGGTGGTGATACTCTTCCTGAGGACCCGAGTTTGTCTCCCAGCACCCACACCAGGCAGCTCTCAAACCACTTGGAACTTCAGCCCCAGGGACTCCACTGCCCTCTTCTGGACACTTCGGACAGCTGCACACGGCTGTGCCTACATACACATATTATTTTAGGATGCTTTAAATAAAATGGTTAATAAATAAAAATAAGGCAGAAAACAATAGAGGAAGACACCCAAAGTTTATTTTGGCGTCTGCATACACACACACATGTACACACACGTGCGTGCACGCGCACATGCACACACACATAAATTTGTGCACACACATGAAATCATGGCTGCCCATCTGCCAGGCCCACTCCTCAATCCCTGGTGACTCAACAGCATTTATGGGAATCTTCCCAAGACTGCGTCATCCCCAGACCCAGCCAACAGCCTCCCCTCTCCACTGTCTTGTGCTGAAAGGAATGTCAAGATGAGTTAATCCAGCCCCACATCTAACGGAAGAGCAGGCAGACCAGAGAGGTTAACTGACTTGTGCGTGGCCACACAGCTAATTAGAACCAGATAAGACTCACCTCGGAAGCTTCTTCTGCCCTCTCCAGAATGACTCCCAGGCTCACTGTGACATCTCAGAGGCTCTGTGGCTGTGACACCAGCAGGCAGGCTGAGTAGTGACAGGCTGTAATAGAGTTATAGAATTCAGGCTTCTGGAATCTTCAGACACCAGCGTCCATCCCCGGGCTAGCCACAGCTTAAGCGTCCCTGCCTGGATGACTGCACAGAGAGCCGGGCAATGTCTCCCTTCACGTGGCCTGTAGGACTCACGCACACATAGGCATCTCGCCAGTGAACTTGAAGCTTTTCAGAAAAGGACCCAGCCAGAATGCCAAGTTGTTGGGCACTGGCGCCCTCTGCTGGAAAGAATCGGGCATGGACAGTTAATGTATCGGACGTTCCCCATCCCTCACTTTACAGGGGCTCCGACTGGACATAATGTCAGCTTTTTGAGGGGAACACCTGCTCAGAACCCGGATATGGACCCATCCTTCCTTTCTCTTCCTTTCTTTGAAACAAGGCCTCACTCTGTAACCCAATCTGGCTCTAAACTCACAGCAATCCTCCTGCCTCAGCCTTCTGAGTGGATCCTAAGTGTGAGCATTCATGCTCAGTTCAGAAACGCTTTCAAGGCATGATATTAGCTGGGTGTGGTGGCACATGCCTGTGATCCCGTCACTTGGGAAGCTGAGGCAGGAGGATGTCGAGTTCCTGACCACCCTGAGCTACCAAACTGAGCTATAGTCTAGTGTGTGTCCTTCATCCACTCTCCTGCCTGTACATACATCGTGTGTTCTACGTGCCTGCTCCCTAGTGAGCGCTGTTCTGGGCATGCACACAGCAAGAGTGGTGTGAGGCAATCCTGCTCTATGCGGAGCCGTGTCGGGACCATGGACAATCCACAAACTACCGAACGGGTAAATTCTGGGAAAGGGAACCATGGTGGCGGAGGGAGGTGTCCGGTCGTGTGGGAGAGATAGTGGAGGGAAGCATGCTCCCAGCAGTGGGGACATCCTATTTGGAGGCTGGTGTGAGGGCTGTGGCTGGGGATTGGAGACAAAGCAAGAGCACCTGTGGTCAGAACTGGGGGACAAAAGGAAGCAGAGAGGAGGTAGGAGGGGCACACAGGTCAAGTAGTATCCAAGCCAACGTTCATCTCAAAACGATGCCATCACGGCTGTGCATTAGGAAGAACAATCTGTCCCATGAAGACCCCCACCTCCCCAGGCCCACAGTCTCTGGTTAGTCCTATGTGGTTGGGAGCACCATCTCAGAAGGAGTCCTCCCACCCAGCCTCAGCCCCGTGGAGCAGAGCCCAGCTGCCTCCTCAGCCCACCCAGAGTGCAACCCAATGAGAGCGCGACCGAGCCGTGATTACTCTAGCCACAGACTTTGGGGTGCTTGATATGTAACACAGATTCCTGGGACCAGTTCATGGTTACCCCCAGCTTCCCACCCCAGAGCTGACCACAGCATCCCCCGATTCTGGTTCCAGGCCAAGGTTGCTGGGGTTCCCCTGCCTCCTGAGAGTCCCTCCCCAGCTCCTGTGTGCTGGTGGCCTCTTTAGAAAACTGAAGCCTGGGAGAAAAGAAGCTTCCAGAAGTTTCTAGCACTCAGGGTTTGAAACCGCTTCACCTAGCATTTTAGAGCTCCATCTATTTACCCTGCTTCTCCTGAGTGTCCTGTGCCTCTCATCCCTCCCTGTCCTTCTCCCTTGGCTCCAGTAGGCTGAGACAACTGTGCCCGGCAAAGAGACCTCAGGGTCCAAGGCCACCAGCTGCCCTGCAGCTTCCTCTCAGGAAGGGGCCTGCCTCTGCTGTGTAGGTCACAATGACAATAGAGGCCAGCTGACTTCTGCCCCAGGGTCAGAGGCCAGCAACAGACACCTAGGACACCCTGGGTAGGCTGGTGCTGGCTCAGCACCATGGTCATTATGGAGGCCAGGAGGTCAGGCCCAGCTCCTGCCTATGAATTGGCCTCTCCCTTAGAGTCCTGCCTTGGCTAGTGACACCGGCATGAATGAGAGCCTGCTAGAAATACAGAGCATCAGGCCACGGGATGGGGACTCAGGCTTAGCACTCTAACATCAAACTTCGCAGGGCTCCTGAGCTCGGTGCAGAGAGACCCTGCTTGGAAGCCCCTCTAAAGTCACCTGTGACCCAGGGCAAGGCAGCTCAGGCCTGATTGAGCAATGTCCATCTTACCCTATCAATGCCAGCTGAATGAGTCCTGCGTTCCATCCTTCCCTCGGTATCCACAGGGCCTGGGCATAAGAGCCCCCACAGATACCACAAGCTACTGGGTGTGCTCAGGTCCCGTATGTAAAATAGGGTGGTGTTTACACGGCACCAAGAGTCTACCCAGGTCCCTTCACAATTGCACAACATGAGTGTCACACAAATAGCCTGCCCTGTAGCCTAAGAAACATTAAGACGGGCATCATTTCCCCCTGGATGTGTTGGCTCCGCGGTTGGCTAAATCCACCAATACAGAACTGGGAGGGCACAGGGTCCACAGATCTGTAAGTGATGGACAGGCTGGAGAAATCGCAACCTAGCACCTGTACAGAGGGCCTCTCAGAACAGGCAGCCAGAATCAAACTGTGTTCACCACTGAGTCGTAAAGTCAGAAGCTGTCTATGGTTGAACCACTATGTATTGCTAACATCTATCCAATAAAAAATAATGCTATTTCAAATGCTTTACGGGGGTCCCAAGATTGTGACTCAGTTGGTGAAGAACTTGTCCAGTGTACACGAGACCCTGGTTTGGTCCCCAGCTTTACATAGACCAGGTACGGCGTCACGTGCCAAGAATCTCAGGACTCTGGAGGTGGAGGCAGGAGAATCGGGAGTTTAAGTTCACCCTTGGATACATGATGAGTTTGAGGCCAGCATGGGATACATGAGACCCTGACGGCTCAGTGGGTGGGAGCATTTTCCTCAAAGCCTGACAACTTGAGTTGTCACACGAGGGAGGGGGTTGGCTTCACAGGGTTACAGTCTGACCTCCACACGTGTGACATACACACATAAACATATAAATAATAAACAATAAAATGCTTTATGATAATGCTCATTTTATACAACTAATAACAGATTATTGATTTTAAGTGTGTTATAAGACACTATATAGCTTCAAATAATTATAATCAATATGTACTAGCAAATAGAACAATTAATACACTCTAGCGTTCTTCTTTTTCAGAATGGTTTTATTAAATTTGCAATAGTGACTGGTCCATGTTTATAATCTTAGAACTTGGGAGGTCGAGGCAAGAGTTCAAGGCCTGCTTGGGCTGTGTAGAAAAACCTTGTCTCGAAAAACAAACTAAAAATAATTTTAAAAAATGAATAAATATATTTATACACTCACATATTGCAGAGGCCACAAAACTCAAGAGCAGAGTGGGTTCCTCCTGTTCACCCATCCTCCACCCTGCTCCAGACAGTTCCCAGAAGGCACCCCCCACCCCCAGAAAGTCCCAGGCCCCAGTTAGATCTAACCCATCAGCACTTTGCAGGGGCAGAGAGGAAAGCACTCCTCACAGCTGACATCTGAATGGGGAGGAAGAGGTGCAGACACTGGGACTCCCTCGCTGAGGAGGCTGGGGCGGCTGGGGCAGGCTGCAGGACTGTGGGAATCAGACTGGGCACCACCAGTTAGAGCAGGATGCTTTGTGAACCCAAAGACCTGTGTGCAGGGGCCTGGACTCTGGGCCATGGTAGTGGCCGCTCAGCTGAGGTGAGTCCAGGAGCACCCAGTCAGCACACTGCTTCCAGGAGACAGCCCGTGGGCCCCCAAATCAGAGCAAACCAGACGCTGCCCTGAGGCTGGCCCACCCTAGCTCAGTAGCTAACATCCTACTATGAAATTCTTTAAACAGAAAATCTAAAAGAAAGAAAATGAATCCCTTAGAGCTATGACTCAAAATTTGCTTTTTGTTTTGGTTTTTGTCAAATTCCCTGATAGACAGAGAGGCGATAAAATGGGTATTGATCGCAAACATCTCCCACTGCGGCTGCCTGCATCTCTGGCACAGAGACCCTCCTCCGTGTGGCTCAACATCATCTGTTACATGACATCTTGGGTTAGTTCTTGACATCATCCAATGCCCAGGCCACGTTCACCCTCCCATTGTCTCCAGGGTCTCGCTAATGACAGCCTCGCTGATCAGCACCCAAAAGGACACCTTGCTACCTGTTTGCCCCAGCTGCGTCCTTGGAACTCCCCTGTCCTGTGTCTCTTCAGAATGAGCCTAGGCTAAGGATGGGGATGCTGAGGTTGCAGAGGAGAAGGTGAGGATGTGAGACCCAGCCCCAGTGATAGCCCCAAGACACCAGCTGTCTGACTAGGCTGATCTGGGCACAGTGGCACAAAGGGCCCTCAAAGGACACTGGCCAGAGCCACCCATTCTTCTTATATCACACATGCCTGCTGGGTGGGAGAAGAAACTACTCAAGGCCAGCTGAGCACACAAGCCAACAGAATAATGAGCAGGAATGGGCCATGCATGGTCAAGGCTCTGCTGGCTAGGATGGAGGTCTGTACTCACACCTCAGTCTCTCTTTAGACCACCTGCTGGCTTGATTCCAGTCGGACTCTGTACCTCAGCTAACGTGCACCACCCGGAAGCTGTTGTTCTGCTCACAAGCTACAGGAACACAGGGTCGGGTCCTTTCCAAGACTGGGAGGATGTCCCACATGACAAGATGAAACCTGCCTCCCCTCTCTCTCCCTTCTGCCTGCACCTTGAGAGCCTCAGGGAAAGCCTGGTCATGATACTGGCCATGGCTTATTCCTCAGCATCTCTCTGGACGGCGGAAGCCACCACCTTTAGAGCATGGCACCTGTGCCCACAATTGGACCTTAGAAACTCAGCCACACATAGATCTGTCTGCCCAGTTGTGCCCTGGGGACCCTGAGCACCAGTGAAAGACGCACAGCCAAGTACTGGAGCTGTGCTCAGCTTTATTCCCTGGGTAGAAGCTTCCAGAACCCCTGTTAAGAGGTGTCAGTCTGAGAGCCTTCAAGAATGTCTGACAATGAATCTGGAGTGTCCTCAACATGCACTCACATGTGTGTGCCCAGAATCTGCACAGCTCTGCCTTGAGGGAATCATGGGACAGGAATGGGGAGGGAGGTATCAGCCCCTTCCTCTCTCTTTCTGAAATGTGTTCCCCACACAGGCATTGTCTGTTTGAAATGGTTGGCTTTCTATTTTTTTACTTGCTTATTTTTGGGGTGGTGTTGTTGCTGCTGCTGTTTTAAGACAGAGTCTCACTGTGTAGCCATGTCTAGACTGGAACTCTTTGTAGACCATACTGGTCTCAAACTCATAGAGATCCACCAGACTCTGCCTCCTGAGTACTGGAATTAAAGGTGTGGACCACTACACTACTTGGTCTTTAAAATAAAGTAAATAAAATATTTTATTTTATAAAATATAAATAGCTTTTTTAAAAAGTTGTTATTCTTGTTGTTTTGAGACAGGGAGTCACTCTGTAGCCCAGGTTACCTTGTGCAAGAAGCCCAGTGTGCAATTATCAAGTATTGGGATTGCAGACACCTATAGTGCCATCCAGTCCCTGAAAATGTTTTTAAATGGAAAAATTAAGTAGTACCCACCCTTCTGTCTGAATGCAGAGGACATGGAGTCAGTCACATGAGCCACTACGAGGCTGGATGGGGGGCTGGGCAGTAGGAGAAGACAGTTTGAGAGGGGGTAAAAGACCCCAGGACCGCCTCTCTGTGAATATTCCTGCCCAACATTCCTGTGGGAAAGTAGATGAAAGGGTGAGATGTGGGGAGGGACACAGCATGATAAAACCACACATGAGGCAGAAAAGCACCAGAGAGCCCTGCTTCCTGGCTGTCTTCATGGCCAGCCCTGCCGACACAGTGGACACAGATTATATGCTCACTGTCCTTCACACCGCCCACAAAGGCCGCCACTCAGGATCCCTTGGGGAGATGAATGAAGTGTCTGGTTTGAAACGTGCGCCAGCCCTGGCCCACCAGCAAGGTCCTCAGGCTGAGGCCACAGGAGTGTCCAGCGCATGCTAGGGAGTGTAGCTTCTGGCCCACCCTGCTGCCCAGCCTTGCCAAGAAGAAGGGCCGATCCTGGCTAGCCGCCCCAGGCTCCAGAGATAGAGGTAGACGAAAGCTGGCCCCTGCAGGTATGGCTGTGCCTTCACACCTCCCCCTGACAGCGTCAGGAACAGCTGAGAGCACAGGATTTCAGATCTCAGTGTGGCAAACCTGGAGGCAGCTGCTGGGCTATTAGGACTCCTTCTGAGGTAGCTCATAGGTGCTGAAGGGAGTGTAGATCCTTTGGTCACCTGGGAGCCGAGCCTATTGTCATCTGTGGATCGTTTATCACTGCTGTGGAGGTCCCTCTGCATTCTGCCCTGGGGAGCCATTCCTCACAACGTCAGCAGCAGGGCTGGGGGGCAGAAGAGTGTGTTGTCGCCAGAGGGGATTCACCCACAGCCAGAAGCCTGTGTGACCTCTGATGACTCAGACAAGCCTCCAGGGCGCCCAGTGCACCTGGCAGAACCCTGTCACCCACCCAGATGGCCTGGCTTTATTAGAGCCAGTAGCAGCCGGGTTTCCTGTGCCTTGCCTCACTGGCCTCCACAGAGGAAGGAGGGACATGGGCTGGAGCCTCGACCTTGACCAAACCATGCCAGCACTGCCTCTCTGAGACCTCACAGCCACTGCCCAGGAGGTCAGTTCTGCCACAGCTGCCTTTGTAAAGAAGGGGAAACTGAGGCATGGGGAGGCTAAGTTTCTCAGTGCATTGACTCACAGCTGGAGAGGGCCACAGTCATGATCCAAACCCGTGCTCCCTGTGGGACTCCCTGTGGTGCTGGAATTGCATTGGCCAGCCAGCCTGGGGTTCCTGCCCTCATTAGGAGCATGGCTTCCTGCAGGGCCTGCTGGTCAGCCTAACTGTGGGGGAGGACACCACCCTCAAGATGCCAGTGTTTGGGGGGGTATGCGTGGGAGGGTGATGGGAATGATTGATGGATCTCAAGAGCCAATGAAGCCCAAGCATGGGGCTCTAATATTCACACCGCAACTGGAGGATCTGGGGACATAGCAGGGGACAGAGACCAACTTCCACAATAAGAGAACAGTCACCCTGAACCCTGGGTCCTGCTCTTGCCTCATCATGTTAGGTTCCATACTGTTCTAAACCCATCCCTCGGTCATGTTAACCTCAGCCTTCTGATCATGAGCCAGATTCTGGAGCTGAAGTCAGATCTGATACCTAACTACTTCGACAACTGACAAACTCAGAGACTATAGCCCTCTCCGCACGTGTCTGGCTATAAAACAAACAACTTAGCATCTGACTAGAATGAGGGTTAGCTGCCACAATAAAAGGCCCAGTAACTCAGGGGTTCCAAAGACCATGCCTTGAACTTTCTCCACTTCATAGTCTTGGCCCAAGTGTCTTGAGTCAGAGAGGCCACCCTCTACACAGGACTCAGAGAGCTGAATTCTCGCCATCCTGAGGCTCCCCCAAGCACATGTTATCACCACCAGTCTACTTGAGGTGGGATGACAGCTGCTAAAGGAAAAGGAGAGGGAGGGTGTTAGCTCCTCTCTAACGCAGTTAGCCAGTAATGAAGACATTAGGGCTGCACTTAGCTGCAAGGGAGGCTGGGAATGCAGTTCAGCCACGATGCTAGGGCACAGTATAGCTCAGTTGTTATGGACAAAGAAGGAAGGCTTTGATGGACAAGACAGCCTTTCTCACAGATAGATCTGAATCCTTAGGCTGGGATCCATCAGACCTGGTGGAAGTTCATGGGCATATTAGGAACAAAAACACTCCTGTTGTGTACACCTCTCTCCATCCAGTAGGCGACTGTCAACTCCTGGCTCTCTTGACAGAGAAATTGAGTTTAATGTGGCTGGATATGGTATATAGGTGGATCCAGGGCTGAAGATGACAGGCCCTGAGCAACTTCATGGTCCCTTCTTACCACCCCACAGAGTGCTCATGTCCCATCTTCCTGGTCCCAAGAAGACTGGGAGGTCCCATGATGCATATCTGACTAAGGGACCTCTCCCCATGGTGTCCTCCACAGTATTGCCTGAGGTGGCCAGTGAAACAGAACCGATGTGTGTGAGGGCAACTGCCATCAGAAAAGTTCTGGAATTATCCCCAAGCAGCTTTTCCTGCGGAGCTGTGAGAACAATCAGCACTTTCTCCTAAGCACCCCATTTCTGCCTCTTCATAACACCCTGAAACCCAGGAGGGCCCTGAGCTCTGGAAATGCCCATTTGTGCCCAGGTGGAAGGTGGGAAGCGGGTAGGAACTGTTCATTACACCCAGTCCAGGAAGCCCCTCCTGGCCTTGGTCCTGTGGTCCTGATGGCCCTCACACTAACCAGTGCGATGGGCTGGATGTGAGCGTCTGATCTTCTTCCCTAGGTCTGCTGCCTTGAGAGTGTGTTTAAAGATGGACTCTCAGCAGGTGACACTTCGGGGCAGGCTCTATGGCCTCTCCATGTTGGGCTTACTTCAGGCACACAGCCACACTGTGCTGCCACCAGCCTCTATGACCCTCGTCATTTGACAGACAGAAGATGCAGGCCAGAGGAAGTCAGCAGTCATGGAGAACACCATCGACAGGGGACAGCCACACTGTACCGTATGACAGATACAGGGTGACTGAGAACCAGGACGGATGTAGGAACATGGTGCTGAGGGACCCAGTCATAGAGTCATGCCCAGCCTGGGGGATAGACTCATGGCTGACCTGGGGCTGTCTCCCACAGGCGTCTTTCATCCACTGAAAACACAGTTGATGCTGTCACGGGTCTGAGGCTTTCGAAGCCACCAAGAATGCTCTCCTTTCAAAGCTGTGTGGGGCCAACCTGGGTGGCAGGGCTTCCAGCGGCATGGTGGCAAGAGTTCAGAGCAGTTTTGGAAGATGACAGTCGGCAGAACATAGGAAAGCTACGCAGAGTTAACCATTTGGGCGCCAGAAATTCCACAGCCAGGTCTGGACTCCTGACCACGGGAAGGAGGTGAGCTCAGCAGAGGACACAGGTGCAAGGGTTCCTATCCAACCATCCATCCACAACAGAATTAATAAATAAAGCAGGATACACCTTGGTGTGAAATACTATACAGCCGTGAAAATGGAAAAAAAAAACAGGCACAAACTCAAGTTGATTAGAAGAAGATGAACATAGCCTACTCGCAACACAGCTCTGAGGCTCAGACTGAGAAGAGCCACTGTGTGGTGACGGAAGCCAGCACAGTGGTCCCAGAGAGAGGTCACCAGCCTGGAGAGAGGTAGAGTCTTGGGATCAGTCACCCTCCACCTCATCACCTGGAAGCTGACCCTGATGACCTTGGGGTGCTACACACCTATGTTCAAGGACTAGATCTTCCACCCTACAGCTAAGTGGGGCCGGATGAGACATCTAGACCCCACTTGTGCTCTTAGCTTGATGAACATTTGCCTTCAAACCTGTCTTTGAAGGGAGCACCTCCCCTAGGAGGCACAAGCTGGAGGTCCTGCTCTCACGCTGCTGGCGGTGGCAGTCACCCTAGACCACATCTGCGCCGTGGGGCCACATGTGTCACGAAGAATACCCGACTCCTGGGTCCCCTGTCTTCTTGAAAGTGGCCAAAGAGCTTAGCTGCCCTCAGGGCCAGGCTGGCTCTCTTTCCCTAAGAGGAAGGACATGAGAAATCCACTCACAGAATGCAGAGAGGAACTGTGGGGCCAGTGGGGCCACACTATAGGCTGAGGACTCTTCCTGAGTCTGGTGTGTTCCAGTCTCACTGGGACCAAAGCTGCTCCGGGGATTATTTCTTCCACCTCCCAGCATGTCACCCAGGGGAAGGACAGGTTGTAAGACCCAAGCACAAGCATGAACTTCAGAATGTGAGACGCAGGCCGAGAAGGGAAACGGGGCTAACAGCACGGAACAGAGGATGCTCCCAGTGAGCGATGGACCACACGGACACACGACGCCACCACACCAAGGGGATAGGGGTGTCCCTGTGCTGCTCTTCCAGCCAGAACAGCACCAGGGGAAGTTCCCGTGCAGGTGACACTCCAGCCCGGGTGTTGAGTATGTAGGGCGGGTATCTTGGTTCAAGAGTAGAGCAGGCAGGAGCAGTTTAGCTGCTTCAGATTGGAACCAAGGTCAAGGTCATGGGACACATTTCTACATCTTACTGTGGGGCAATGTTAATATGACCTCAATGCATGGGAAGAAGACAGCCCCAGCTCATTGTGGGAGATGTCCAAAGCCTGAGAGTGGGCGGGAAGTCATGCTTCCTGGAGCAGAATGACATTTAACTCCTTGAGTCTGCCCCCTTTCCTAACTTAAAAAGGGGGGGCGCACACTCAGCCTGGAAATATGGGCTGTGAAGTACAAGATTTCAGCATTGCTTCTTACTAAAGCAGGTCCCAGGCCTGGGCCATAATGACATGGCAGCCCAGGGATGTGCTCTGCCTGCGGCCACTCCCATTCAGTTAGAGGCCCAAGAGCTGGAGGGAGTGCAGTCTCCTGAGCCTCCTCCAGAGGGCACAGGATGTTGACCCCTTGGGAAACTCCCATTGGCCTGCCCAGCCCCATCCTCCTTGTTCCCGGAGCCCACAGGGGAAGTCCAGGCATGTCCAGTGTCCTCCAGGCTGGGTTTCCCGCGCCAGCCAGGGTCCAGAGGGAGGGATGGGCCTCGGGGCTAGAGAAGACAGTTATTCTGGGGCCTGAAGGCCAGCAGCCCCCCAGGACCTAACAAGAACCGTGCCTACAAAACATCCCGGAGTTCTAGGTGGTTTCCACGCTCAGAGCTCACAGCTTCGCTTTCTGATTTTCTCGTGTGGAGCAAACTGTAGGCCTCCAGCTCATATCTGCCCGGTCATCAGCAATCTGAGGGCCCAGAGGTTAGCATAGCAGAGTCCCAGAGCCACGGGCACAGGGACAGGATGCCTCACAGGCCTCCTCCTCCCCTAGCTGGCCAGCAGGACTTGGTCCTGAGGCCACATGAGCCTTCTGCTCCCTGTGGCTTATGCATGTCCTTCATGGCACCCATCTTTTCCAGGGACTGCACTGGTGGCTGTGACAAATGGGCCTGAGGCTCCAGTGACATCATGTGGGCCCCAAACACCTTCCACACTGGAACAGTCCAGGGAGGTCAGTGGAGAGAGAAGGAATACATCTTCCCTAGCTCAGGGACCCACGGTCCTTCTTCAAGGTTTTGTGGTCCCTGGATTCTCCAGCTCCTTTCTATGGACCCATCAACAAAAGAAAGGGAGGAGCCAAAGGGGACCCTGCCTCTACCACACAGCTCAGCCCTGAGACACACGACCTTTAGATGTGGGGGCCCAGCCTATGTGGTCCTCTATGCCATGCTGTATAGGGACAGAGACAGGCAACCTGCGGAGAGCCTCACAGGTGTGGGATCAAGCTAGATGCAGAGGGACCCAGGTCCCCACCAGTTGACACAATTATCTCCTGGGAGAAAGAGCCAAGTACAGGCAAGAGCAATGTTGCCTGTCTGCATCCAGTTGGCCCCAGGACACCCCAAACTCCTTCCAGGATAGCTTGGGGAGACTGAGGGGCCCTCAGGTTCTCAGGGACATGAGACAAAGATGCTCTTGTCTGGAAATGGATGGGTAAAACTGAGCTATGGGGTAAAACTGGGGAGACAGAGGCTGAGAGAAAATTCAGTGGGAAGTAGGGACAGAGAAAAGCAGGAGCAAAGAGGGGAGAGAGCAGGTACAACTACTCTCCACCAGGCAAGCGCAGGTGGGCCTGCAGCCGTCTTCAAGCTTGACTGATAGCAACTCTCATGCCAGCTGTGGGCACCAGGTTGGGCCTACCCGTGGAGAAGCAAGCTAAAGCCCAGAGGGGGTGAGTGACTTGTGAGAAGTCACAGAGCCCGTGGTGGTGAGAGCTGAGAGAGGACTCTGAAGCTGGTGTCTGCAGGTCACACTGAGTGTCCTACCTGTCTGGCACTTCCCATAAAACCACTATTTAGGGCTCACCATAACCCCGAGAAATAGACTGCCAGGAGCCCATTTTAGATCCTCTTGGCAGTGAAGATAGCCTGCACTTGTGGATGGATGGATGGATGGATGGATGGATGGATGGATGGATGGATGGATGAATGGATGAATTGGTGAAGTCAGCCCTGTGAGGAGCCTCTGCTGGGTCTCCAGGTCCAGGCCAGGAGTGACTTTGGGAAGTCCCAGGCCCTCACAGTGAGCTCCTGGGACCCAGAGCCTCATCCTGTCTGAGGCCCTGAGAGCTGCCCTAGGCACTGAGTTCCCAGTAGCTTCAAAGGACCCCAGAGCCAGCTGGGCTCCCAGGGGAGGAGGACAGCAGGAAGCCGGCCTGGCCCTGTGGCCAGACATCAGCAGTGCGAAGCAGCTTTGGTCTCAGACTGCAAGCAGACAGCGGGCTCCACACATAGCCAGGCGCTGCTGAGAACTGCCTGGCATTCCCTTGATGGTCAGCGCCACTGGAGCAGCAGAACAAAGTTCCCCAGAGCTGCCTGCAAGGCGACAGGATCGAGATGATCCGGCGAGGGAGACAAAAGTGAGAGCCGACATGACAGGCCCCACCAGGGCCAAGGACCCTCCTGCCTTCCCTGCCAAGGCTGCGCCCAACCCAGCCCGAGTTCCAATTTGCCCACCCACTCTCCCTCCCCCTGTCTTTCATTTTGAAACAGAGTCTGGCTATGCAGACCAGGCTGGCCTCAAACATGGGAAGCCGCTGTTGCCTCGGCCTGTGACTGCTGAGGACGGGTGTGCACACATCTGGCCGGGCGTGCACACATCTGGCCAGGGGTTCTTCTGTCCTTCTGTCTTTGCCGCCTTTTGTTTTCTTGGCTCACTTGTTTCAATGCAGGATCTGGTTCTATAGCCCTAGCCATCCTCAAACTTGTAGCAAGATTCCTGCTTCAACTTCTTGAGTTGGGACGATAAGAATGTGTCACCATGACCCACCCAAGGCATCTCAAGACAGAATCCACAACCAGGAGCTACCCTGTGGGCATAGCTTGCAGGCCTCTTGGGGTAGGAGACAAGGATTTTCTGGTCCCTGTTTCTCATTGAGGGAGTTGAGGCTTGGGAAGGTTGGAGGCTTTTGGGGCAAGACCAGCTTCCAGACCAGACACAGGACATGAATTCCTGAGCCTCCAAGAAGGGCCGAGGACAGAGGACTTGGGGACAGAGGCGTCTGCCCAAGCAGCTGTGCCAAGGCAACAGCGAGAGAAGCCCAGCAGGTGTGAGGACAGTGGGGTGGCCCTATGCACCTGCAGAGCGATGCCCAGCAGGTGTGCTGTGAGTGTGGTGGGGTGGCCCCATGCACCTGCAGAGTGATGCCCAGCAGGTGTACTGTGAGGACAGTGGGGTGGCCCCATGCACCTGCAGGATGCAGCTAGCTCTACCTGCCACAGGAATCTGTGGGAAGCTTCTAGCAAATAAGAATGGTGTTCAGAGGGACAGCTGCAGAAGTTGCATGAACCTGCAACCCCATGCACACACCAGAGTATATGCTGAGGACCCTAAACAGTGTCCACAGTAAATCACTCCTCCAGCGTGGTAGACCTTCCCCTTCCTCATTCAATATTCCCTGAAAATCACGGTTGGCTACCGCGACAGAAAGCCTTAAAATGATAACACCATGGAGAGAAGGGACTTTGTTTTGCATTGTTTTA
Organism: Alexandromys fortis; assembly: GCF_014885135.2. Classification (NCBI taxonomy): domain Eukaryota; kingdom Metazoa; phylum Chordata; class Mammalia; order Rodentia; family Cricetidae; genus Alexandromys; species Alexandromys fortis. The sequence goes on along the minus strand of NW_026068038.1, from coordinate 1,231,354 downwards.
TTTTGCTTCAAATGAAGGTTTTATTATGTTGCTTAATATGGTTCCCAAGCTCAAGCTTGGGTTTCTAGCCCTAAGGTTTCCTCATAGCCCACGGAGGCTGCTGGAGCCCCATAATCTACGCTCTAACTCTAGCCAACTAGGAAGAAAAGCTAATGGATCCTATGTGCACCCCAAATCTTCGAGGCCATATTCCCTATATTCCATCGACCATAACTTTGTTGCAGGCTTAGAAACATCATCTTTATTCCTAGTGGCATTCACAGGGCCACCTGTGCAAGAGGATGTCCAGTTCTAAGAAGGGCTCTGGGGACTTAAGGCAGCCTCCTCCGCACTACCTGCACCGTGAGCTCATGTCAGGGTTGGTCACTCTCTGTGCTCTCCCTGGGAGCCATAAATGAAAAAAGAAGAAGGTGGAGGGCTGGAGGGGGAGAGAAGGGGACGCAGGCACAGAGCCTGCCTGAGAATGGCAGCTTAGCAGAACTCAGCTTGGCCCTGAGTCCCAGACAGTCCCACTTTTTCTCACCTGGCCACTTTGCTGTAGGCTGGTGTGAGGTGTCATGATGGGACACTCAAAGTCTTGTGGAAGCCAGGAAGGGGGAGGAAGCAAGATACAGAGTCAAGCTCTCCCCTTCAAAGGCATGTCCTGCCCCCTCCATTGGGGATCTAGCCGCAGTGAGGTCAGTGCTCCCCACCCAAGCATAACTCAAAAGTAGCACTTGTTGACTAGAAACCTCCAACCAGCCTTTGGGGACTCAGATCCAAACCTCCAAACCATAACAGAGAATTCAAGGAGGAAGTCTGAGGGGCTCCCAGCTAGCAGAAGAGAATAGTCCCCATACAGGGTACACATGCATGGTACATGCCCCCCACAAGGTGCACACACATGGTACATGCAGCCCTCATACAAGATGCACACACATGGTACATACAGCCCACATACAGGAAGCAGGGCCCTGGCTCAACAGCTCACGCCTTCTCACTCACGCCTCCTCTGTGACCCTGGCTTCCCTAGGCAGCATGGGATGAGGTCTAAGAGTCAGTGGGGGTTGGGGACAGACAGGTACTATGACCAAATGCTTAATCCCCAAGCAAGGCCACTGGTCTAGGACACCCAGACCTAGGTAGCTGGGATCCTGTGGCCATTCCCATCTCTCATGCTCTCTGCCTCTCCCAACTGTCTCTGAACACCTCTGGGCCTCTCCAGTCTGCGTGGGGGTGGCCACACTGACCCCTGAGCTTTCTCAGCAAGGACCCCTGGAGGGTAGAGGTGCTGCATGGAAGGGGAGCCATGGGTCTCTGGTCTCTCTTCTGAGAGCCTCAGGGCTCTCAGGTATTTGCTTTAGGCCATGGTGCTGCCCAGAGCAGGAGACCACATTCCTAACTCCCCATAATGCAGAGCCCCATATATCCCCCCTCTCCACTTTCTGACATAGCACAACCCGTGTACTCCCCAAATCCTAAACCAGCCACAAGGGAATGTGATGAAGCCACCACACACTGGACACTGAGTGAGTTAGTGGAGCCTTCAGCCCCTGTGGGCCTTTGACTCCTCCGTGGAGATGGGCAGCAGATGGGGTCACAATGACCCAAACCCAGTGGGAATGTCTGAGGGTGAACAGAGAGGAAGTGAGTATGGAGGTCTCATCCGGGAGAAGGTACTCTGTGCTAGTGAGGGGACTTCAAGGATATCCCACGGCAAAAGGGGCACCTTTCGAGGAAGACTCTACAGTTCTCAACACATGTGCGCCAAACGGCAGCATCAAAACAAGCACAGCCAAGATGAACAACACTGGGAAAAGAATAGGCAAGTCCATAGTCATGTGCGGAAACCATATTCCTGCAAAGGATGGAGCCACTGTGCAGGGAACCAGCGTGACGATGCTCCGTCCAGTCTGCCACAGTGAACATCACTCCACAGAACAGTCCAGCCCCTCGCAGCCTGGTGTTCTCGCCTCCTGCTCCCCAGGACCCTCGCCAAGACAAATGGCACTCCAGACCAACAAACTTCAGGAAATCAAAGAAAACGTTAATCACAACCTTGAGCCAGGAGCCGGAAAGCAATCCACCACCCAGACAAGTTACAGAGCCGGAAGACGCTCCGCTCCACAGAACCACAGCTGGATGTGAGGGAACGCCTGAGCCTGTGGGCCTTGGCCCATAACTGTGGCCTGGGAGGGAAGAAGGAAGGGGGGAAAGGAGAGAGGGAAGGAGCGAGGGAGGGAGGGAGGAAGGGAGGGGGAGTCTGAGGCTGTAGGTCTGCGGGGCAGTGGCTATCTCAAATGTGACCCAGGCTAGGCCTCACCATCCATCCACATCTGGAACAGGTCTGACTGGCCCAGCTCCGTTTTCTGGCTGTCCACCCATAGACAGGTCACTCACCCTCTCTGAGCCTCCTCAGTCTCTTGTGAAAAATAAGGTGTTAGCATGACCCCCCCAGATGCCTGCAGTTAAGTCAGAACCCCACATGCCGCCTGTGAAGCCGGCAGGACAGGGGCTTTTCTCATCTATTGTCCAATCACAAATCCCCTCCCTCCCAGATAAATAAGGCCACTAAGACCCTTGAGAGAACTGGGGGGAAGTGGGGTTGTAAAGCCCCCTCCTCCATCCACACCAAGGATATGAGACCCTCATCCAGTCAAAGCAGCCGCTGATGAATGAGCACCCAGAGGGCCAGCCTCAGCAGGACTCACCCAATCCAGTCTGAGCCAGAAAGCAACCTGTCTTCCTAAAGAAAGACACTTATCTCTCTGTGTCAGGAGACCCCAGGTGGCACAGGCTGGCTGGCGCCTCCTGCTGCTGACAGGCTGGTCAGCAAGAGACAGAGCCCCACTTTGAACTGTTATCTCCCCAGCCTCTGGTGGGGAGACAAGGTTGGGTCCTTTATCCGGGAGGCTAGACCCAGAAAAAGGACCTATATAAGTCTGGAAGGTTCCAGAAGGGTCTGGCTAGTCTGGAGCAGGGCTCCTGCAAAATGGCTGGAATGATTCATGATTGAGTCTCAGGACCCAGCTGCAAGGCCTGGGGTTTCTAGAGACTGCTGGCCTGGCCCTATCTTCTTTCATTGCTCTGATTTTCTGGCAATCGCTGGCTGCCAAGGAAACTGAGGCAGGGCCCAGAGGCAGCCCAAGGCTGCCCAGTGAGAAAATCCAGTCTCTTCTCATCTCTCAGCCCTCAGCGGCCTCCTGCCATGACTTCCACAATCCCACCCAAACCCAGAGCAATGAGTCCATCTGTTGGTCCTCCCATGACCCAGATCTGTCCCACGGGCTGCAAGAAGAAAGAAAGCAGGGCCTGGGAGAGGGGTAGTGGCCGGGACTGTCACAGGGGCTTCTCTTTGCTTGTGATCCATGTACTCAGCTCTTCCAGGAGTGTCCTTGTATCCCCAGGACACACTCCTCCTCTGTCCCCAGGCTGGACCTTGTCTGGACTCCACCTGGTATTAAACGTGGCGAAGGAGACTCACAGGGTGCACTCTACCGCGGGGCTGTCTGCTCTGAGCTCAGCTGGTAGGCCCGCTGGCCATGGCCCGAGTCATCATAGCTGGACCACACATCCTTCTGTGAACATCCTTCGGTTTCCTCACCCTGCCCTGCTGGTGTCAGGCAGCCTCCAGCTCCCATCTGCATGAACCCTGCGGGTGTGAGCCCTGTCCCTTCCAGTCTGGAGGTGAGTGGGTGGTCAGGCTTCAGTCCCTAGTCCCCACCATCTGCCTACTTTCTAGTCTAACTCACTCATATTACGGATGAGAACACAGAGGCTCAAAGAGGGTCACACAGCAACATGGGTTTTCAGACCCTCAATCTCTGTTCTCTCCCTGACCCTAACCTGCCGGGGAACCACTGTGGCCTATGAACTGCATCACCACCTTGGAGGTTAAAATGCATACTTCTAGATCTCAGTTTAGACCACCTGAATCCAAATAGCTGTGATGAGGTCTTAAAATCAGCAGTTTAGCCTACACCTGAGTGTGGCCCCACTCATTAGCACTGTGGAGCCTGAGGCAATGTGAGCAATTCCGCTTGCTGCTCACTAGAGGGAGCCAGAGCCCCAGAGACCGGGCCCCAGAAGCCCTCACTTCAGGTCTAGGAGGTTTAGCCATTGGACACACGTGTGCACACACACACACACTACACCACGCCACACCATACCACACCTGAGTTCTAGCTCTGCCCTCCTAAGACGCCCATCAACCTCCACTTCACAGAGCACTCACCTCTCCATGACTCAGGATTCTCACCTGGAAGGTAAAACCATGACATCCAAGGGGCTTCTGAGCCTCAGCCTTGATACTTTACAATAAATATGTTAATGTCTACCATTAGCATGAGGAGACGAAAGGCTGTCGTGTAATTCACGTGCTCTGCCGTCTCTCAGGTTTGTGGAACACAGTGCTACTTCTGTAGGTGAGGTCTGGCGCGGTGGCTCTTGGTAGGTTCATAAGGAAAGGTATCCAAGGAGATGGCAGCCCCTACAGCAGCCCTCCACCATCCTGTGGCTGGATTGCACGACCTCTGCACACCCTGCCCATCTTAGAACATTCTGTGCTATAAGCTGGGGACCCTCTGGAGGCTCACATCAGCTGGGCTGGCCCTCTGCGACTTGCAGTTGACAGTAGTCCATCAGTGTCTGACCTATGATGGCCACAGGAAGTAGTCCATCAGCGTCTGACCTATGATGGCTACAGGAAGTAGATCTCCAGCTAGTGTGACTCTAGGGTGATGGCTGGGGCTGGAGCTCTGAGAAGACACAGCCTTGCTCTAGGGGGAGAGGTGAGAGGCAAGAGGAAGGAAACTGGTGGGGCAGTGAGCATCCTAGGGTGTCGGCATTCTCAGAAGACCAGAGTGCGGTGGAGGTGATGGTGATATTGATGGTGGCGGTGGTGATGGTGGTGATGAGGATTGTTGTGTTGGCGATAATGGTGCTGATGATGGTGAAGATAGTAAGGATGGTGATGGAGAAAGCCATGTTGGGTCACCTCTGTCATCTATGAACAAGGATGGATCTGTCTCCCCAGTACCCATTACATAATGATCCCAATACTTGCCAGAGCCTCCCTGCCAAGGCTCCTTGTCAACGCTTCATTCACTCATGGAGCCGGCTTCAGGCACTCAGCTTCTACCCGAGGTAGTTCCCTGAGGAGGAAAACGTGGTCTCTTACTTCAAGGAGCCACCAGCATGCTCATTGGTCAGACATGCGACAGGTACTCAGCTTCCCCAACACGCATCCGGCACGCCTCAGTCTGCCTGGTGTCTGCCCCTAGAGCATCAAACACCCTGGCAGCCTTGTGTGATCTGGGCGGAGCTCACGTTTCCCTGCTGCTGCTCTTTCCCGGTTGTGTAGTATTCGATCGTGTGACTGTGGCATTCTGATGTTTGGTGACTGTCGCCGGGCTAAGTGACTGAGAGCCTTTGTGTGTAGATCTTGTGGGGACACAAGCCCTCCTTTCTGTAAGGTAGGATTGCTAGGGCACAGTGTGCCTGAGGTACAATGACTTAAGATGTGTCAAGGCAAGCCCTGCTTCCTAGTAGTGGGGTTTCAGGACCCATCAAATGAGGGCAGCTGGGACAGAGAGTGGTGCAGCCCAGGCTGGTCACAAACGAGGCATCCTCCTGCCTCGGTGTCTTAGTTAGGGTCTCTACTGTTGTGATGAAACACCATGCCCAAAGCAACTTGGGGAGGGAAGAGTTTATTCAGCTTTTGCTTCCATATCACTGTTCATCATCAGAGGAAGTCGAGACAGGAACCCAAGCAGGGCAGGGACCTGGAGGCCGGAGCTGATGCAGAGGCCATGATGGGGCAGCGGATGTTTAGTGGCTTGCTCAGTCTATGAGGCTGGATCCTGAAGAAGCAGGCTCTAACGCCTAAAGGAATAAATGGTGCGAGCAAGCAGGCAAAGAAAAGAGCTTCCTTCCTCCATGTCCTCTACATAACCTGGCATAGAAGGCGTGGCCCAGACTTAAGGTCTTCCCCATTTCCAGGTCTAGATTAAAGGTGTGTGCCTTCCCGCGTCAAGATATGCATTAGAAGTGAATCTTTACCTCAAATTAAGCCAAAAAAAATCCTTCACTGGTGTGCCCTCCATTTTTTAATTTTAGATAATTCCAGATGTAGTCAAGTTGACAGCCAAGAATAGCCGCCACACATTCAGTCTCTCAGAGGCCAGGCACAGGAATGTGTGCCGCCACACCCAGCCAGAGCTGAGTGTGGTAACATACACCTCTACTGTCATCACAATGGTCTCTGTGTCGGTGCCAGCTGTGCCCACTGAAGGCCCCACACAGATGGTCTGGGGCCCACCTTGGGAGAGCTGGTAGGCCTCAAACATGGTGAGGAACAGAGGAAGTGGGCAAGGGCAGATAAGGAAGCAAGAAGCATGCTGGGATGGTGGACGCTGGAGAGAAGGCTCACTTGGCCACAGGAGGTTGGCAAAGAGGAGAGCACTGATCACCTGCAGTGCCCTAGCACAGTGAATGCAGAGGAAGAGGTGTGAGGGATAGCCAGACACCGAGGACGCTGGCCAGACCCAAGCTGGCCAGGGCGGAAGGAGATGGCGGGGTGATTGAGATGAGACACCAGATAACAGGGACATGGCAGCACCATTGACAGAGAAGGCGTGAAAGACGCTAGGGGCTCAAAGCCCCCTCACTGACCTCGAGACTGAGCCATCTCTGCTATAAAGGAGAAGCCCACAGACATCTCATGATTTAATTGTTTAATTGTTTATCTTGGTGCTTTAATTGTTTATCTTGGTGTCACACACACAGTCACATAGACACACAAAAAGCAAACTTCAGAGCCACATTCTTGGGTTAATGTCATCTGTAGCTGGGATATAACATGAGGAGGAAGAGGGAAGGAGGCGAATGGGAGACAGAAGCGCTCTGGGTGGCACCGCTGGCATTGTTCCATCCACCCCTCACCTTAGGATGGGGAAACTGAGACCCCAAGGCCTGTTTAGTGATAGACAACAGAGCCAGTCCCTCTTTCCGTCCCCAGCCCGATGGTGTGGGTCCAGAGACCAGGCTAAGTTTCTTCTCGCTGTGCCCAGTGACACCCCCAGCCATTGTTTCGTTTCTGTCGTTCACTGTGTAAAATTAACTCAGCCGTGGGTTTCAGGAACACACACCTGTCACCTCCTTCAGTGGCAAGAAAAGAAACTGGCAGGGACTTTCCTGCCAGCCTGGGCGGGTGAGAGGCAGACGGGGTGCAGGGTTGGTGAGAGGCAGACGGGGTGCAGGGTGGAGGACTGCGCCTCGCTGTGGGGCAAAAGGAAGGTCCCTAGGACATTTTCCATCCACCCCTCTCCTCACAATGTCACAAGTACGCCATGCTTTGTACTGAGGCATGGCACAGGAACAAGAAACAAAAGCAAAGAAAAAAAAAAAAAAAAAAACACAGGTTCTAAGTACACCTCGGCCATATTGTCCTCTGCACACAGTAGGTAGCAACAGCACCTGTGGGGAACCAGAGGCATAGGCAACCTTAGTCAGGAGCCCTGAGAATCCTGCTCTGTCACCCCAGACCACCAGACTGCAGCCCCAAGCTGTCCCCCAGTCTCCTGCAGTCATGCTGCCCTGCACCCAGCTCTCTGCGTGGGAACTTGTGGCAGCTGGACACAGGAGTCTGGTCTGCCTCTCCTCTCTACCATAATTCTCAGCATATGTCACTCAGGTGAAACCAAGTCGCGTTCTTTGTAGATTAAAAGAAATCACGGGGAGCGGAGTCTGGAGGCTTTCTGCCTTTGTCATCTCTAGCGATAGCTCCTGTGGCCTCACTTCCCCTCCCGCGCTGTGTGAACAGGCTATGCCCAGCCCAGCGCAGGCCCCCTCACTGACAGACCACTTGACATAGAGATCACAGGGATACCCAAGAAGACAACTGTGGGGTCATTTCTTTGTTCTTGGGAGACTTGTCCCCTGTAGGTCCTCCACAGTCTCCAGAGGCTGCACTTCCAAAAGTTAAGAGACAGCCTGGCCTGCAGCTTAGGGAGAAGGTGGTTGGAAAAGAGAAATTCCAGAGGCCAGCAGGGGGCACTGCTGCCCCGGGCATCCTCCAGGCTACAGTTACCGGGAGGGTCACCTAAGGCTCCTGCTCCAAGCTACCCTGTTTTTCCCGTGAGAGACACCACCTGGGATGGACATGAGCCCCTACACAGGTAGTTGGTAATGACAGGAGCTGCGGGAAAGGGTCACAAGCTGTGCAGAAAAGAGGTCTCCACCCACCCAGCATCCTCTCTCTATCCAGATGTTCGGACCCCAGGAAGGAGAACTGGAGGCACGAAGGGACCTTGAGGCCATCCCAGCACCCTGGCTCCCAGCTGGTGTCCACACCGAGCATCTACCTGGGACTCGCCCCATCTTTATGGCCTTACCTCCAATTAATATCTGGACTTTGAAACACTGCCAGGGTCAGAAAGAAAATGAAAATGAAAAAGAAAGTTGAGCAAGAACTTGCCACCGAGGCCAAGGGCCAGCCACCCTGGCTAGCTGGCCCTTTTTTCAACATGATAAGCACTGACCAGGTTGGTTCTGGAGGATGCCCTGAGGATGGAGGTCAGAGGTTAGACCCTTCTTTCCTTCCCTTCCTGCCACGACAGCAATTTCATCCAATCATCTATCTGTGCCCTTGGGCCTGTCGGCCAGGGGACCAAGAACCAGAGCCAGAATCCCCCATGGTGGGATCAACCCTCTCCCACCCACGGCCACCTTCACACAGTGGGTGATAGTGAAAGAAACTTTAAAGCAGCCCACACAGCAAGAGCAACCTCCAGTTCTCTGGCTCTCCTAGTATTTTGGGTTTTGTTGTTGTTGTTGTTGTTTTTCAGTTTTAAATAGCAAGACAGCACCATTGCCTCAGACAAGGCTTTGACTCTTTCCGGTCCTGGCAGCCCTCACCCGCTCTGTTATCCTCGTCCATCTATCACTGGGGCATGGCCAGGGGCACGGTAACAAAGCCAGGCATGGTGTCCCCTCTCCCACCTGATGATCCTCCACTCCACAAAGGAGGACAGGGACCCGAAAGCTCAGGAGCTCCCCCAGATCACCCACAGCTAACTGTGGGGGGACTGGCTTCTAAAACAGGACACAATTTAAGGGTTCAGGGTCATGCCCACCTATCCATTCACCACCCAACCAAGTCCAGGACAGCTAGACACCTGTGTATTGGAGAAGGTTCTAGAAAGAAAGCTTCAAAGAGAAAGGGGTTTATGGCTCCTTGAAAGTGAGAGCGGAAAGTGTCCCCAGAGAGCAGGGTAGTATCCACACACCCATGCCAATGAGACATGCCTGGCCTTCTATTTCACTCCCTTTTTCTGTTTTATGTATTTTTCCTCAAGATCTGTGCTTTTCAGAGTCATCCCTTCACATTTGAATTTTTACCCTCAGGGGTGAGCAAATATCTTTCTTGAAGTCATGGGTCAAAGAAAAGAACGGTCCACATGAGCCGCCAACATCACAAAGCCACATTGCGTCTGGCGCTTTTCCAGGGTGGCTCTGGCCTTGAGGGAAACTTTTCTAGAAAGAAAGAAAGAAAGAAAGAAAGAAAGAAAGAAAGAAAGAAAGAAAGAAAGAAAGAAAGAAAGAAAGAAAGAAAGAAAGAAAGAAAGAAAGAATCCTGCCCTTCCAAGTGAGTATAGAATGGATTTGAGGGAACCCAAAGGCCTCAGAGCCCTGGTCTCCTGAACAAGCAGTGGGGATAGATCAGGTTCAGCCATGCAACTGGGGTTCACTCTCCGAAGGCCCGGGACCGTAGGAGGGACTTGGACCATGGTGAGATATGGCTGAGGGAAGCCAGCCCTCAGTGTGCACAGTGGGACACAGACTCACTCAAGAGCTGTGCAGGTTGTGTGAGCTGCCCTATCCAGCGAGGCTGGGGTCAGTGAGCAACAAAGGGAGCAAGAGCCTTGCGGGCTGCATGCGTGTGAAGAGCCCAGGCTGTGTAGGCCCCATCAGACACATCAGACACGTGCTTGCTAAGAACAGCTGTTCTGGAGAGGGGATGGGAGCTGCCCCCTCTGCACCGTGACACTCACTTCCTTTCTCCAGCCTCAACTTCCCCATCTGTCGGAACGATAATAACACCAATTGCTTCTTCGGTCAGATCACCTGCTGAGTGCAAGCCCTTGTTCATCTTCAGGAGAGGCCTGTACAGGTAGAGAAACTGAGGCAGGTTCCTGTGGCAATGAGGAGCAGAGATGGGATTTGGATCTGCAGCCCCAGCTCCGAGATTCAGACCAGCTGCCTCCCAGAGGCTTTGGCGTGAGGCTGCCGCCTGCATCCGGTTGGTATGCTATGGACCAGATGCCCAGTCAGGAATACTACAGAAATGGGTTAGAAATGACACACCGTGCCACCTCTCTAGGACAGAAGGCAATGTATTTGTCATAGTTTTACACTTGACCTCTGCAGAGGATCCAGAGGACAAAGCGGTCCCTCACCTCTCAAGAGAAATAGAAGACCAAAGGTCACACATGGGTCACTGGCCACAGGCCGTCCAGCCCCAAGTCTGAATGTGGGAGCCTTGGTTTCTGGAAATGACTGTGCGCACTGGCATCATCACTCGATGAGTGATCATTACCCAGAATTTCAAAGAACTGCGAATGTCATGCTACTTCCACGCTACCAGGGATTGCCCCTGTGCCCTAGTGAGAAAACTTAAGTCGCAGGAGTCCCTGGAGCTGGGAGTCGCCATGAAAGGACTGGGAGGTGAACCCACAGCAGACCTGTACAACCAAACACCGTGATTCCCAACCATCCATGCAGAACCAAAGTCACACATGTCCTTCCTTCAGCATACATGTGACCGTGGCTGGCCAGCTTCAGGATGAACAAAGGCTGTGCCAGGGACAGGCTTCATTCCCACCCCACAGCCTGCGCCCCCAGTGAAACTTCAACTTACAGACTAGGAAGCCAAACTGGGAGTCACAGAAAGCCAGCTCTAAGGCACTGGTGAGCCGGTACCAGCAGGGACACAGACGAGGGACTTTGTCCTTTCAGAGATTCAGGGGGGCCTGGCTTATGAGGGCCTCAGTGGAGGCAGCCTTCCTGAGCACAGCAGCCTCAAAGGCCAGCGCGGACTGTAAACTGTGATGACCTCTTCCCTGGTGAACTGCCCTTAGCAGGGTGTTCAAAGCCTCCCATCTTGTCTCATTCTCCATTCATCCTTCCCAACAAGGGCAGGAGGGTGGCCAAAAGGATCAGGAGTTCCAGTAGGACACAGACAGAGAGCCATGGGTGGGGAGGAACATGGGCACTCTGCTGGCAGTTCTGCCCTTGGTACTCTGAGGTTGTCTCTGCATCCTCCATCTTTCTCAAGTGCTGTGTGACCTCAGGAAATTGACTCTACCTCTCTTGACTTCACGCTCCCCCTCTGAACAACAGAACAGAAGGAACTCATGCGATCATGGCTTCCATGCCATCTGGTGCTCAGAATAGAATCTGATGTGCACTAAGAACCCATCAGTGACCGTTACTGTCTTACCACCCCGTCCCCCCCAACACATAGCCCACGTGTGCCTCCCTGCACCACATAGCCACACGACCCACCACCTCTCCGCATGTGCCAAGCAGAGCCAGCCAGGCAGCAGGGACAACACCAGGGCAGATTCCTATTGCTCAATTTCAGGGCTATGTCGGGGGCCCAACGGTCAGGACCTGCTGCCGGAGTCCAGGCCTTGCTGCCGGCCTCTGGCGGCCACAGGCTTTTAATATTTTAGAGAAGTTGCCTTCAGACCACTTCCTCTCCCTCAGATTCGTCCTCTGTGGGTGGGTTCTGATCCCCAGTGTTCCCAGCTCCCTGGGGAGGGGGCATGCAGGGTCACAGAGAATACTGAAACAGTCAGGCAATGGTACCAAGTCACTCTTGGGGCTCACATCAGCATCCTGACCCCTCCCATAGATGAGGCCCTGCTGCGGGCCTTCATCAGTCCAAACCAGGGTCCTGATTTCTTTTTCTGCCCCCTTCATCTTTGTGTGTGTGTGTGTGTGTGTGTGTGTGTGTGTGTGTGTGTGTGTGTGTGTGTGAGACGTATCAGCCCAACCAGTTGATGAATCAAAAGTCCTTCTATCTGTGGGTAGGTGTCCCTACTACCAGACACATGGGACGGGCTGTTCACCGCCCATGGCTTCCTCTGCTCATGTGGGAACAAGCCAGTCTTCTTCTCCCACTTCCAAACACAAAAGCCCATTGAGCTACAGACCCCACACAGCCTTCTCCAATTTGAGCAGTGACTTGGGAGCAGCTCAGCAAAAGGTTTGGGGCTCAGTCACGTGGTGTGCCTGGACATGGCTCCCCTCTTGGGAAGCACAGCTGACTACTACAGTCTCATAGTGAGTGAGACCAGGCATGAAGTAGAGTAGGGGTATCACACGAGAGCTCTGTCTTCTCTGTTCTTCTGAATGCACCGGGCCCCTCCTGCAGGCACAGCACAGCCCCTTGGAGAGAGCACACACTTGTCCCCCCACGGTTCTAGGACTCAGAAATCCCACACGTGTCTCGCTGGTCTCAGATCTAGCTATGAGCAGTCTTAGTTGGACCCAAGAGCAGAGCTGCCGCCCTGGCTTCTGTTGCCTGAGCTCCTCTGCCCCTGCAGGGCATCTGCCAACAAGGCATGATCCAACATGGCATCCTGTAGTCTCTCTGGCTCTGCTTCTCTTTTCCTATCTGACTCTGGCCTTCCTGCTTCATGTGAGGAATCTGTAATGCCATGGACCACAGAGACGATCCAAGACAGTCTCCCCTCCTGAGGTCTGCACTTAACTGTGTCTGTAAAGTCTTCACCTATGGCAGGCACCTTAGTTGCCGGTTCTGGATATTTGAGGAGGGATATCTTTGGGGGTTGGAGGAGCCCTATTCTGCTAACCATACTAATCTCAGGAAAGTTACTGGTAGTCTCCAAGATCCCCTCTCCTCTAAGGTTTGAGTGGAGGTGATGGAGGAGATGGTGATGATGAAGATGGTGCTGATAACAGGGACAATGACAATGATGGTAAGAGTGGTGGTACTTGTAATGGTGGTGATGTGAGGATGAGGATGGTGATGATGGTGATGGTGGTGATGATGGTAGTGGTAGTGATATTGAGACTGATATACCCATCTTCTGGGATATACTGGGAGTATTGAATGTCTAGTCATACAGCTGACCAGACACATAACAAATGTCATACATGTGAGCCTTTCATAGAAACATGGGAAGTTTCCTCCAGCCACAGTGAAGTTTCCGCATGTGACTTTAGCCCTTATCCCTGGATATCTAACTTGACATGTAACACAACAATCCTTGGGCCTTCAGAGGAAGCCATGTTTCCACCATATCATTGACAGATTTCAGTGATGTGCACTGTGGGGAGCAGGAGTGGGTAGAGTGTGGCACCTCACCTCTTGGTATGGTTGCTCTACCCCAAAGTTGGCTAGCCCCTTGCATAACCAAGATCTTTTTACCCAAAAGCCTTTGTACCAACTGGGCCGCCTTCCTGGCTCTTTCCAGCTGGCCTCTGCCCGTGCCCCAGCCTACAGCCATCCACAATGGTCAATGCAAAGAGGTCTGCAAATGGCCCTCTCAAACCCAAGCTCCCGGTGGACCATTGGCTCATGACTCCATCTTAGATCTACCAGAAGATGCAGCATGAGGCTCTGAATTCTCAGAGGTGGTTAATTAATTTCACTTAATGTGAAACTCAGAAACATCAAATTTCATTGACCAGGGGCTAGAGAAAACATTCAGTTGTTAATATAGCTCCTACTGCTTTTATAGGGAACCCAACCTGGCTCCCCACAACCATGTAAGGCACGAGTATTGCATCGTAGGACAGCGCCCCCTAGAGGCTGCGGTCTCCTCTCACGGTACTGTTAACTGGCATTGATCCTGTGATCGTGAAAGGCCAAGATTCCAACTTCGTAATAAAGATCCTGAGGGGCTGTCCAGACAGCTGGCGTGTGACCTGGTGCTCTGCCTCCACCCAATATACTGCTCCCTTAGCAACCAGGTGGCCTGTCAAGGCCCTATGCAGTTTGGTCCCCAACAGTGCAGCAGGACATTGGGGCGGCAGAGCGGTCAGTGCATGGCTCCCAGTTCAGGAAGGAATGTGTTTTTTGTTTTTGTTTTTTATTTAGTTAATACACGTGTATGTATGAGCGCCTGGGTGTACAGGTGTGCCAAACAAGCAGAGGTCAACCTCAACCATGTTCTTCAGTTGCTCTGGAAACAAGGTTTCTTACTGAACCACCAAGTCCTAGGAATCCTCCTGTCTGCCTTCCCAGAGCTGGGATCATAAGTACGCTTCATCACACCCAGGTTTTTCACATGGGTTCTGGAGAGTGAGTGCAGTCTTCACGTTCACAAGGCAGGCACTGGGCCAGCTGAGCCATCTCCCCAGCCTGGATTCTGAGAGGGACCAGCTCCAGCATGCCCCCAAGTCCTGCTGAACAACACACCAGGCTATTTTTACTTAGCCCTCATCATTCCTCATGGTGAAAGAGACCTGACAATTGAGGAAGTAGTGGGTAGGCATTGTTTTCCCTTCTCAATCAAAGTGCCAACTTTCCCATAGGAATAGCTCTAGGGCCGAGGCGGGGGGGGGGGGGACACGGAGGGGACCAGCAGCAAGAGCGCACTAAGGACAAAGCCCTGGGCATCCTGCTGGTGGATCTCCAGGGGGTGCCCATGATGGCATGCAGAGCTGTGTGTTGTGACACCCCAGAGTGGACAGGCACACGCCCAGGGGTCAGGCTTGGTTTTTCATGTGATCTTGAAAACTCTGGCCTTGGATCCTTTCATAGCAGGACAGAGAAGATTCGTACACACCGGTCACTGGGTGTTTTAGGAAACGCCACGCTTCTACAACCCTGCAACCCTTCAAACCTTTTTTTTCCTTTTTCCAGTTTTACCCTTTTGCAGAATAACTGTTTTCATTCAGACATAGAAGCAAGTGAACTCTCTCAGGATCGCTCTGAATGGAAAGAATCCTGCTGGTGGCATGGGGAAACAGGTGATCCAGGAGACTGTCTAAGGTTTGGGACGTCATCCCCCTGGGAAGAGTGAGCCCAAAGCAGTAGTCAGGCCACCTGTCCTGTCAGGGTCTCTGGCACCCAAGCATACCTGCCCCATCTCCTTTCCTATGACCATGGGAAGGGTCCTCAGACACAAGGATCCCACTTTCCTGGAGGTGGAAGCCCCAAGCCCAGGATCTGCTAGAGCAGGCTGTGCTCAAGTCAGCCTCACGGGTGAGGGTGGTAACCTGGCTGAGACTAAAGACCCCTCAGGATGCAAAGCCTGGGGTGGTGGATGCAAAGGGCAGAGACTGCTAGCTCATGCACATCTGAGCATCCAGAGAGACACTTGGAAGTTTGAGCACAGGAGAGATGTTCACTTTTCTTTGAAATTTTTAAATCTTTTCATAATAACCACCCTCCCTCTGGTGTGTGTGTGTGTGTGTGTGTGTGTGTGTGTGTGTGTGTAGTGTGTTCATGCAGGTAAGCATGTGTGTGCAGGTACTTGTGTATATATTCGTGCATACATGTACATGTATTTGTGTTCATGCAGATGTGCATATATGTGCAGGTACTAGTGCCTGTATTTGTGCATGCAAGTGCATGTGTGTGGGAGGGATACAGAAGTCACCTCAAATGTTATCCCTCAAGAATCATCCACTTTGTTTTTCAAGACAAGAGCTCTTACTTGGACCCGAAGCTTGCTAAGTAAACTAGGCTGTCTGGCCAACGAGCCTCAAGGCTCCACCTGTCTCTGCCTCCCCAGCACTGGGATCACACCTGCATAAGCCCCAGGTTTGATGAGAGACCTTGTCTCAAACAAAAAGGTAGAGCCAGGCTCAGTGGTGCACACCTTTAATCCCCATACTCAGGAAGCAGAGGCAAATGGATCTCTGTGAGTCAAGGTCAGCCTGGTCTACAAAGCAAATTCCATATGAGCCCTGGCTACATAGTGTGACCATCTCTCCCTTCCTCAAAAAAAAAAAAAAATAAATAAATAAATAAAATAAAATAAAAAAATAAATGGAAGAAAGAAAAGGAAAAAGAGAGCTAGGTTGTGGTAGTTCAGGCTTTTAATCCCAGCACTTGGGAGGCAGAGGCAGGAAGATCTCTGAGTTCAAGGCCAGCCTGGTCTACAAAGGGAGTTCCAGGACAGCCAGGGCAACAGAGAGAAATCCTGTTTCAGAAAACCAAAGAAGGAAAAGGAAAGGGAGGGAGGGAGGGAGGGAGGGAGAAATAAAGAGGGAGGAAAATTTAATTTAGGGAGCAAATGCCATCTAGAACTTTGATGTGAGGGTTTTTAAATCCACGCCCCTGGTTTTCTTTGTAACTTGCTTTTATGCACCACAATCACAATGTGAGTATGGGGGGAACATAACCACATAGCTGTCAAGAGATGACTGAGCTTTCAAGGCTGATGCCCCTGGCCTGAAGATGAGCTGCGCATACAGCATCCAGGAGTTCAGACTGCGCACTGCACAGAGGACCAGGATCTCGAGTGGTTAGTTTGCCGCACCCTGGCCAGCAGGTGTGTTCAAAAAGCTTTCGTTTAATTCCTCTCCTACTTCCCAGGGCTAGCCCACGAGATCTTTATGATTCTAGACTGGAAGGGCTGTGAGATGAGGGAGAGGCAGTGCACCTTAGTACACGCTCAGCAGAGGGAAACAGGGCCATGCTGCAACACAGAGAAATGAGGGGATAGGGTTAGAAGGAAGAGCTGTTTGCTGCCTGGCAGTCACAACTAGCTGGGCTTTTTCACATGGGGCTGGTCACGAGCCCTTCCTAACACAGACAGGGGACCACCCTGAGGTCTCTCTTTGCTACTCTCGCCTTGTAGCCCCCCAGGAGCGACAGGAAGAGTGGGCATGTACAACACGAGCATCTCCCATTCACATTTAAGCCCCTGTGCATCAGTCTCTGGATCCTTGCAGTAGGAACTGGCCAGCCGGCCACGGCCCTGAAGGACAGGCCACAGGGACTTAAACCACAGCCAGAGAAAAATGGTTGACACCGAAGCTTTTAGTAACAGGGCAGGGCATTAATGGAGGGAGCCACTGGAGAGGAAGGACACGAATGGGGGAAGAAGGGGAAGGGGGGAGGAGAAGGGAGGGGAAAGAGAGTGAGAACTCAGCCTTTGCACCTGGGCTTCCATTCTGCCAGCTCCAGGAACTGGGGCAGGTTTCAACCGGACATGCACTTGCTCACCCAGGCAGTGCAGAGAGCTGTCATGAAGACACTGTCCCTGGATCCACAGAGCTTGAGGCATCAGCTTCCAAGCAGCAAAAAAGCCAGTGGCTCCTAGGAACAAGCCTGCCAGTGCGCCTGCTCTCTCTCTCTGCTCATGGTCCCTGAGGCTAACCTCAGGAGCAGCAGGGGGCCTAACTCTGTCCTACTGCATGAGGGAAAAACACTCAGAAAAGAGATGGCCGCACTCAGACCGGACACGTGGACAAGGAGAGATGAGGTGCTGCAAAGGGGGACACTTGTGGGGGTGTCACACTATAGGAAGGCACCTGCGTAAGTCTAATCCCACAGAAAGGAACCTTAGCGAGTTTTCCAGAATAAGTTACAAACAGCCACAGTCTCACATCCGACCATACTGGCAGGAGGCTGCAGCCATGCAGCAGAAACAACCTTGTGCTTGGTTGATTTCTTCAGGGGAGAGGAAAGAGCCACAAGCTGTCCCCGAGCCAGCCGTCCTAGGTCTCTGCTCTCACTATGGTAGGCTTCTTCTCCTCCCAGACTGTATCTGGCCACCAGCCCCACCCACCCCTTCCCTGCTGAAGGCCGCAGCTGGAAGTGCCTACAGAGAGAAGCAAGGTTTTGTTGTGCCTCAGTGCCAAAGGCCTCAAGCAAGGATCTAGTCCTTAGGCAAGCATGGAGCATCTTGTCATCTACTGTCCTGTCCTAGGCAGTGCTTTCTAGGCTTCATCTTTATGGCTCTGATTGCTACTGTCTCTGAATCCTCTAAGGCAACATTGTTTTTCCCTGCAAGTACCCCACCTGGAGCTTCGCCCTGCAGGCCGGTGCCTTTCAGCCTCTCTCCACATTGTAATTGCTGACATCCCATCCTCTTCCCTCCAGAATTCAAGTATAGATAGCAGCTTCTCAGAAGCCCCCCTGGGGGGAGCAAGAGTGGCAGAGCTGACTGTAAACATAGCTCACACCAGACCCCTTCAGCAGCTGATGCGCCCATCACAGAGGTCACACCACAGCAGCCATGCAGCCCTCCACCAGACAGCCTGCACCAGAGCTCCTCCTGTTCCACTCAGACCCCATGCACGGCCAGTGTAATTTCCACCCAGCTGCCTGCAGCCTGAAGTCCTGGAGGTCAGGGCTGCATGCACGCTGTACTTGGCCCTGAGCCCAGCAGTCGCAAGTTTTTCTGAAACCTACTGTGAGACTTGACGGAGGGGAAGCGCAGACCCTGCAGACCGGCACTTCTTCCCATCCTCACCTGACCTGACCCCACTTTATCCAGCTGACCCTCACCTCTGCCCTGTCTGCTCCAGCTGGGACCTTTGACCCCTCTGCAGAGCCATCCTATAGCTTCAGCATTCAAGACTGAGCTACTGCCAGTGTGACTCAAGCCCTCCTGAAGCCTTAGCCATTGAGGTCACCTTGGGCACCCACTATGACCTCCTGTTACTGGTGTCATCGTCATCGTTCACAGTGACCTAAGTCGTCAGTGCCACCGCCATCACCCACTGTGGCCTCAGTTGTCATCGATGTCACCTCCATCACCCACTGTGACCTCAGTTGTTTTAAGTGTCATCTCAAGCACTTGTGGTGACCTTGGTCATTAGTGTCACCTCATTTGCAGGGGTCATCTGTGGCACTTGCTCTGACCCTGCCTTCCCGCTGCCCTGTTTTCCAAGCCTTTTATTCCCCACAGCATGCACAAGTTAACAAGGGTATGAGTCTTTCTTGCCAGCTGCAGCTCCACTACTAACCTGGGGACTTATTTTATTCTTAGCTCCTCCATTGCCTCCCCACTTGTGACTAGGTGCAGCTGTCCCTGATATTCAGAACCTGCCTTCTGCTGTCTGAGCTTCCTCTTCCTGAATTCCTCTTCACTTCCCCTCCACTGGTCAGCTCTGGCCTGTGGTGACCTCTCCCGCACAGACCCTCCTCTAGCCAGATCTAGTCAGGGTTTTCACAATCCCTTACTGCCATGGCTGTATCTGAAATAGAGCCTATGATTAAGATTGCAAATGTTTATTGACGGACATGAAGAAAGATGGGTTGGATGGATGGGTTGATGGATGGATGGTAGATAAGTTGATGGAAGGATGGAAAGATAGAACAGAAGGATGGATGGATAGATGGATGGATGGGTAGATAGATGATAGGTGAATGGATGAATAGGATAGATAGATAGATAGATAGATAGATAGATAGATAGATAGATAGATAGATAGATAGATAGATAATCAGTTGATTTACATCGTTTTCAAATCCCACACACCAGCATGGAAGTTACTGGCTCAGCCCAATGGTATTCCCAAAGCTTGTCATGCCTAGAACTGTGGCCCGTGGAGATGTCTAACAACATCACAGTTCATGACACTTGGGGGCCAGTGTGCTGTGGAAGGACAAGTCAAAACTGGCCAGCCTCTGATCAGACCCAGTGTTTTCCTCACAGATCAACTTCACCACTGAGATGACCCATCAGTCGGCTGGAAGCTGCTGGTCTGTGGTAAGGATCCTGAGGGTCCTACACTGAGGCCCCCTGACCTGAACAGCCGTAGGAGCCAATGGGAGCATGTGGCTGCGTCTGTCATAAAAGGTGAGGGGATTTATGGTTTGGATCTGGCTTATCAACCAAGGATCTATGGACTGGAAACTGGGTCCTCAGAGTGTCACCGTGGAAGGTGGCAGTGCCTTTAAGAGGCAGTGTCTTATTGAAAGTCATGGGATCATTGGCAATGCTATCCCAGGAAATCAGATGTTTTATTTGGAATTCTGGCTGATTCTTGATATGATGTCTCTCTCTCTCTCTCTCTCTCTCTCTCTCTCTCTCTCTCTCTGTGTGTGTGTGTGTGTGTGTGTGTGTGTGTGTGTGTGTATACCACTGAGCCCTCATTACTGGAGCCAGCACCAGTCCTATGTTCCACAAAAGTTACAAAGGGCTGAGCAACGTGCGCCTCTGGACAGATATTAGCTTCAATTGAGGTGGGATGCCCCACCCTAAATATAGATGACACCGTTCTCTAAGCTGGGATCATGGACTGGCCCAAAGGAGACCATGAGCTGGGTGTTCATCTCTGCTTCCCGGCTGTGCATATAGCACGAGCGGATGCCTTCTGCTGCTGTGACTTCCCACCAGGTTAGTGGGACTGCCCCCTCAAACTCTGAGCAAACCTTCCCTTCTCACATTGCTTCTGCCGGGTGTTCTGTTACAGCAACACGAAAAGAGACCAATGCAGAAGCTAATTCCAGTGAATTAACATCAAGGCAGCGGCAAGGCTGGGCTTTCTCTGGAGACCTGGGGCTGAGTTCATCCCCTTCCCGCTTCTAGCTTCTGGTGGCCACTGGCTTGGCCTGGCTGGTGGCCTCTGTAGTTACCACCATCCCTCCTCTCAATAAGGACTTGGCTGGCATCCTGGCTCATCCTGGGTCACCTGCATACCCATGGCCATCTTTCTGAAACACTTGCCAAGATTTTGTCCTATGTTTGCCTCTATAACATGACTCTCGCAGGCTCTGAGGTTAGGGTGAGCTCTCTGAGGGGTTGTCGCTGGGTCTGAATACCACCACAGACAGGTTACACTGGGCCTGGCATCAGGGCACATGATCTACAATTCTAGCTGCTTTTATAATGGTGTGGTTCAACACGGTGCCCAAGGTCCCAGGACACAGGAGAGAGAAGCCAGGGCCACCATTGTCGCTGCCACTATCGGTTCTGAGAGTGTGGAAAGCAGAATCATGACTTCCACAGAGACTTTGAAACAGGGGTACCCACTGTTTGTCTGCATGGACGTTTCCTCTGCCGTGCGGTCACAGATCCCACCATGGCCACTTCCCTGAAAGGTGTCATCACTGGCCAGAGGAAGTGCGCTTTAGCATAGCCAGGACATGGTCAGTGGGTGTTAAAAGGGGTCAAGAGCCAGGGGTGAGGAGGAGGCACAGGACCCCTGCCTCTTGAGCTGCAGGCCATCCCAAGATACGTATCTCTGGCCAAGGACCTGAGTCTTCTAGAGACAGTGAGCTGCAGACAGGGGAACCTGATGTCTATCCTGTGTGTGACCCGAGGAGGCATTTCTAATAAAACAACTGGACAGGGGAAAGAGAAAGAGGACCTCTGTCTGGGAGCACTGCTGCTGTTTCCGCCAAGTCAGTCATCTTAGAGAGCTCTTATTAATAACGTCTTAGAAGCTGGAAGAGACGGGAGGTGGCGGTGGGGAAGAGACAGAAATCTTAAATAAATAGATAGATAAATAAATAAATAAATAAATAAATAAATAAATAAATAGAAGCTGGAAGAGGTTAACAATCTCCAATAAAATCCCAAGGACAGAATCATCAAAGGGTTGATAGTAAAAAATGATACCAAGACCCAGAAGGGATGGCCCACACAGGCACGAGGATCTGAGTTCAAACCTGCAGACCCCGCTTTATGCTAGGCAGACACTGTAGTGTGTGCCTGAAATTCCAGTGCTCCTACAGTGACATGAAAAGCTGCATCAGGAGACTGGCCAGGAGTTCAAGGGCCAGTTAGCCCAGCGTACTCTACCTCCAGAAAGATGCCCTGCCTCAAACAAGGTGGTAGACAAAGACTGACTCCTGAGGCTGACCTCTGACCTCCATCTGTGCACCATGGCTAGCGAGCCCCTGCACACATGCACACACACACACATACACACATACACACATGTGCACACGCACTTGAACACACATGCATACCCGCACATGCACATACACACATCTCATACACACAAAGATTTTAAACCTGACCCTGAATCTCTGTGAGCTGACAGCTATGGGAGTGTGGAGGAGGGAACCTCTGTTCTTCATAGATGCTCCCAGCATCTTCGTGTGTGGCTGAGCCACCTGCATGAAACTCGCCTTCACGTGGGCCAATAAACTCAACACCAAAGATCTAGAGAGCAGACATGGCCCAAGTTACCAGCTGCTGAAGGTGGAGAGAGGCCATCTGGCCATCAGTCTCTGTAAGAGTGGAGTTTCCTTAGTAAAAGTCAGGAATATCAGGAGCAGAGAAAGATGGTAACAAACGAGGAAGTTCAACTGACCCTTGCTCAAGATTCAGTTTGGTGGTGTTGGGGAGCATCCTTGGATGAGAGGAGAGCATACCTGGGCATCCAGGCCAGGGGTGGAGCAGGGAGATGGAATGGGAGTAGGAACTGTGCTGAGGAGCCTTCCCAGAGCTATAGCCAGACAAGCAGGGCAACAATGAGGTGGCAACTGTCCTGAGGATGAGCCTCAGCTAAGCCGATTTGATATCGGAGGCTATGCATGTCTGGTGAGAGCTCAGATACGGAGGCGCATGACTGTGTTCCTGGGGGCTGGACCAGCAAATCTCCTCTGTGTTTGGAGGTCTTTGCTGCAATGCTGAAGGATCCAGAGACCTAGACTAATGAAGAAAAGCAGCAAAGGACACTGCTGAGGATCTGAACCACAGGCCAGCAACAGATGCAAGTCTCCTATGAAATGGCCTCGGGAGACAGATGTTCTCTAAGTGGTTCAGAACCTCTGCCCTGGGGGCCTCCAGAGTCCAGCTGGGCCTTAATGGCTTAGGAAGTGAGGGGGGTGTCCACAGGGCCCAGAGGGCCCAGGACAGGATGAGGTTCATGAGCTAGGCACGCAATTTGGTCTTGAACTCTGGAGCTCTGAGCAAGAGGCAGCTGGGGGTGGGGGGTGTCTTGGCTTCTGTTTTCCAGCTGACAGAGAGATAGCTCTGTTTCCTCTTCCTCGCAGGCTGGAGTACACTGCCAGAACACAAGGGGTCATGGAGAGCCCAGCAGAACCTTCGAAGACCCAACCATAGAGGGTCAGCTGTCGTACGTGGGTTCACTCGCCGCCTTTCCCAGCTGCACACTTCCGCTGAGCTTCCCCAGCTCACGGCCAGAACCCACGGAGAAGGGAAGATTTGAGTTGAGGGTCAGTGGGCTCCAGGCTTTAGGACGGCCTCGGTGCCGGAATGTCTGCTTGTTTCCAGCTGGGTGACCTCCAACAGACAAGCGACTGTGCCTCTCTAATCCTCTGTCTTGCCACAAAAACGTGAATGACAATAGAAGGTCCCTTTCAGGACACCCGGTGAGACTAAGGCGTTGTCTGCCAAGGACACAGTACCTACCCTGGCTCACAGAGAACATCCATAAAAATGTAGCAATTGCTAAAGATGCACAGCGCTTGACAGTTTGGAGAATGCTTACCTGATCACCTTTGCTCTGACTGAAAGACATAATGGGCCACCCTGGAACAGCTCGGAGATTCCTCACACTGCCTGGGGGCTGCAGAACCTGATCTGCACCAGAGAAGCTGGAAACCCTCTCCTCACCTCCACCCTCCCCAGACCGGGGTTCCTAGCTGCTAAGTTTCTCTCAGTGTGAAACTTTAAATGGCCCCGATTTCCTTAAAGTCTAGGGTAAGATCCCATGTGTTTTTCTGTTATCCACAAAATGTTTGTTAGTTCCTTAGGGCATTTTAGGCTCACATATGGGCTGACCTCAAACTCAAGATCCTCCTGCCTCAGCCATCTGAGTGCTGAGATTATAGGCGTGCACCACCACACCTGAGTAAGATTATTCTCTGCTTCCATAGAACCCTTTTTAAATGGCCAGCCACCTTATTAGTGGCGGGGGTAGAGGGACAGCCCAGTGTTACCAACAACAACCTTGAGGAGTTCCCACCCAGCTCAGGGACTTCCAGCCAGAGAAAGCCAGATCTTCAATTTTGCCACAGAAAGAACTTTGGGATAAGCCACAGAGAAGCAAAGGTACTGAGTTTATTAGATATTTTGAAGGAGTCATGGAGAGGGACACGACACACTCAAACAGGTCCAAACTCCTCGAGGAAGAGCGGCACTGAGGTGTAGTGACGATGGTTGTACAGGAGACCCTCTGGCTTCTAAGTGTGTTCTTTGGGGATCTGATTTACACCCAGGTATAAAGAATAGGCAAAGCTTAAATAAAAAAAATGCTTCTAATTATCTTTCTTAAAACACTTCCCTTTTGCGAATAAAACTGTCCGGTGGTTTTGTGATGTTTGTTGTGCTGCCTTAGGGTGAGAGAGCAATGCTAATTCAGCAGAACTCAAGGCCCACACATCTGGCCCTACTAAGCGCGGTTCACCTCTTTCTTGTCCTGAACATCTTATCTTGGCTGTGTTGCCATTTCTTGACTCACAGCCCCAGCAAAGGTAGATGAGACCCCAGGGAGAGGGGCTTCTTTGCCTTCCCAGGTTCCCTTTGCTTTCTGTTCTGCCTCAACATAACCAGCCCCTGCTCAGGTTATCTTTCCGGCACTAGGCTGATCTTTTCTACTAAGGCTGGATGCCTCTGGCTGCAGAAATCCGTACCCTGAGGATGGAGGCTACGTGGGCAGAGCTGAGCGGTGGCGCAAGAACCAGCAGGAATGTCCTGCATGGCAGGCAGCAGTGACAAATGACATTTGCATTTGTTCATCCTGTGGGATGCTCACCACCAAGACTGCACTCTGATGTCAGCCAGGCCTGGGTGACAATAACAAGTCCACACGGACCAGGACTCTGGAGAATAGAACTGTGATGGTGAGGAGTGAACGGGCTCCAGGGTGTATGGGAACCCTTGGTGTCTCTCACTGTCTTACTGCCCTCCCAAATACAGTTTATTTTTAAATTTTCAAAAGAAGAGAAGGCCCAGAGCATCGCCCAGGCTCCAGGTGTCCCTTCAGACCCCAGATCCTATCCCTCCGCCTCCTGGCTTTAATTAGCACTAGTGAAAGTGGCTGGGCCTGGGACCGGTTCCTCCTTGGGCAGGGAAGAAGCTGCGGGCTGGCAGGTGCCGCACCCTCGCACCCCCGTGCAGGCAGATGTTTTCACCGTGTGGTCAGGTTTGGGGAAGAAGTGCCTGGAAGCTCTGGGTGGTGGTTCCTTCAGGTGTCTTCAGGGCCACACCTGGGAAGTGTCGAGAAGCGGCCTTGGGTCCTACATGGGACCTGCCAAGCTAAACTGCAAAGACCAAGCCCGAAATTCTACTCTCTGCAGTCCAGGTGCCATGGTGGGTGGGGCTGTCCCAGAGGATCAGGAGAAGGTGGAATGCCTTACTCCGTTCTCCCAGCCAACTGTCCCCTGGGTCTTTCCCCACAGTTACCACTTGCTGTGTAATGGCAGGCAAGGCCCTCACTGCTTGAGTCTTGGTTTCTCCAGCTGTGACATGTCAAAGGGTAAAACTTTGACCTTGTGTTACTGTCATTGTGAGGGTCTGAGCCTGGGGTCCAGCAGCCCAAACAACTTTGAATCCGAAGGTGGCTCAGACAACAATTAATAGATCAATTAAACAGAGAAAGAAGCAAAGCGAACAGGCAGAGAAAGATTCATTCAGGGTGTCTACAATGGAAGGAGGTGCAGTGCCCCCCCACCCCATCCCTCACACACAAATGTGTATTTGGGATTCTGAGGAGTTTCATGTTTAAATAGAGGGCAGAAGTGTGCAGAGATCATCTGTCCTGGACCAGGTGTAGCCCTGACTACCACCAACCACCACTGTCTCAGCTCCAGCCTCCCTGACAAGGCTGTGTGAAATCTCTTCCCTCTGGCCGGCACCTGCTTTAGGCTTTTCCTTCCCACAACAGGAGACTCTCCCAGCAAAGGTCTGTTGTCCCCAGGGTCTGCTAGACAAAGGGAGGGCTCAAGGGTCTCTTTAGGAAATCTTCATGCCTGCCAGGACCCCTCTGTACACCCAGAGGGCATTAGATCAAAGGACTCAACTCGACTGGAAAACTTGCAGCCCGATAAGTCTGTGAACCTCCAGATATGGCAGCCAATCCTGGGAGCCTTGGACCTGGCAGCCCCTCACTTGAGTGTTGCAGAATATTTGATCACACTGTGAAACTCCGAGACTGTGTTCAAAAAATTAACCTTGCATCAGGTACCAGAGCCATTGACTAGCTGACAAGACTTAGCCATAGAGAGTGTGAAGGACCTAGGAATACGGATAAAGAAACGCACAGGAAAGAGTAGGGAGGGACTTAGAGATTTGTAGTCCTTTTTGGTTTGGGACAAGGGGACACTCTTCTCTTGCTTGGTCTCCAGCCAAAGCGGAAGGTTAACCGGTTGCTTCTTGACTTCTCAGATCCAGAAGGTTTCACCCCAACATCTGACTCCTGAGTCCTCCCCTGTTACCTCCGGGGAGCAGTGACTCCCGACTCCTCAGTTTTTGGGAATGAGAGGCATGAAACTGAGGGCCGATGCTGAGCAGCCCAGGCTTAGAGCACCAGGACAGTACTGAACACCCTGTACTAACGTAATAAGTATCCACACTGAGGGCTGTAGCAGTCTAAGCCACAGAGACTGGAGAGGAGAGGGGTCTTCTAAAATGGTCTCCCAGGCGGTGCTTTCCCCCTAAGCCGGTCCTCGATAACTGCCTGTTGTTTGCCCTCAGGGACTTTGGAGATGTTTTTGTTTAACCACAGCCAGCCAGTGAGACAGGAGCCACTGCTGTCCCACCACCAGGTTGAGAATTGTTCAATGGCTGTGTGACACACAGCCCAGGCCAGTGGCTTTAAGTAAGAGACTGCTGGTTCAGACCTGAACCACTAAGAGCAGATTTGCCTCCACGCGCTAGGATCTGAGTCTCTCCAGGTCCTGGCGTGAGTCCCTCTGAGTGTTAGTATCCATGACATCAAACATAATAAATGAATCCTAAGAACCTGTGCCACAGGAAAAGTGACAGAGAGCTGGTAGATACTAAGAGTTAGTCCTGTGTGCTAAGCAGGACGCCATCCTTGACAAGCTCAGCAACCGACAAAGCTGGACAGGGACTGAGGAGGGGTCAGGGAGAAACTCTGGAGATGTGACTTGGGGGAAGAGCTTGGCGGAAGTGAAGAGAAAGCTAATTCAGTGAGCAGGTAGAGGGGCAACAGGGTGACGGGCACAAGCCCCTTTTGACTGCCTGGGGGCTGAAGGGAACATTGGAGAAGTGGACAAGGATCAGGCAACACTACCCCCACCCCTTAGCAATTCCAGTCCCTCAGAGACGAAAAGACCCACATGTCTGCTCATTCGAAGTACTATCCTGAGAGCCAGCAATGTCACACAGCCGGAGTGCATATCTGTGACTCTCCCTTGCCACTGTCCTAGTGACAGGTTGAAGGTGTGTGGCTCTGAGAACACTGTGTGAGATGTAACACATTAAAAAGAATCACAGTTCAGATAACAGCCCCAGAATGAAGGCAAAACAGCCCTGGATGGTAAGCAGGCAGACAGGGAAAGCTCTTTCCCCGCTTTCAGATTTTATATAACGTATTTACTAGGCACTGTTTTTACAACTAATTTTTAAAAAATTACTAGTGAAGATATGTTCCAACCAAGCCGGTGACTGAGGGGGGGGGGTAGCCCAGTTTGCTTTCCCTTCCTCGTGAGGTGCCCTCCCACCTGTGTTTCGGGGTACCTCACCACTGCTGATGGAAGTGAGCCAGCCCCAGGGATGCTACACCCACAGGGAGCATCCTCAAGCTGCACAGCCAGGTGCTGCAGCCCCTGTGATCTCCAGAAAGGCCAGCTTGACCCCAACAGCCTCCTGCCCAAAGCTCAAAACAATGTTAGCAGAGGTGCTCCACAGGACTCCTGACAAAATTACAGCCCAAAGGTACCCTTGGCCTCGGGAAGTAGACAGACAGGATCTCCTGAGTAAATTGAGAGAGTGGGGATCATGGGAGAGGGCAGAAGGGGATAGGGCAGGAAGGAAGGGAAGCGGAGAAAAATATATAGCTCAATAAAAACAACAAAAAATGTAAAAAAGAGAGAGAGAAACCATTTAGAAAAATAACAGCATAACAAAACAAAAAATCTGGAAAAAAAAGATAGCAAGAAAAGCTATGTGACTCTAACTAAGGGTAGGAAGCCTGGACCATCCCCTGCGCACAGGGTCCAGAACAAAGGCTTTCAACCTGGACTTCCTGTTCATTCCTAAATGTGGGCAGACATCTTTTGAATATCATGGGTTCTGCTCAGTGATAGAACTCTGGCCTAGCATGTACAAGACTCTAGGTTCCATGCTCAGCACAAGAAACAGAGAGAGTATGTATGTGTGTATGTGGGGCAGGGGGTACCCAGGTGACTCCAGATTGCATCCAGGCCTGAGACCTAATCTAACTTAGAAAACACCAAGCAGGAGTCTGCAGTTGCCTTGGACTGTTTAGATAAAATCATGGCAGGAGTCACGAAAGTTTGCAGACAGGGTGAATGCCATGCTCCCACCCCCACCCCTGATGCTTCCGGTGAAGCAAATGTGAATTGTTGGGAAGGTCACACAACTCTGTGCACACAGTAAAAGTGGCCAGGGTCCCTCCCACTCCAGTCTCTTCTTGGCTTCCCAATCCTTGGGAGGGGGGAGTCAGTTTTAGGGGCCCATCACACACTACTTCACTCAATGCCTGAGTTCCCTGTTACCCGCATTGGGGCACCACACGGGCCTTAACTCTCCATTCTAAGCGGTCCCAGGAGAGACAGGTCCTGAAGATACACAGGGCTTTGGGAGAGGGAACCAGCCACGGAGGACAGCAACTGCCTAGATAGGCCAGCCTGAGGGGAGAAAAAGCAAGGCCCACACCTGGGATCTGGCCCTGGGCTTTGGGGGGGGGGGGACCTGATTTAGAGTCAAGGCCAAGAACCAGCTGGAGATCAGTCCAGAACCAAGCTGCAACGTCAGTTACAGGGTGTGGGTCCTGAGGGGAAACCTAAAAACACCAGGCAGGGTGGTGGTTTTTCCACGGGGGTCTAATTCTGTCTCCCACGTGCCCCTTCCCTCGGCACCTGGACCGGCCTTGGCTGGAGGGCCGCAGAAACCTCAGTGGCTGTGTTGCAATCTCATGGCCCTGCCATGAAGCAAGGGCTGCCAGACACAGGCAGGGAGGAGAGCGCCAAACCCCGGCAAAGCAGAGTAAGAAATCCCACCTCAGGCCCTGCTAGCCGCCCCCTACTTTGCCCCCCCCCCCACACACACACTTAGGTGAGGTGAAATTCTGAAACTAGACCTGCCCCAAGCCAGTTCCCTTTCCAGGGCCATCGAAAACTTGGTGTTTCCTCCAGCAATTCCTTTTGGGGAGTCACTTGTTCCTTGAGGCAGGGTGAGGACGGCTGGATTCAGGAAGTGGCTGGTGTCTTCAGTGGCCAACTTCGCCTTTCACTTTTCTTATCAGTTAGGTGCGTGAGTTATCTCAGGGCTGATGCTGTGGAACCACCTCAATGGACAGGACCCCTGAAACTCTGCTCCCATCCAGGGCAAGGCATCAAGGTGGGAACCTGAGCCAAACTGAAATTCAGAAGGAGAAGCTGAAATAGGAACAAGAAGAGACAGGGATGGAGGGGGAGCTGGCTGCACACCCCCAAGGACGGCACTCTCCGCCCGAGCCAAGGTCTCCTTTGCGTGGAAGGGAATGGGCCCTCTGGTTCAAAAACCACAGCTCTTACCTCAAGGCAAACAAGAGCTAGTTTGTTCTGGAGCCAAACATGAAAGACCATGGCCCAGGAATACAGATTCAGGTTTCTATAGCAGCAGGGAAAAGAAAGCCGTAAGCCACCGCATCTTTCAAATTTGTTTGTGGGAACATAAGGCTGGGAGGTGAAGCTCAGTCAGGGAGTCTCCACTCTAGACTTCACATGCCACCTGATTACACTCTTAGCCTTTGTATTGGTGGGAGCCGGGTTCTGTTTGTACGGTCCAAAGAATTTACTTACAAGGATGTTAGGTCACTCACAGAGGTGAGCAACCACGGTTACTTAGGGGTTGAGAAAACCCAAGATAGTTGGCTCATCTGCAACTTTCCAGGTCTCCACAGTAATTAAATTGTGTGTGTGTGTGGGGGGTTGTTTGGTTGTTGTTGTTTTGCTTTTTTTTTTTTTTTAGTTTTTCAAGACAGGGTTTCTCTGTGTAGCTTTGGAGCCTGTCATGGAACTCTCTCTCTAGACCAGGCTGGCCTCAAACTCACAGAGATCCACCTGCCTGTGTCTCCCATGTGCTGGGATTAAAGGCATGCATTATGCTGCCCGGCTATTAAAGTGTTTTTTAAGATATTTTTATTTATATGTCTGTGCCGTAGGTGTGCCAGTGCCTGAGCAGTGAGAGAGATGATCAGGTCACCTGGAGTTGGAGTTGCAGGCGGTTGGGAGCTGCTGGGAACTCAGCTTGGGTCCTCTGCAAACACACTCAACCACTCAGCCATCTCTCCAGTCCCTATCACTGAATTTTTTAAACTTATTTATTTTACTCCATGTGCATTGGTGTTTCGCCTGCACATATGTCTGTGTGAGGGTGTTGGATCCTGGAGTTACAGACAGTTGTGAGCTGCCATGTGGGTGCTGGGAACTGAGCCCAGGCCTTCTGGAAGAAAAGCCAGAGCTCCCAACCGCTGAAATTCTAATCATCCTCAAATCTGTCTCCAAGAATGTTTAACACAGGATGGTTCTTATTTCCCTGGGAACTTCAGTTTCCAGACATAGGCAGAATTCACTCTCAGTGACTCTGAGGAGCTGTTCCTTTGGAAGGGACCCATGGGCAGCTGCCTCACACCCTTGTTAATTCCCTTTATTAAACCTCAGTGCGGGGGNGGGGGGGGGGGGGGGGGGGAGGTGCTGGAGAGACAGCTCAGAGGTTGGGAGCATTGGCTGCTCTTCCAGAGGTCCTGAGTTCAATTCCCAGCAACCACATGGTGACTCAAAACCATCCATAATGAGATCTGGGGCCCTCTCTGGCCTTCAGGCAGACATGCAGACTGAATGTTGTATCCATCATGAATAAATGTTAAAACAAACAAAAAACGTTAGTGGGGTACCAAT
Organism: Alexandromys fortis; assembly: GCF_014885135.2. Classification (NCBI taxonomy): domain Eukaryota; kingdom Metazoa; phylum Chordata; class Mammalia; order Rodentia; family Cricetidae; genus Alexandromys; species Alexandromys fortis. The sequence goes on along the minus strand of NW_026068038.1, from coordinate 1,200,372 downwards.
GATGCCCATCCCTCTAGGTTATTAACTGCCATTTTCATCACATGATGTTTGAATCTTCATAATGACCATGTCTGAGGAGCATCTATTGAGATGTCAGTCAGATGGTTGTGTCCAGGACTGAGGTTCACCTCCAGCCACACCATCTACACCATGCTGCCTAACAGCTGCCCCAGTTCTGTACTGAATCTGATACAATCACTGCTCTACGATTCCTCCCTTAAAGATAGGGAAACTGTGGTAGTCAGGCCAAGTGACCTGCCCAGAATGAACCTAGTCTAGGTCTCTGCTGCTCGGAAACCCAAAGAGGTTCCTTTTTAAGAGACAGAGACTGGGGGCCTTAAGATGTGACTCAGGGGCAGAGCATTTGCAGAACATCGATTAAGCCCAGCACTCGGGAGGATGCACCAGAGTCAGGAGTTCAAGGTCATCCCTGGCTATGTAGGGAATTCAAGAACAGTCTGAGCTACATGATACCCTGCCTAAGGAAGAAAGGGTGAGAGGGTAGGAGACAGACAGAGGGAGATAGACATGAGCCTGACTGTGTATCTCCAGTGACCCCTGCACCATGGGGCATCATGCAAGGCAGACCCAGAGGCTCATAGAACAAGAACTGTCTTGTAGGTAACTCTACCAGCACACAGCCCTGGGAGAAGCACTTGTGGGTGGGAAGGGGTCATGCAGGGAGTGAAAAGGCTCACCTGGGAGCCACAGAGGGATCCCCGGAGGAAAAGCTGAGGATGGAAGTCGGGCGCTAACCTCACAACATCTAGATTTTAGAATGTTTTTCTCTTGCTCCCAAGCAGAGCAGGAACCTGAAGCTTGGAAGCCAGCATCCATGGCACCCCAACTCCTGTGCTAATTCTGAGTTTCAGTTGCCCCTGGAGCTCACAAGCACCCCACCCCACAGCCCAGCTCCAAGGGCAGGAAGTGAGCTCTGAGCTGCTGTAGCAGGATCAGATCCATAGCCAAATGTCTTTGGGGGAAACTGCCTTGTCCTCCCATGTCAGCGAGCCCCAAGACATGGCAGCAGCTTGGAATAAACCTAAGGACGCAGACTGCCATTAAAGCCGACTTTAGCTGAGATGCTGGAACCAGGCCAGGGCCAGGCTTTGGGTTGGGAGGAGACACCAACTATGAGGGGTCCCAGAGCAGAGATGTCCTGGCTATTCCCTGGACAGTTGTAAGTCCCTTGCCTCGCACTGCCACTGAAGACACAGGTTTGGATCTTGACAGCTCAGAGTGGTGGCTCTGTTGTAGGAGTGGACATGGTCATGGGAGGGCATCCAAGCCAAATCTGGGATCACAACCTAGAAGAGAGCCCAGAAGAGATAGACACTCCACCTGGCCAAACCCACAGCATACATCAGGGGGCTAAAAGGGTTTCCTCTGAATCTGGGGACTGATTCTGTGGGGTCCACAGGTCTCCCTAATGCCAGCCAGATGCTCTAGTCCTTCAGCCAATGGCTTTCTCTGGTCACCGGCATCCATCTTGCTACCCGGACAAAGGTCAGCAGTGTGGAGAAACTCACACTGGGGCTACCATGTGGACATGCTACCTTCACATGAATCTGAGAAGCAGGAGTCCCAGGTCCCGGCATACAGAGGAGGAAGCTAGAGTGCCCACCACAGAGCTTCCGCCCACAGCTGGGGCAACAGAAATCACTCTTCTCCCTCCATCCCAGCCCCACCACACGCCACCCAGCAGCGTTCACAGCCACAGTCCTGGCCTCTTGAACATAACGCCTGCTGTAGCCAGCAACCAGCAGAAGCCACCTCCTTGACATTTGGCCATTTTCAGCCATCTCTGGGCTCCCTCAGCTGTTGGCTTTGAACCCATCCCTGCTCTCTGCCTGTCCTTCATCCTCACTTCAACCACCCTATTTCAAAGGCATCTTTCCTAAGGGCATCCTCTAATATCCACTCCCCTTAGCGCGTGCCTGTGCATGCACGCGCGTGCGCGCGCGCGCGCGCGCGCACACACACACACACACACACACACACACACACACACGCTTCTTCTACAGGCCAGGGCTGATGTTACTACCTCCCCACAGCAGGCCCTTTGGTTCTCACTTGAGAAAGACAGAAAGAAAGAAAAAAAGAAAAAGGAGGAAGGAAGGAAAAAACTGAAAGCTGTGTTCAAACTTAGCACCAGTTAACTACCAAGAACACAAGACACGATTTCCTGTGTTTTTTCTGGTTTTTTAAAAGAGTTCCAAAAAAGTTTCCTCTACAAAACTGAGACCGAAATGGCAAAAAATGCAAATGTGGTAGCCCTGCTTTAAGCCATTATCTGCACCCAGCACAGGGAAGTCACAGAGACCCTGAGGGTCCAAAGCCTAAAGAGAGAATTTCATCAGGAGACAGGACTATTCCCTACAGAATCACCAAGACTACAGGCTCCCAGAGAGCAGACTATCTCTTGACCCTGTATGCCAAACCTGTCACTGTGCAAGGCTCAGTAGATGAGTGGGTAGATGATAGGTGAAGAGATGATGGATGGATGGATGGATGGATGGATGGATGGATGGATGAATGGATGGATGGATGAATGGGTAGATGTTTGGGTTGATGGATGGATGGTTGGGTGGATGATGGATGGATAGATGGATGATGGATGATGGATGACAGATGGATGATGGATGGTGGATGGATGATGGATGATGGATGGATGGTATGGAGAGATGGATAAGTAGATGGGTGGATGGGTGAATGAATGGGGGTAGGTGTATAACAGATGGTAGGTAGATGCATAGGTGAGTTGATGGATAGATGGATGGGTCAATGGATAGACAATTATGTGGGTGGGTGGAGAGGTGGGTGGATAGATGGATTGGTAGATGGATAACTGAGAATGGAAGGGGAGATAAATATGTGGTAGGTCAATAGATTGGGTAAATGAAGGTGTAGGTGGATAGGTGTGTCCATGGATAGGATAGTAGATGAATGGATGGATGGTTAAGTGGGAGGACATATGGATAAGTGAGAGCTGATGCTGAATGAGTGGATGGTGGATAGACAGATATGTGAGTGGGTGGATAAGTGAGTGAATGGATAAGTGTATGGATGGATGGATGAATGGGTAGATGTTTGGGGGATGGATGGATGGATGGATAGATGTTTGGGTTGATGGATGGATGGTTGGGTGGATAAATAAATGGGGAGATTTTTGGGTGGATGAATGGATGGATGATCAAGTGGATGGATGAATGGATGATCCTGTGGATGAGGTGCTAAGTGAATAGATGAGCAAGTGATAGGTGGGTTGATAGGTGGATGGATCTAGTTACAAGTGCACCTGGACCCTTTGTAATCCAACTGGCTATGGGCTACAGGCCCTGGACATACATCAGGGAATGCAAACAGAAAGAGTCTTGCCCTCCTCGAGTGTACTGTAGAGGAGACTCATTAACAAAAGAGAAAAGGCCCTACATTCAGGTGTCCTTGCCCCAGCTCTGTCAGTGTAAAGGGGGCTCTTCTGTTCTGGAGCAGAGATTTTCTCAAGGTGGCTGTTGGCAGTTGAGTCTGAAGGAGGAAGCTGTCAGCAAGCCTACCAGGGAAGGAAATAGATTCCAGGCAGAAGAAATGGTAAGAGCTGGCTCTGGGATAGCTGGAAAGGGATGTGGATCTGGGGAAAAGCAAAAGGAAGCTAGCATGGCTGGAGCCCAGCTAGCAGGAAGGAGATGGTGCTCAGGCAGAGAGCAGGCTAGGGCTCCAGAGCATCATAGGCCACGCCCCCAGAGTGTCATGGGCTATGTCATTACGGGACTTTTGGAAAAACTGTTCAGGTTAACTTGCTGAGGAGCGCTCTCAAAAACCAGTATGAAGGAGCTGCTGGAAACCCCAGGAACTGGAGGATCTACAGGGCCACAAGAAGGCCTCCTCCTTTGTTCCCTAGCAAAGCACATATCCCAAAGGCCTCTGCTGCCTCCCGTCATTGACCTGTGAACTTGAAGAATCCACTGTGGAGACCAAGGTCAGCACCCACAAAGAAGTCATCTGAACAGAGTATTCCTGACAGCCCAGCCTTCATCTGAAACCTGACATCTCATGTTTTTGTTTTATTTTATTTTTAATTTATTTTGAGACAGGGTTTCGCTGTGTGGCCCTGGTGGTCTAGAACTCACTATGTAAAACGGGCTAGCCTCTAATTCATAGAGACCTGCCTACCTCTACCTCCTGAATGTTGGGATTAAAGGCATGCCATCTCTGTGCTTGGCCTCAGCATCCTCCTTTAAACAGGAGAAAAATATCACGGAGTGCCAACTAGGAACCCTCTGCAGGATATCTCAAAAACAATCAAGACCATGCAAGCCAGGCAAAGTCTGAATAAATCACAGTCAAAGAGATGTGACCACCCATAGGATAGGGAGCATGGTGGGTCCCAGAATAGGAAAAGGGGAGAGGGGACACTTAAGTAAAAACAGAGAAGTGTGGGATTTAATTAACAAAAATGCACTAAGGTTGGTCAGTTCCCTTCAGGAGTTAGTCATGTCAGGAGGAGTGGCCACCCTGGGCGGGTCCATGACCACCTGAGTAGACACAAGATTCTATTCAAGACATGTGGCCCTAGGCTTTGGCCTCTAGTTTCCATAGATACAGAGAAGCTGAGATGGAGCTGCCAAGAGTGTCACCCCGACAAGCAAGCTTGCCTCTTCTGATCAACACAGATCCAAATGCTTGTTGCAACCCTTAGGTTGTAGCCATCCCGGGCTCTCAGTGAGCCTCTGTGGAGGTCAGTGATGACGGATACAGGAGCCTGGCTTCAGACTGTGCCACCTATTGGTCTCTGTGTGGCCTTGGACCAGTCATGTGACCCCACTGTTCCTCTGCTTCCTTGGCATTAGCACGATAACCATCTTAAGACAGTGTTGGGCAGCTAAAGGAGGTGAGCCAGATCACCTCCCGTATCAAATCAACTCATGATACGGGGCTCATGGACAAGACAGCCCAGGGGCAGCACCAGTGGAAACTCTGTAGACCAGCCTAGAAGAACCAGAGGAAGACACCCAGGCTTATGCTCAGGGTGTGAGACTGGCTAGTTCTGTTCCAGGATACTAGGTTCTGTACCAGTGTCTACAACAGATCTGCAAGAGTTTGGGGGACACCCAACCTCTCCCAGCACGGTGGCCTCTCTGAACCCATCTCCCTTCATATGTCCCACCTCCTCCTGCTCTATCCACGGGCATGAGGGAAAGTCCACAATGCAGGAGGCCAAGCAGAAGCAAGAGGAGTTCACTGTGCAGTGGGTAAGAATGGAGACCCAAGGCTGGAGTGTTCTTGTAGCTGTTTGCTGACTTAGGGGGGGCTGGGAGAACCTTGCAGAAGCCGAATGGATTGTCCCCTTATATTTCACTGGCTGATATCCAGTCACATGACCCTACTACTGTCTCAGAGATGATCAGGGTCCATAGCGGGGTGAGGATGGGACCCTCCCTGAATCACACAGAGGAAGACAGGGTGCCTAACACAGTCAGGGTTCCATGATAAGAGGCAGACAGGCTGCAGACCTATCACCAAACACAGGGCCACCTCCTGGCCAATTCCAGTGCAAGCCACTCTGTCATTTAAAACCCATCTCTGGGTCCTAATTTCTCTGTCTGAATAATAAGAGTGCTACCCTTGAAGTGGGAGGAGATGAGCTGGAGGACACCGCCTCCTGCCACAGTGTCTTCCTGATCACAACTGTGGGGACCTGCCCTGGACATCACTGGGGCATGCCACTCAGGATCGTGGGGTTCAATCCATCATGCTGAAATGAACCCATGTCCTCATGAAGTAATGGTCTAGTCAGAAGACCCTCAGGGCATTGCTACCCACTGGAGAATGATTTCAAGTAAGCGCTTGAGTCTTATTTAACAGAAGAAGGTGACCATGCGTTCTGGAACCTTCCAGCCATGTCAGAACCCATGTGGCTCACGCTCACATGCCCCTTTCCCTCACGCTGTGGTGAAGACTAGCAAGTGGCAGGCCATCATAGCGGGGCACTGTCCTCCCCCCCCCCACCCCGCCTTGGTATTTCAAAAGCGATCTGGGTGAAATGAGGCACACTGTATAGCGGGCATTTTCCTCCCACACACCTAGGGCAATCTGGGCCCTATGGCGTCATTTACACTTTCCAGCGGCAACCAGCCCTGAGGTTAAGCTTGAAAACTTGGTGGGGAGGGGGGAGAGATTTCTTGAAAAAGGCCTATGCTGCTGCCCGCACTTTTGAATGGAAACAAGTTATTGGCCATGACACCATCGTGGTCGGAGCTCACACCCCGAGAAAGGAAACACTGTCACCTCGAACTTGAGAGTGAGGAAGACCCTAGAACAAAAAGACAGAAAATGGCAGCAAACCCTGCACCAGCCAGGCCACGAACACTGGTAACTGGGCACTTGCTATATAGAGCCCCGTCTGGGCCGCCCCCACAGCTGGGAACTCAGCAGGACAGACCAGACGAGAGCTGCCATTATGGACAGCCAGGCTGGCAGAAGGAAGTGGCTTTTTCAGCCGGCTGCCCCGAGGCAGCTGATAGCAAGAAACCCAACCAAGAAAAGTGCAGGGCTATTTTCAACCTTGGGGTTTCCACCCCAATGTCCCCAAGTACTGAAGGCAGTGTGGCTCCCCTGTAAGAAAGCCAGGCGACTGATGAAAGAGGAGCAGCTATAGGGAAGTTGAATCTGGAGGAAAAGGGGCACGGTACAACCCACCGTGAAATACAGGACCTCTCTTCCCCTTCCTGGGAGTCCTGGGTGTCTCTGCTGAACTCCAAGGTTCTGTGCAACTGTCCTAGGGCTGTGGGACAAACAGGACAAAACAGCACACATTCCCTTACAGTCCTCAAGGTCAGAATCACAAGGTGACACAGCAGTTCCTTCTAGAACCTTCTGTTTCCCTGCCATTCTCAGCTTCCAGAGTCCCCTCATTCCTTAGCTCATGGTCTGGCTTCCCTCACAGCCTGACTAAATCCTGTTCTGTGGTGTTAGGTGTCTTCTCCGGCTCTGATCTCTATGTCCCCTCTCCATAGACTCTGACTCAGCACTGGGACATCAGCCCCTATGGATAATCGAGGGTCTTCCATCGTAAGATTCTTGGCTTGTTCACAGGGCTCCGGCAACAGTCGCTTTGTTCTGACCTCAGGATCTCTAACCTGCTTTGTCCAACAGCTCACTCCAGACAGAGGCAGGGGCATTGCAGAGATTGAGAGACCCCTGCAGAAGCCACAGGCAGGTAGGAAAGGGGCATCTAGGGCATCTGAGACACTGATTCTTCTCCCCCAAAGCTGGCCAAGGAGCTGCCGTGGGGATCTCTTGTGTCCCTTTGGAGATTCGGGCAATTTTTAAGTTTCCATTTTTGTATACTCCAGACAAAAGCAAAGCAGGGGGTATTATAGTCACCAGACCCTCAGTGCAAGGGTATCACCCCTAAGGCTTTGAGTTCAGTCCCACTCAGTAACACAGCTCCAAGTCAGAATTCAGCCCTCCACTTGAACATGCTGGAGGGACCAGGAGGAGCCTGCTCACTGGGCAGCATCCACAAAAGCTGTTCCTTCCCCACGTCTCGTCACAAGTGATCCTAGACCCTGAGATTCTGCCCTTCCTCTCCTCTCCTGCCTCTCTCCTTCCACCAAGTAGGAAAGACTGACGGAAAGCACACTATTTCAGCGGTCTCCAGGGAGGTGGTCACAGTGACACCTCCTTCGGGGTGTGAGAGTCCATCTGACCGCTAAGAAACGGTGGAATGGCCTTCATGCTCCCACCGCTTGCCAGGAGAAGATCGAAAGGGAGTCTCCCTTCTCTCAGCAGCTCTGGGCCATCCTTGAATCCCTTCTTCACATCACAGCTCTATGGGGATCAAGGCAGCCTGGCCACTAGGCTAGCTGAGACCCTGTGTAAGTAAGCTTCACGAGAGAAGTTTAATCATCTCGTGTGTGTGTGTGTATGTATGTAAAATATACTGTTTATAGCTACAGCTTTCAGAAGCAATCACATATCATCTACAATTAAATCAGTGTCCATAACTAAAGGGAACCATATAATTCTACACACTCATGCATTGCTTTAGCAATTCTAACAATTGAGTATTTATTATTCCATTATTATTGCTTTGCTTTGCTTTGGTTTCTTGAGACAGTGTTTCACTGTGTGGCCCTGGATGGTCTGGAACTCACCATCCTCCTGCCTCAGCCTCACAAATGCTTGGAAGACAGGAATCCAGCACCTCACCCTACCAACAATTACATACTGATGTAGCTGACTGACACACATACTTGAACCACTGGCGTTACAGTTCATTGACAGGAACTATTTAATATTTATAGTGCGACTATTTAATTACGCAGCTTAATCACAAATGAGCGATAAATGGAAATGCACTTTTGGTCAGGGGCGGGATATTTACTGAGCGGCAGGTCATTTGATCCTCAGTGTATGATGCCGAATCCCTCTTACTGATGAGGAAACCCAGAGTTGGGAGCATGAGCAGTTGGTGAGCTTGGAGTGGTTGAAACCCTAGTCTGTCCTGTGGCTACACATTCTCCCCCCACTCTCCACCAGCCTAACCAAGTTCTCATACAGCAAGCAGGTGCACCCTGGCCTTGCCCCAACCCACCCAACTCCTCCCTTTTTGTCTCTGAGGTTGGTGTCTTATGTGGGCAGTAAAAGAGAAAACAGAACACTTGCTCCCCAGTGGATCCTGCTCTGGGGTCAAAGGCCTTGCACAGAGGCTCCTCCCTCTTAGCTTCACATCAGCCAAGCATGGGCCCCTGCCTCACTTTCCACAGCTGTGACTAACAGGCCTTGTCTCTGAGGGATTCCATGAGAGCAGAGGTGGCGTGCATTGCCTCGGTGACAGGATGTGCTAGGCTGTATCTGCCCATCTGAACTCACAGCCCAAGCCCTCCTGAGCTTGCAACCTGTGCCCACCTGAACTAGCAGCCCGTGCCCACCTGCAGTGGGGGCTTTGCTCTCAGTTTCTAATGCAATGGCTTCTGGGCTGGATGCAGCCTCAGTGAGGGCCATGCTGAACTTGTGTCCAGCATGAGTGTGTGCATGGAAATGGAAGGTCAAAGTTCATCGCTATGACTGGTAACCGTCCCCCTAATACTTCCAGAAGCCTCCAGAAGGGTGCTATCAGTGCAATATCCTTCCTCCATGCCTTCCCACACTTAACACCATCTGGGCTCACTAAAACCCAAACAGGCCTCTGATTGATCAGTATCCATGGTCCGCTGCACTCTCCAGTATCTTCTGTGTAATAGCCCCATTGTTCCGTTCTCCAGACCTTTCTGCCATTGTCTTGGGAACCAAAAATAAAATTCTTAAAATTTCAGTCCACTATTCCATTATTTCTTTAAAATTCCTTCTTAAAGAATCCTCAAAGCTGCCAGGCGGTGGTGGCACACGCCTTTAATCCCAGCACTCAGGAGGCAGAGGCAGAGGCAGAGACAGGCAGATCTCTGTGAGTTCAAGACCAGCCTGGTCTGCAGAGCAAGTTCCAGGACAGGCTCCAAGGCTACACAGAGAAACCCTGTCTCAAAAAAAAAATCTTCAAAGTCATAGTGACTAATGCCTATGCTCCCCTCACTCAGGAGGCTGAGGCAGGAGGATTGCAATGAGTTCAAAGTCTGGGCTACAGAGTCAGGTGTTGTCTCAATTTTTTTAATCATTTTTTTTAAAATCCTGGAATCTAATAAAAATTATATTCAAGAGTGTTTTTTTTCTAAAATAAAGGAACAGATATCACTTTTATGAAAGAGTAATTTACTTTAATAAAGAATAAGATCAATACTTTTTCAATGGATACAAAAATAAATATTTGGATTACAGATTCGTGCGCTAGCACTCACGGAGGCAGGAGGTGACATGTGACACATTGTGACATGTGGCCAGCAGACAGTCCTGGCTTCAGAAGAGATGTTCCTGGCTTTGGCCGAGGGGGAGAAGCAAGCCCCAGGTTCTGTTCGCAGGTGGCACACACTCTGGGGACGGTGTCTGTTGAGCTGGCCCACCTCAGCCACCTCCACACAACAGCCATGAAGTTCTCTGTGTTCTTTGGCTTTTCTGGTTGCAAGGCGGGGCCTGCAGAGCCCCTCAGCCCTCATACTTTCCCCCACTTCTCAGAACTACAGTCAACAGGTAAAGCTTCCCCTGCCCTTCACTGTGGAATGCTGAGCACATTAGGAGGGACCCAGGCTGGTTACAAAGGAGAACAGATCCAGGAGGTCTCTCCTGTCTCCAGACAAGAGTGGAAGGAAGAGGATGCTCCCTTCCAATGAGCTTGGCATCGGCACCTGCTGTGCACCGATAGCTGAACTAAATCCTTGGCAGTGGCTCACTCCTACAGGAAGCGGCCCTGGAGGCGTTCCTGCGGCCCCACAGCCAGTGATTTAAATTACTTAGATACTAGACAGGATGGCCAGATTGAGGGCACAAACGGGCCTCTGTCACAGAGCCGTGCACTAAGTTTTTCACCCTGGCTTCTACTCAGCATGCTACAGCTGGGCATTCTGCCCTGTGCTGTGTAGGATATGTACCTTTCTCTGGTATGTGGGTGGGCACCTCTAAGCCTAGAGTGCAATTTGGACATTGCTTTTCACTGGGCCTTAGGGCTATATGTGGAGTGGGACAACGGAAGGGTGAGATGCCTATGGACGGGTCCTCTCCACAGTTCCTGGTCCTACCATGCCCCACGCAAACCCCCACCAGCTGACACAGAGTCATGGGAATTGATGAGCCACAACGAAAATTCATATGAAACCCACAAGCAGTATCTACACTCCTATTTATAATCTGCCCTTTACAGGAAAGGTCCAAAGTGATTGACAGCAGGCATACAATACAAATATTGTTTAAAAAGTGAAAACCATTTAGACAGGAGACAGAGGTTACCTGGGACCACCTCATTACAGAAGCTTTTTGAGAAAAAAAAATGTATCAACTTACTTTCTCAGCCTTCTGGCCAAAAACTAAAAGAAAAGGGCCGAATAGTAAAAAGATGCATTGTATACGATCAAGCAGAAGAAGTCACAAATCTCTACCTTCAGTCAGAGGACAAAGATGGCTCTATTGGCAGACTGACTTACTGTCAAAGGGACTCCAACATGCAGAAAGAATAGCCATTAATGGTAAAGGAAAAAACTCATTTAAAAAAATGTTTTAATCGCAGGGTTCTGGCCACAGCCCCTGCAAGCTTCCAGCATCTGCCTGAGCAGGAGCGTGTCCATAGCTGGGCTTCTTGAGGCCCCACGGGGGACACTGCCCACCCTAGTCAGGGGGGTTCACATCCTTCATAATCCTGTCACTCAAAGAATTGTGACACTTGAGTCTCGGGCAAGGTGGGATGCCCGGAAAGAGGCTTAGACGGTGATCTGTTGATTTTCCCGGAAAAAGGGTCTCTGATGTGAGGCACAAATATCTGGAAACATCCGGAAGGTCTGGTCTAGCTGGGGCTCCTCCAGGGCTGGCATCAGGGAGCCAGCACCACAGGTCTTGCCTGCTTCCTCCATCATCTGCCTGGCATACAGCTGCTCCACCTGCAAGGGCCGTGTGCCAAGTCAGAAGAGAGGTGGGAGGAGAATCAGGGCCTTCCTCCACCACAGTCCTCCGAGCCCCTCAGTGACGAGAAGGGGCTGGGCAGGCAGTACTCCTCACATTGCTCAAATAAGGGCTCAAATCGGTCGCTTAGACCTTAGGGCCACTGGACAGGTGAAGATTTTCTGAAGAGGGAGGAACAGGGGAAGGGAGGAAAGGAGAAGAAAGGAAACACAGACAAAGAGAGCCCCAACCCGGGAAGACAGAACACAGAGGTGGCGGGAACTCTTTGCAGTCTGGTTCGCCCACCTCTGCCCTGGTCACACAGGTGGAATATTCAGTCCTTGCTGTCTCTATTATACCCTGGGATAAAGTTGGTCCCATATAAATGAGGGTGAGGCTACCTGGGCACGAGACAGAAGCCGCTAACTCTCACCTGCACTAGGATGAGCTTGGAGCGCAAGGGCGCTGTGTCCGGAAACTCCTCCCCGAAGCACAGCACCACCCTGCTGTCGGGAAGGCGACTCTGCGAGGCGTAGAACTGCTGCATTTCTGGAAGAACACAGAAACCAGTGAGCCTCTGAGCTGTAGTCAGGGTCCGGGGTGGGCTGCAGCACTTGAAAGGGAACCACATGCAGCCCACAAGCTGAGGACTGGACACACAATCACGCCACCTCCCCAGGGACCCTGCCAAGGTCTTGGCTGAGGCCCTGGACTCTGTGTTTCTAAGCAGCTTCCAGGCTAGGGAACAACCACACGCTTCATTAGCTCCACACTCTGAAAGGAAAGGCTCCAGCTCTAATATCCTGTCTACCCAAGGGAAACTGAGGCAAGGACCCCTGGGCTGCTCAGGGAGACTGTGCAGGTCAGGCTTCAAAGGGTTCCCCAGCTATACCATCGCCAAAGCCCTCAACCCCTGAGGAGTGAATTTAGTCCGTGATGCAGAAGGCACAGGGTCAGAGGTGGGTGTGAACTCTAAGGCAAGGGCAGCCAGATGACTCAGTACTGACCTCTGAAGAACTGGTTGGTGTCAAAGACCTGCACCACCTCATCCCGCTCCAGCTTGTTGGGCCTGCCCTTGGACACCACCGCGTTGCCGCTGCAGAACACACGGCCCTGGCACAGGCGCTTCACAAACACACCCTTGCGGTTGCTGTGCAGGAGCACACCACGCTCCAGGTGCCCAAACAACTTCCGGGTCACCTGCCTCTGCCGCTCACTGGGGATGATGTCAGCTGTTGGGAAGCACACCAGCTCCAGGCCGTCCGGCCCATACATCTTGGGAAGGCCCGGCTGGCTCAGGGATAGGCGGCAGCCCTCAGGGCAGGTGGTAGTAGCCTGGCCCACGTGTTTGCCCCCATAGTAGAAGCTGATCAGCATCTGGGAGAAGGCTGTTGGGGGATGAGAACACAGGGCAGTCAGGGGCCTGGGAAGAGAGGGAGCCCCAGGCCCTCCTTTCCAAAGGCCCAGAGTCTTTTTCCCCTTCCAAGTGGTGTTTGCTTATGATCCCAGCACCTGAGTGACAGAGAAAGGCCAATCCTAAGGCTGACTGGCCAGCCAGTCTCTCCTACTTGGTAAGATCCAAGCCAGTGGGGGAGTCCCTGTCTCAAAAAATAAGATGGATGGTATCCAAGAAATGATACCTAAGACCAGCCTCTGGCCTACACACACACACACACACACATACACACACACAGACATGCATTCATGCACACACACACATGAACCTGTATTCATGCACACACACACACACGAACACGCATTCATGCACACACACATTTATATTCACATGCATCTGCACACACAGGAACACACACATGTGAACTTTTACACATGATCTAGGAAGACCTGGGAACTGTGCCAAGTTCAGGCCATTTAGGCATTGCCTGTGTAATGTCCCATGAAGTGCCCTGTGGCTCTGCTTCCCTTGTCACCCTGGACTCGGTGGCCTTTATTCAAGATGGGAAGGCACACCACCTATGAAGGTGTGACCATCACAATACCATCTTCCCAACACACGGTGACCTGGGAGTCCCTGGATTCGGGTGGAAACCTCTGCAAAACCCTGCACACAGCCTGTCCTCCAGACGTGCTCTGTCTGGGAGCTACCCAGGGGGGAACTGTGACAGACAGGCTACACCTCCACCATCCCTTCACTCTGTCACCTCAAGAACTAGAGTGCCATTCAGAGCAGGGACGACTGCCTCACACATGCAAGGTCCTGGGTTACATCCTCAGCACCACAAGTGCAAACCAATCAATAAACAGAATTTAAAAGAAAGAGAAGAACTTCAGTTTGGCACTAACAGACCATAATAATCCCAACTATCTAACTTGAGCCATGAGGCTGGAAATTTATCAGCGCTATATTTTGCTTTCGTTGGCTTTGGTTGGCTTCAGCCTCTGGCTTCCTGTATAAGAGGTGTTGCTGGTGTCCTCTTACAGGCAAGAGCAGCAGCATTCCAGATAAACTTAAGAGTGAAGAGACAAGAAACATACACCGCAGAGGGCCCAGCAGGCCCTGAATGACAGCCAGCGTGGAGGTGGGGCTCCAATGCTGGGAGCTAGACAAACCCTGAGCTACTGTAGGAATAAAGAGAAGAGCCCAGAGCTAAGGGCTGGAGATGCTCTGTAGCTGCTCTAAACAGAGTTTTCTTTCCACCAACAGCAGCCTGAGGAGTCCTCGGCTTCTCAGCAGCCCAGGCTTCCCTCTGGAGCCACAGAAACTGACAGCTCCCCAAACCTATAGTGTCCTGGAGCTGTGCGGTCACCAGCAGCACCGCTGGGAGGGCCTGTGTGAGTAACACACGCCGCTGGGGCCAACACTGCTGTGCATCTGGAACACTCGGACCCTTCCCTAGGGTCTATCCGCTAGAGCGCCCACCACTGTCCAAAGATTCTTGTCATCCCCTGCTGCCGCGACATCGTGTTCTAGAGTCACCCGAGGAAAGCCAGCTGTTTGGGTTCAGGTCATCAAGCTCACATTTGGGGAAACTGAGGGCAAAATCGACCTGGTCAGCAATTCAGTGGTAGTACCAGTGCACCTACGCCTCGCTCCTTGCACTCCCCACCAGCCAGGTGAGGACCCTCTGTGTCTGCATCACCAACAAACTGACACATTCCCTCTGCACCCTGGGACAACTGAGGACTTCATTCTGAGTGAATGGAGACTCGGCATTGCATCTGCCTCTTACACTGTGCCCTGTGCCCACACTATGCCTTGTGCCCACACTGTGCCCTGTGACCACACTGTTCCTGTTCCCGCACTGTGCCCTGTGCCCAGTACATGCCCTGTGCTCATGTTAAGCCCACATTGTGAACTTCACCCTGTCATCTCAGAGGAATTTCGGAACCAGAACCCCTCAACACACCCAGGAACAGCAAAATGTCTCAGAGATGCGCCAGCAAGACTGGCTCAGCAAACCCACGCTATAGCATCCTGAGCTTGGAGAAAGGACAGGTGGACGGAGCATAGGTGCCAAGCTGCCACACCTCACAAGTGACAAGTGCAGACCCAGAGGAGAAGCGGGTGACCGGCGTTCTCCATGCTGAGATGCAAGTCTTCACCCCACCACTGAGATTCTAAGAATCTGGACACAGTCTAAGCCTGCTTTAAATGCATCCACCGAGGACACTAGCAGCTCACCCCACATGTGATCCCAGGCCCACCACTAATATCCTAAAATCAGGATTGGCACTATCACCATTAGCATCACCATCATCTCCACCATCAGCACCACCAGCATCACCTTCAGCATGGAATTCCGGCACCATTTCCTTACAACTGTGTGACTTGAGGCAAGTGGCTTCACCCCGCTATCTGCTTTTCATCAACAAGGTAGAGATGGCAACAGCACCAGCTTTGTGGGGGCTTTTGTGTGACCACATGAGCCGGGGAAACAGGACAATATATGGTCTACAAATAAGCCCTCTGAGACTGTGCACCACAAACCCTGGTCTGCGGGGATTCTGAGGGGCGCTGAGTCAGGGGCTTTGGGCCCATCCACACACTGGATCCCTGCTGTGTGTTACTGGTCACTGCAACAGTTTTGTAGATGAGGAATGGAGGCTGAAGAGGCGAAGGTGCAGTCCCTGCCAGCCTAACTGTTCTGTGGGGGAGCCTGGTCTTGCTCTCCACAGCAGGCTGGCTCTGGCTCACTCTGAAACGCTAAGACATGCCAAAAAAGCCTCGCTGTTTAATCCGTTCATTGACTATACACAGACTGGGAAACAAGCTGGCAGCCTCAAGAGAGCTGGCAGCAGGGTGGCACCGAGACATACTCGGGGGTGGATGGCAAATAAAGAGCGGCAGCTCATGTCCTAGCACTTCAGAGCCTGAGGCAAGAGGGCTGTGAGTTCATAACTATCCCGGGCTACACATTGAGACTGTCTCAGAAAAACAGTTAAGTTTTAAAATCCAGACCTCTGAATTTATCTGATAAATAGGAAGTCCATAGAACACTGGTTACCCACAGAGAGGCAGTTACCATGGGGCAGTCCTAGGCCAAGGCTAGTGTAACATTCTCCCTCATTCCCTGCCATTCCTCCCCACCCATCTCCCTCTCTGTCACCTCTGTAGTCAGAAAACCAGGAGCCCTGGCTGTGGCTTATTTACAGAGGCAGGGTGTGTGACCTGGGTTCTGGAAGTGGAGCTCCGAGCAGTGGTGGGGACTCCTTGCTTTCCTCACATCTGCTGAGACAGCTCTACAAGGCTCAAGGACACTTCCTCCTCACGGCCTAACTTTACTGCTCACTCAGTTGGTCACAGGTCTGGGCCAGGCAACGTGGCCCCCAGAATGCATTGGTCAGCAGATTCCCAGGGCCACAGCCCAAGACTGACAAGGTCAAAGGCTGAGCCCATTAACCCAGGCCTCCTGTGGGGGGGGGGGGGTGAAGGGGCCTTGAGAATAGGCTAGGAGGCAAATGCTTTCTGAAACTTGGAGGAGCTAGGGTCTCTATCTACAGCCAGGTCTCAACCCCAACACGCAGGCTGGCACTAGATAGAGCATCATTTCCTTTGTATTTTTCTTACTTGCTGGGCACCTGCCTCTGCCCTCATCATGGCCCCCAGGGCATGCTTCTGCCTGAGCTCCTCTGAGTCTGCCATGAAACCAGACAACACCATGGCTCCTGGGAATGAATAGTGATGCCAGCAGTCCCACTGCAGGCGGCAGTGAAGATGGAACACCAGGATAGATCCCTGCTCTGGGGCCTATCAGACTCACCACCCAGGACCTATGAAATGGCAAATAACCTATCTCCATAACCTAGAGGAAGTTGGAGTCAAGGGTAGAAAAGGGCCCACAAGAGTGTCAGCCTTAACCCTGGCACCCAAAATTGTACTGTAAATACCACCCACCACCATCAGCACCATCACTATCAGAATCATCAGCATGGCTATTATCACCATTATCAGAACTATTAGCTCCAGCACCACCACCATCAGTACTATCGGGACCATTATCACCACCACCGTTACTATCACCATCACCACCATCACCATCAACATCACCGTCACTATCACCATCAGCACCATCAGCATCACCATCAGTACCATACCCAACAGCATCATCAGCAACATCACCACCGACATCATCGGCGCCAGTACCACCAGTCTCAGCAGCATTAGTGCCATGTTACCAACAAAAACAACCCCCGTGGGAACAGCTTTTCTCTGGAAATACCTCTTGCCTTAAGAAACTGAACTTTTGCAGTTAGCCTGGCCCTGAAACCAGGTTAATAATTTGCCTTTGAGACCATTCACAGTTTTGTCGCCATCTGTCTTCCTACTGTGTTCTCTGCCCACTTAACCTGCCTTTAAGAAAACAATGTAACCAATCTTACTATGCCTTGGATTTCCCATGCAATGAGCTTTTAAAACCCAAGATAAATAGTATTCTCCCATGCCCATGCCAGAATAGTGTGAGTGAGTGAGTGTGTGTGTGTGTGTGTGTACATGTATGCATGCATGTGTGCATACTATGGTAGTCATTTGCTGAAAGCAGCCCATAGATTAAAACCAACCCTAAACAAAACAAATATCCTATAAATGTTAGAAGCAACATGAGGATAAAAATTAATAACGTATCAGCTGGGCAGTGGTGGCACATGCCTTTAATCCCAGAACTCAGAAGTCAGAGGCAGGTGAATATCTGTGAGTTTGAGGCCAGCCTGGTGTACAAGAGCTAGTTCCTGGGCAGGCTCAACAGCTACAGCAAAACCTTGTCTCAACCCCCTCTGCCCCCCCCAAAAAACAAAAATTAATCAGCTATTCTGGATCAGCTGGGGTCAGCAAAGTAACTTCTTCCCTTATAAAACTCTGCTCAAGATCTCTGTTAAAAAAATAATTCCCCAGTCTTTTCACACACTGTGCTAAATAAACACAGAGCAAAGCACTTTAGTAGGATCACAGAGACATCAGACCCACACAACAAAGTAACACTGACCCAAAGACAACAAGACAGTCAGAAGACACAAGGAGAGAGGTAAAGAATTCAAAGATACAATCTACATCACCATTAGCATCTGCACCAGCATCATCACCATTAGTATCATCTGCATCATCACCATCACCATCACTGCATCATCATCACCATTAGTATCATCTGCATCATCACCATCATCATCACTTCATCATTATCACCATCAGTATCATCTTCATTATCACCATCACTGCATCATTATCACCATCAGTATCATCTGCATCATCACCACCATCAGCATCACTGCATCATCATCACCATCAGTATCATCTGCATCATCACCACAAGCATCACTGCATCATCATCACCATCATCAGTATCATTTGCATTGCATCATCATCAGTATCATTTGCATCACCATCAGTATCATCTGCAAAGCAGGCTACATTATCTTCTGCACTGCTGCTTCTGAAGACCCTCTGGACCAACTGTGGCTACCTCAGAAAGATATTCAGCAAATCTGGGCCACTTGTCTGTTCCCAAAACCACATAGAATGAAGAGAAAAAAACAGTCCTCGAAGCCTACCCCCAGGCCACACTTGTCCATAGAACCTCATGACCCTACCCAGGTCATGAGACTGTTTTCAAACATAGCCTGTACCATGCCCACCCACCCAGAACACCCTAGTACCTGAATGATGTGTGTCATAGGCAGCATACCCGGTCACCAGTGGCAGGCCTGTAGGCAGAGAATAGAAAGTATAATCCCACCTGGTTCTGTGAACATCCCTGGGGTATGGATGGGACACTAATAATGCTGGTGTTGATGCTGATGGGCAGATCCCACTCTATGTGAGCTCTCGGGCTCACAAACACAGAAATCCACCAGGATAAAGTGTTTCCTTGGTGCTCTGGGATCCTGTCCTTGTGCCAGAAATCCACAGGACCATGTTCCCTTCCTACCAAAATGTCACTGGACTGTATACAACAACAGGGCTTATCTCACAGGGGAGCCTGGGGTCCCAGGCAGCTTTCCCAAAAACATCTCTGAACACTGGACCCCTTGCAAGACAATACTCACGGCCTGGAAACCTCATAGGCCTCCAGGGCCAGCTAAGACATCCTGGCAGCTCCTGTCTTAGCAGGAAAGAGGTAAAAGAGGAAACCAACGTGCCTGTGAGCCAAAAAAATTGCTCACACACTATAGCAGGGGCCCCGGTGAATGGCCCTCTAAACGTCTACAGCCTGAATGTACCCACAAGATGCTAACAAAAGGGTGAAGCCCCCTTATTTAACTTTCTAATTCCTTTGGCACCGCCAAGACATATAACTGCCCATCGTGGTTCCAAGCTATTGCCCTGACTGGGCTCCCTTCTCTCCAGAAGTCCTGGGTCTCTCAGGGTCTGGGAGTGTCCTGATCATCTGAATGGAACAGTGAACCTATGTGAGCCGGGAAGGAGAAGCAGGGTGGCTGAGAGCTGGGGCCTCCCTTGAGTCTTGGGGATGTTGGCAGACTCCTCCTCTCAACTTCCTGGGGGTATGGGAGGAGAGTGGCCATGCATAACCACCTATTATAGACCAAGATATTTGTGCCTTCCTGGGAGGTTGCACCTGGCTAACTCAGCTCATGGCTGTGATTTTTTCACCTATCTGGACTTAGTAACCTTCCACAGGACATAGGGCCTAACAGTGACAAGTACCCCCAACCATAACACGAAGTACCTAATGGCTGGCAGTGCTGGCCACACACACTCACCTGCATTGGGCTGCTGGACCCACCAGTCAGGAAGGACCTGGCTCCTGCCGGGCTCTGGTGGGGATGGGCTCCTTTTGGTCAGACCCATGTACTCATCCACAGAAGGCTATAGGGCCAGGTGACAGAAAATAACCATTGAGTCACGGGTCTCCAGCACAGTCTTCCCCAAAATCCATGCTTGTAAAACCCAATATCAGATACGCAACGAAAGCCACAAAATCTGTCACCTTTATCTCATGAGACAGAACCTGACCTTCACTTTGCAATTCATTAGACCCTAGACTACAAGCCCAGCAGCTGACAGTCTAACCAAGCTTGTCAAGGCTATGAAAAAGCTCACTGATCTTTTGATGCCAGGAGACATGGCCCAGCTCTAGGGCAACCAGTACAGTGACGCTGAATGAATCCTACGGTGAAGTGAGACCCTCACTCAGAGAGTCACATCCAATTACAAGAGGTCCTAAACCTCCTTCGCTTGTGACCCTAGTGTGTCATCATATTCATCTAATTGTTCAGTGAGTTGGCCAAAAAAAAAAAAAAAAAGATACTGAAAACAGGACACAGGACCAAGACCACCTAGAACGTCACAACCGCCATTTGCCAAAAAGCTGGGCCACACGAGGCAGGTGTTGTTGGCTGTCTGCACTATCCCACGGCCAAGCTACAGGGTGCACAGCTGATGACCCATTGCTAACAACAATCTTGGTTTTGTTTCTCTGACGTCATGGTGCTGGGGATGGAAGGCAGGACTTTATGCACACGAGGCAAGCGCTCTACCACTGAGCTACATCCCCAGTATCTTTTCCCTTTTGGTTTCAAGACAGGGTCTCATGGGAGTTTCCCACCTTGAAGTCATTCTGCAGCTCAGACAGGCCTTAAAACTTGCTATCCTCCAGCCTCAGCCGCCTGAGTAGCTGAGATGACAGGTCTGGGTCACCTGTCATCTAAAATGCCCTCCTCTTCCTTTACATGAGCTGAATAGGGTCGTTAGCTATGAAAGCCCCACCTTGTGCAGACATTTAAAATATGATAGAGATGCTAAAAAGAGACACACAAAAGGCCATCTGTTTAACTTAAAGAGACCCCATTGCACCTTCAATTACAGGCTACCAACCATGCATGCATCATCAGTGGATTATTTTAAGATCTTGGTTTCGTGTGTGCTGTTAGGAACTAGACCTTAGGCTTCATGCACCACAGGTGAGCGCTGGGTCACTAGCTAGTCCCCAGTCCAATTGGTGGATCCAAAGGGTCTCAGTCATCCAATTCCAGTGGCCATTCAGGAATAAACTTTGTAGGTTAAAAAGCAAGCCATATAGTTGCCAAGAGGGCCAATAGGATGACCAGGAGTGATGGAGAAGATCATGCTCCATCCTGGAAGCCGGCTGAGAAGCAAGGCTAAGACCACATTGTGACGTTTCAAATCTGCTATTCAACATGTTTAAGTAAGCTTGGAGCTTAAGAAAGCTTTGCCGGAGGCTCACAGGAGAAGACAGGACATACAGGACCTGACCAGGACAGGGAGGCTGGCCTAGGGAGGTGGCCAAGGAGTCCTTCACTCTGCCTCCTCAGCTAGAATTGTCACTTTCCTAGAGGGCCTGAGGCGCTCAATGCCTGTGAGGGGTAAAAGTGATGTCTGTCCCTCCCTGGAAGGTGTTTGGGAAGTCACACTCACCTCCTTGATTAGCTCATCGATTTCAGAGCGACCACACTCCATCTCCGTGACATCGCTCATGCAGCCTGCAGGCACCACGCCCAGCTTGCCTATGGGAAAGGGGATGGACACCATGACCCAGGGCGGCCAAGCACTGCAACCTTTTATAAAATGCTGAGTTAAGGAAACAGAGGTGGTAAGCGTCCTCCCTGGCTTTGACCAGCAGCTGCTAGAAGGTTTGGGAAAGACTCAACCGTGCCTTCTCATGGCCTGGTCATCTGATCAGCTAGGTCAAAAGAGAGAAGTGGGTGCTGGGGGGGGGTTGTAAACACAAGGCTTTTAAAGGACAAGGCTCAGACTCTGGCTTCTTCCTCCTATCTGAGCCTTGCCTGGTACGTTTTATACGAGACATTCACTGCCTACATATTGAAGATAAGTTTGCTAGTCTGGGTATTTGAAAACATTTAGAGATTTACTGGAGAATATGCTGGCAGATGGGGAGCCAGATGGCAGAAAATCTTTGTCCCCTGCAAATATACATGTCTGCACACTTCTACCACATGGCAAAGTCACATCTGTGTCCTGTTTCACAGCCCCCACCTGCCTCCTGGGGGCCCAAAGCTTTATCTGCTGGCATCTGAGCCCAGGTGGCTTCTCACCCACTTTGCTCCTCTTCCCTGATCAGCATTTGCCTTAGAAGATTAGCATCTATGAGATAGGGCATGAGCAACAAAGCCCAGGCTCCCCACTCCCAGGGACCTGTGCAATCTCCCTACCACTTCACCCAGTGTAGGGGACCACTTCACCCAATGTAGGGGCTCACTCAGAAGCCACTGCTGGCGCAAGAAGAAAGCAAGAAGCTCCCCCGCCCCCTCCCCCCAGAGAGGCTGGCAAATCACTCAGGTTCATAGTACAGTGTACCAGGACAAATGCTACGCAAATGCTGTGTTCCTCTGCTCAGGAGCCTGCTGAGCCTTCACCCCCAACACTGCAGGTGATGGGGCTCCACCCGTGCTATAAACAAGTCAGGGCCATCTACCAGGTCAAGCCCGGCTGAGCCTGGAGGAGCAGGGCGCTGAGAGAAACTTCCCTATTGCTTCGAATCGTTTTGAAGACACACAGTCTAGAGTCGGGAGTAATTAAGGCTGTTGGACCTTCCAGAGGCTGCGCAGAATGAACCAGGCCCTGGGAGCCATAAGGCTCTTCCAAGGAAGGTCGCTGAATAAGCCTTGCCACGGTCACCTATTAGGACTCTGAGTCAATGCAACCAGGTGTCCATCTGCAGGTGACTAAGCTACAAATGACCAGGTCACACAACACTGCCAACCACGGTGCCACCACCTGCACCCGTCAAGCATCAGTTGGGTCAGCTTCCTCTTTGGGGGATTTTTGTTTGGTTTTGTTTTGCTTTTGAGACAGAGTCTCACTCTGCAGGCCAGGCTGGCTTTCATGCAATCCTCCTACCTTGGCCGCCTGAGTCCTGGGATCATATACACATACCAACACACTTCCTACCCCTAACAGACTAGACATGTCACATCTAGTATTTCATATTCTCCGACAGGCTTTGTCACCATGTCAGCTTCCTGGTGGGTGCCAGACAGTCTGATACCGGCTCTCTGTCTATATGTTTGAGTTCTGATTTTTACTTTTTAAAAAATTGTATGCCTGATGTTCAGTACCTCCCACCGACACGTGAGGACAAAGCCAGAATTTATGTCCAGCCCTAAGAACTGTTGCAAGGTTTCGGCTATTAGCAGACTGCCTGTAAGTTTCCAAAGAAGAAGTGAAGTCACAACTCCACAAGATTCTTTACGCCTATGTGGAGTGGCTGTGAAAACCAAAGCTTTCAAAGACCCTCACAGACTCACGGTGGAGATTAAACAGCTCTGATTCCACACAGAACGCGGGTTTAAAAGGATTCTGAGGTTAGCACTGAGGTCGACACACTCTGATTGATTAGTGATGTCTCACCAGAGCACAGGCACACACTTCTGAGGTTAGCACTGATTCTGATTGATTGGTGATGTCTCACCAGAGCACAGGCACACACTGTGTGGCAGGTTTCCGCTGCCCCTGCTGTCATCCCTTTACAAGTGCTGTAAGGATTTTACTGCTGGAAGGGACCTCAGGAATGATGTGATCCCCGACAGCAGTCACACACTGAGACCATCAGTGAGGTCATTGCTGCTGTCTTGTCTAACTGGAGAACTCTTCACTCAACCTTAGCCCACACTTTCCTCCCCACTAGATAGACCTTCCCCGGCCTCCTCTGTAAACTTCTCGACAGCAAAAAGGAATTCTGCATCCCATGCTCTGCTACGGCAGACTATTCGGGGGAGGGTACACCAAGCTCCGGGGGCTCTGCCGGGTTCCCGCTCTGACTATGACCCAGAGTGCTCTGAGCCTTGACCCAGGCTACCCTTCCCTGCCTCCACATGGCCACTCCCTCGGCAGGAAGCTGCCACTTGACAGCACATGGCGTGTGAGATCAGCAGACCAGCTCTCTGGGTCTGCTTACAAAAGAGAGAACAACTTTGTTTAGCTAAAGCAGGCACCCAAACCCTGTGGGTGGCACGCCTGCTCTGTGGAGGCCAAAGGCTAATGGGGCAGAAGAGGGAAGGTGAGGGAGGGTCCTGGAAGGCTTCCTGGCCCCAGCAGATAGTTACATTTTTGCTCTTCCTCCGGGACAATTCGGTAAACTTTATATGGCTCGGAAATGTCCAGCTGGGATCGATCGGTCACTTCCTCAAAATCTGGGCTCTTGTTCAAAGCACAGCGTAACCTCGTCTTCCACGTGGCTGGCTCAGCTTTGTCCCCCTCTTTAAACTTCCCTTTAAAAACTGCCCAGGCCTGAAGAAAGAGAGAGAAACACAGTCAACACAGAGGGACACAAACCACAGAGTTCAGCATGAAGCCAGGACTGCAAACCCCCTCCTCCCCAGAGGCTTTCTTGGCCATCGACTCTTGTTCAAGGTCAGCACTCCATGGGACTTCAGGGAGACCACTTTGTCTACTGTATCTGAAGAGACCAGAGCAACACTCTGCAAAGCCAGAATTTGAACCCATGCCCCCAGCTCCCCACACCCTGGGATACATCTTTGGCAAACTCCTTCTCTGGCTTGACGTCATGATGCTTGAAGAGAAAGGTGCGCATGGCTTCACCAGTATGCTCAAAACAAAGACTTTCTGCTTTTTCAGATAAAGCCCTGAGCATGAAAAGGGAACCATGTGAAAGTTTGAATGTGACCACCATTCTTTCCTTTTAATAGAAATTTTGTTTTGCATTTTTTGCCTGATCCTGGCCATTTAAAACGCAATGGATTGCTCTCCCTGTTAAATGTCTCTGTTTTTCTTCTGTGGTTTCTTTATAGCTAATTTTCCTGACCTGTCTAAAGCTTATGATATAAGCAAAGACCAAAAATTCAAAGCAGGGGCTCAGTCAATACAATGCTTGCCATGCAAACATGTTCAAATCCCCAATGCCCACAGAAAAAGCTGGGTATGTGTGTCTGTGATCCCAGCACTGTGGACACGATAACAGAAGGATCCCTAGGGCTCACCAGCAGCCAAGCTAGCCTAATCTGTAAGCTCCAGGTTCAGTGAGAGACTTTGTATAAAGATCTGAGGTGGAAGGCGATAGACAAAGACACCAACCCAGGACCCCTGGCTTCCAAAGGCACACACACCAGGGCACATGCACATCTATGACTCCAGGGAACTCTGAGGTTCAACGCCAGTGCTCTCTGAACTGTTGATGCCAGATTCTGTATCTCTGCTCAGCAAGAAGCTGGAAGAACATTCCTACCGCTGAGCCTGAGTGGCCACTTCCTCTCTGACATAGTTGTAACCCACTTTTAGAAAGATTTTTTAAGTAGATGGTTTCCAACTCTGGCCTTTATTGTAAACTGCACTGCGGGCCACTTACTGGCTTGTGGACTGTTGTGAATTCAAAGGCAGAAAAGAACAACTGGCAGACTATAACAGTGATGTCAGGGTTGTTTGTGATTACTGGAAGGTTCTGCCTCTTTGCCGCTGATGCTCAGAGTGGTCCCCACAGTGAGGACCACTCAACACACTGTCTAAAGCATTTTCCAGCAGTACCTCCCCCTGGAGATAGCCATCCAGGACATCTGCCACAGAAGTAAAGACCCCTCTCTAAACCACTGAGTGAGTCCATGCTCCAACAGCGCCTGAGGAGACACAGAGGCCACAGCAGTGCTGTAGTCAGTGGGTCCATGATGGAACTGTCCTGCCCCAACAGCGCCGCCCTGTTCATTCCGTCATTCGGGGCTCACGCTTCCTCTGCGAGGAAGGCCTGGAGGCTGCTACCATCAAACCAGACTCCACAGTCAGGAAGCATCCTGACAGCAAGGGCCTGCCCTGAGCCTTGCTACATCTGGCCAAAGACCAGCTCTACAGAACTGTCTTGACTGCCTGGTCTCTCGGGGTCACCCAGCGCCGAAGCTCCAGAGTAGGTCATGCTGGGACTCACTGCTTGGACTTTTTCCTCAGCTGACATTTAAAAAGCAATACCAGGAATGTACCTCAGCTGATAAGAGTGTTTGCCATGAGTGCATGAAGCCTTGGGTTCAATCCTCAGTGCTACATAAACCAGGTATGGTGGCCCACACAAGCAATCCGAGCATTCAGGAAGTAGAGGCAGGAGGATCCAGAGTTCAAGATCATCCTCAGCTACATAGCAAGCTTGAGGTCGGCCTGAACTATGTAAGTCCCAGACTCGAAACAAAATAAAAAATTAGCTCCTGTTTCTTCCTTCAAGGCCCTCTGTGTATTGGGTGGTGTGGTCGCTAGACCTATGACCAGTAGGGCCCAGGGAATCTCAGCCCTTGCCTGATTGATGTAAGCTCAGAGTCTTTTCATTCTCCATCTGTGGTCTACACAGGAAGCAGGCCCCAAGACACTGCCTGCAGACAGCACTGGACTCTCTGGGATAATCCCTTTCCCTCCCCCCAAAAAAGCAAAGCATAAACCTTTTCCTTCACAGCCACATTTTTTAAAGGTTTTTAATTGTCTGAGAATAGCAGGTTTCCTACTTCACCAAAAAATCCCTAACATGGCTCTATCTGCCCAAAGTCTCAACACAGGGTCCCTTCAACTGTCAAGAGGAGTCTGGCTGATGATGCAGAGACACTCCACCCCACACAGAACAGCTCAGAAAAGCCTCTCTTTGCTCTGTGTCTCCTGGACTGTCCCCCCCTCCCCACACGCACTCGCCTCCCCATCTGGTGGGCACCCGTTTGTCTCCCGCCATTCCTGCCGAGATTGTTGTCTCATTTCAGATTGCCACACAGAGCGGCTGCGTAACCAACGGAAACACTGGGAATCTTGCGTGTTCTTCTCAATGCTGTTGAAACGGCTTGTTGGCCATGAAGAGCGTTGCATAAGATGCATAAATCTGGGGCTTTATTTCAGGACTCCTGGTTTGCTGAAACAGGGAACTGGCTGAAGAGAGACTCACTGTCTCCTGCAACAAATGAGACCCCTGGTCCAGCACTCTGCCTTTTCTCACCATGATGGTCGTCCCGCCAATGCCCTGCACCTCAGGGCAAGTGTCAATGTTGTCGTCACCAGCTCAGTCCGGGGTCTCATTGGAAAGGGGAGACTGTGCCCCAGAGTGCAGCATTCAAGGCAGTTTGGGCAGTTGCAGTGCTCTGCAGGCTGGGCTTCCCCCCTTGATCCCAGTCTTGAGTCAGTTCTGGTCCTCAGCAGTTCAATTTGCCTTCCTCCCCCACCCCCAGCTCCCCTGAACACACAGAACTAAAGGCAGTGGTTTCCAGCCTGGGCTCTGGGTCAGGCCACCCAGGCTGCAGCTGTTCACAAAGTAGAAGTCTGGGCTGACCACGACCTGTAGCCCTGAAACTCCCAGAGAGAAATGCAATGCCTAGGGCCTTAGGAGCACCCGCTTTGACTGTGACAACCCACAGGGGGTCCTGACCCAGCCTGCCTGCAGAGCTGGGCTGGGCTGATCCTTAGGGAGAAACCACCCTACTTCTCAGTACAATCAAGGGTTAAGACCTTGAACCACCTGACCCCAGATGCTGGCTATATCATACAGGGGCTATGAGACCTGGAGAAGCCACATCTCCTCCCAGCACCACTGCAGAATGTCAACAGGAATATCACCCGCCACACAGGATGAGATGAGGAAAAGAAAAGACTAATTCAAGCTGGCTCTCACCCCAGCTGTCTGACCTGCTCTCAGTGGTAGCACTGACTCCTCTCAGAAGGGGAAACAGCAGGGGCAAGCTCAGGACGCCTGCCCCTCAAACCCTGACCCAGAAGCAATGATGGAAGCCTGTCGCCCTTTCCGCTGACCCTGTCATTCCAAGCAGGAGTCTCACTTTGACAGAAGCCCTCCATAGTACACCGAGCGGAGCCTGGCAGGACGTCAAGGCACGGGGGTGCAGGATGGGTGGGGAAAGCACACTTGGCTTCACAGGGGAACATGCTAGAGCCAAGCACTCTTCAGTGTTTCCCTTTAAAAACTGGGTCAATTGTTTAGTCGTCAGGAGACTCTAGAGTCAGGGAGAAATCTGAAACCCCCGCGTGGGGATGCAGGTGCCTTTTACCTTGAAGATGGAAGCATCCACTTCCTGATTGTAATCCTGCTTGCCGGCATGCTTCCAAGGGATACGGAACATGGTCTTCTCGTCGCTTTCCCATATCAGCCCTGGGTACAGGCTGCTGTCAATCTGCTCAATCAGCCACTGCCGGAGCCGACGCCCGCCATTCCGGTCACACATCCTTGGAAAGAAACAGATCTCTTACTATAATAAATGTGCCTTTCATGAGTCACGGGGACCCCAGAACGGACAGGAAGATCAGAGATCCACACAAAGCTGCTGGCTTGGGAGAAGTCTGGGCCGGTGCCAAGAGAAAACAGTGGCGACCCATGACCCTAAACCCAAATGAAAACTGAAAGCCCGAGGGACCCAGAGCTGCCTGTCCGAAGGTGTGCCCCACCCATGGCTCTGGCTGTGTGTCCCAGCTCTCCCTGATCTCCTGTGTCAGAAAGACACTGAGGGCACCTGCAAAGAAGCAGCCGCTCTTAGACGATGTTGTACTTTGCTACGAGCTGCCCACCGCTCTGAGAACGAGCCTAACCACTGATACCCAGGGGCTGTTGTCCCTGGCAGACTTTAACCCCGGCACCTCCTGAGAAAGGGGGCACCCTCAAGGGTACCCCCTCTTACAGGTTGTCCTTTCCTCGCTGGCGTGGTAACAGCAATGTAGAAGAGTATAGGGCCTTATTCCCACTGGGAATGAGTCAGAGCTGAAGTCATGTTCCAGCTAGGTGACCTTAAAGCCATTTAACCTTGTTGGGGATTCAGTCTGGGTGATGAGCGTAAAGTACCTGCATCAGGGCCTGTGCCCTAGAGGACTCCTCCAGTAACACAGATCCTCAGGGACTCTTGTGACCAACCCTAGACGAGAGCAAGGCACGGTACAAAGCCAACTCAGGGGCTCTGTTTCCAGGCCCTACCATCCCCAGACACCTGATGGCATCCTTGGACATTCTCGCCAGCACTGCCAGATAAACATTCCCTGCCGACTGGGGAAAGAGAGCACTTGCGCCCTGAGTCTTGCAGCCAGCGTTTACTAGAACAGCCTGGAAATCCCCACGGCAGTTGGACAGATGCCCACCCCAAAAACTAGAACACAGCATTTCTAGCCTTCCAATTAAAATGTGACCTCTTCGGGCAGGAAAGAAGTCATCAGCAGTGAGGAGACACGATATCTCCAAGGACATGATTACGTCCAGAGCCAGCATGGCCCACAAAGCAAAACGGCAGTCAGGAGTGTTGGGAAGAGCTGCGCAGGTCAGAAACTCCAGGCCACTGTAGGTGGCAGCGGGAGAAGGAAAGCAGGCAGCGTCCTGAGAAGAGGGAGGTGAGATCTCTTCAGGGCTGGCTTAGCTTTTCCACCCAACAGCCCCAGTGGCCACCTGTGGGCTTAGAAGTGGGTGAGGGCTGAAGTGAAGATGGTCTCTGGTTCTGTTTTTGTTTTTATTTTTGAAACAGGGTCTCATATCCCAAGTCGATCTCCAACTCCCTGGGTAGCTGAAGATGGCCTTGAACTCCTGATCCTCCTGCCTCCATTCCCCACTTTACAGGGACTAAACCCAGAGTTTGTGCGTGCTAGGCAAGAGCTCTTGCCACCTGAGCCACATCTCAAGAAAAAACTGCACTTTGGCTGGGAAATCCTGACCTCAGTCAGCAAAGGCTCTTCTCCTTGGGAAGCCATTTGATTCCCAGCCTGAAGACCTTCACCAGAAAAGCAGGGGAAGAGGGGATACATCAAGAAACCCAGAATTCTAAAACAACTGTGCTTACAAGTGACGAACCAGAAAAGAATACCTGAGTAGAGAAATAAAATGCCACCAGATACCCCCCAAAAGCAAGTAGGGTGCTAGCTCCAACAGCTTGCTCTAGGGAAGACAGAGGAGACTCTCCTGACTTGATAGTATCTTATGAGGTCTGCAAGGATAAATGTGGGTGGGAGCAGAGTGGGGGGCTCAGGATACAGCAGAGGAACTGGTCTCTAAGGAGATGTCAATCAGAAGCCATCTCAACTTCCCCCCGGAGATGGATTTGTAAACCACAGGCCCTGGCACCTGAGCCCTGAAATCTAAAGAGAATTCACTGGCAGGGCTAGACCTCTTTCCAGAAAAAAAAAAGAGAAAGAAAGAAAGAAAGGAAGAAAGAAAGGAAGGAAGGAAGATAGATCCAAGCCTGGAACTTTTTCATCAGGGTTCCTCCGATGACCAACACCCCAGAACCGTGAAGGACACCTGCCATAGAAGGTGACAGAGAAAAGAACGGCGTCACTGGAAGGAAAGGTGAATCACAGATTGTGAAAGTTGGGAGGTTAAAATCCTCTAACCCAGCTTCCTCTTCGCTCAAAAGAGGAGAAACTTGGAGGGACAGCTGTCCCCTGGGCACGGCACAAACCGTCAGCACTGTCCCCAGCTCCCAGAAGTGATTTTATTCATTCTACAGACAGAAGCTTCAGCTGGAATCTGAATCTCAGCACACAGACAATCCTTTCTATTTCCTCTACAGTCACCTCTGAGGTCCTAGGCAGGCAGAGCCTGACCCCTTTATAACTATGGACAATAATAACTTACAAACACGCTCACATGATCGTAGCTTCCTCTTCTTGATGTTAAGGGAGCATTCCCTCTCTTGGCCCAGTCCTGTCTACAGCTAACCCAAAGCCAGAGCACTAAGTCCCGGCCAGGCTTCTCACACGGCAGTTGAGGCAGAGGCTCGCCCCACACAGATGTCAGCATCTCCACCAGTCATATGTAGCAGGGCTCACCCCAGGCCATCTCCTTCCTTCAGCCCTGGGCACCACTCTGGCTCCTACGAAGCGGAAATATCCATCACGGCCATTTCTCTCGCGTGTGCCCCAAGCTTCCTCTAGCCACTGAATTACTCCCAGATCTTCATGAAGGAGCCTTGCCATAGCTTAAAAGAACAACCTAGAATTGTCATGTGACTGCTCTTAACTTTGACTTTAAAAGAAAAAAGTGGGGGCCATTGGTGGTTCAGCCTGAAACCCTAACTCTCAGGAAGATACGGCAGGAGGATCTCCAGATTTCCCAAACGAACCTGGGCTACAGGGTGAAACCCTGTCTCGAAACAAATAATAACAATAAAAAAAAAAAACAAGCTATGGGGAAAGAATTTTAAAATTCTAGAACATTTATGGCTAGTTTCTATTAGTTTCTACCCCCTGAACCCCGTCCCAGCTGTGGCTATGGAACCCTTCTCACCAGGAACAGTCTTCCCTACAGCCTGGGGCCACGCTCACAACAAACCAGTCCTGGCAGCTGCGACCCACACGGAACAGAACTTTCCTGCCAGGGTCAACTGGGGTAAGGCGCAGTCAGTCCTGCACCACTGGGCAATCAGACAGCCACTAGTCAGAATCAACGCCTGTCGACCCCTGGGCAAGCCCACGCTTTGGATAGTTCACTCTTGGTAACCGGGCTGCCTGCCGCGCAGAGATTGGCAGGTCTTACATTACAGGGGGTCACTGTTTCTCTTCATCATCAAGTTGCCCATCAGGCAAATTTTAAGAGGAAAGGCTGGGGGAGAAGGTGGCTGTTGTGGTGATTGCTGTTTTAAGAAGCCGTCAGTCTTCGGGAACAGGCACCTGCTAACGTGCTGTACACTTCGTCTGGGAACGAGTGGGAGAGGCAGCCCCGGCCTGCGCGCCCTCCCCGACCGCGTCCTACCTGCTGCTGATTCCCACGCTGCCCGCGCCTCCGCGACCGGCCGCGGGCTACTGGATAGACGCACGCGCCCCTTTAAGGACTGGGCGGGGGCGAGGGCGGGTCCCACTCGTGCGGAGCGACGGTCGCACGAACCAATGGTGCGCGGCAGGGACGCGGGCACCGCCCAATCAAAGAGTCCCGCTAGGTCCGCGTTCTCTGAAGCGCTGGCCTTTCCGAGAAATCACTTCTGCGAGTCCTGGCGCCCCATTGAGCCCTTTTTCTCCCTTTACCCCGGGGGCGGCGCGGGAGGGGGCTGCCCCAAGGAAGGGTTGGGGGACTGGGGCGTCCTCCCAGGATCAAGACGGCTGGTAGTGCGCACAGTTCATTCTTGCGGTGTGGCTAAGGTTCCAGGGCGCCCCTGTCTCAAGCACGTGTCCGGGGGCTGCCCTGGGTGTCACCTGCCGGGATTGGGGTTGCAGAGCAAAGGCCGGTCCCAGAGCTGCGTAGTGGACGACAGCTAACTTCCACCGGCCCTAGTGGAAGGAGGATGACCACCTGAAACTGCCCTGGGGGCCCGGGAAACCTGGGGCGTCGCACGCGTTGGGGCTGGGATGCCACCCTGGAAGGCTCCGCAAACATTCTTTGTCTTGTGCCCCCAGTGGTGTCAGGAACCGGGCCGGAGCCTGTTCCTAGCCTGAATAGGAAGTGAGGGAGAGGAGCCTTAAGTGAGGTAACTGACTTTTACTGCCTACTGCCAATCACTCACCTATGGCCACGTTTGCCGGACTCATTCAAATGGGTTTTCAAAGAGGGAAATGTTGGAACCAGGACAAGGACTTTTAATTGGCCCCCAGATACAAGAAGTACACAGCTAAGTTTCAAATAAATACAAATTCAAGTAAGAATTTTCCAGTCTTCTAATTCTAATTTATCCTAATGAGCCTGTTGGTACACCTGAAGGGCATTTGTGAGATATAGATTGTCAGTTGTTAATTCACTGATCAATACTGTCCAAAAGTCAAGAGCCAAGTGGAGTTCCCTGAAGCCAAAGAATTACAAATAAAACACTACTTTTCAAAACTCCAACTCGAGTAGTGTGGGAGTGTTTTAACGTGTTTTCTGTGGTGAAGCCAGAGTCCAGAAATCAGAGACGCTCTACAAATTCCCACAACAGACCCCCATATATGCCCCTTATGGATTGATGCAGATTTTCCTACCTACAAATGTTGTCAGAGGCACAAAACTCAAATGTCCAGCCAGCCTGCCTGCTTCTTAGCTAAAGGTAGAGAGCGCTAAGGGAAACCAGCCCCAGCATGTGGTCCTGGCAGCAGGTGTCACTGTGCACACTGCAGGACACCAGTCTAGCCTGCCTGACAGCTGTCCCCTGTCCACTGTCCTGAGGCCACGTGTGCTTCAGGAGCGGCTGCCTACTCTATGTTTGCTAATGTTTGCACAGAAGTCCGACACATATTCGCTGACAGCACAGGTTTCCTCTCGGCCCTAAGAGAACCCAAGCCTGCAATGGGCACTGACTCGTGGGTGGACACTGGCAGGGTCTTTGCAGGTGGAAGCATGAAAGTGGTGTCTCAAAAGAGCCACGTGTAAATGTCCTACGTGTCAGAGGTGGTCGCTCAGGAGGACTGTGGGATCCTGCCTCTCACAGCCTCCAGGGAGACAGAGGGATCTTGGGAGACAGGCATAGGCATATCTCTCTAATGCTGACGCTAGGTCACAACACCACAGAAGAGAAGAGGCATCTGCCGGGCTTACCTCAGGAAAAGAGCCCCCAAAATGTTCTGAGAGAGGCCATCAGCACCTCCCAGCTCCTCAAGGAAGGCAGCTGAACATGTTTTCTACATCTGCAGGGCACACCCTCCCAGTAAGACCTAGTCACTGCTACAGTGACCGGACCTCTTCTGAGGGCCCCTGGCATGAACATTCTCACCAAATCTGTCTCTCTATCTCTGTCTCTCTCCCTGTCTCTGTCTCTCTCCCTGTCTCTGTCTCTCTCCCTGTCTCACTCTCTCTTTCTCTCCTTGTCTCACTCTCTCTCTTTCTCGCCCTGTCTCACTCTCTCTCTGTTTCTCTCTGTGTGTCTGTCTCTCTCTCTCAAACACACACACACATATGTCTTCTTGTCACCTAAAAGAGTGTCTCCTTCCCATTCACCGTCTGTGGCCACTAGACCAAAAACAGGCATTCCCCACCCATAGGTGTCAAAGGGCTATGGTCAGGGTGTCAGTAGGGCCTTCTGAAGACTCCAGGAACAATCTGTGCCTGGAGGGCCCATCTCCCAGAGGAATTCTTGGCTTCTGGCCTTATTCATCTCCAAAGCAAGCAATAAGCAGACAAGTCCTCCTCATGTCTGATCATGTCCCTGGCTCTTCTCTGCAACCTCTCTGTTCCACTAAGAGCTTTGTGACTGTATTAGGCTCAGCTGGATGATCCAGGGTCATTGCCCTAAAGTCAGCTGAGCACCAGCCCTGGCATCATTCCGGTTCTGTGGATTTTGACTTGGGCATCCTCGAGGGACCATTGTTCAAGACCCAGCTTCAGGCCTTTTTGCTGTGCCAGCCTTCACAGACCTTAATTTTAAAAACCCAGATTCCAGTGACACTGCCATCTTTAACACAGCACATTGCACATCTTTTTGTTTATTTTAAATTTGTGTCCATATTGGGGGGGGGGGCAGTGTGCACACACGTTTGTGAGTACGGATGTCAACAGAGGCCAAAAGAGGACAGCGGATTCCCAGGAGCTGGAGTTACTAACAGTTGTGAACTGGTAGACATAGGTGCTGGGAACCCCCCAACAGACTTTAGGTGGTGGAGCAGGCAGATGAGAAAGGCTTTGAAAGAATGCACTTTACTGGGGCTCACCCACCATAAATAAAAACAATAAAGTATGAGCTGGCATTCGGAGTGTGGGAGGAAGAAAAGCTGGAGAGACAGTGTGTCATCTAGAACATCTAAGCCAGAGATGGTAGGGTATGCCGGGCACCCCAGCGCTCAGGAAGCTGGGGCAAGAGGACCGGAGTTCATGCTCAGCCTGCGCTACACCCTGAGCATCTGTCTCAAAAAGAAAAAGAAAGGGCTTCTACTCAGAACATTTCTTAAAATTCCTGTGAGTCAATAAGAAAAAGGCAAACTGAGCGTGGCGACAGCTCTGTGGCGGATCCCTTGCTTGACCTGAGCAGGGCCCTGGGTTCCAGAGCCAGCACCCTGAGAAAACAACTTCCCATGTTAATCAGTGCCTGCCGATTCCTCCACTCCCCGAGGAGAATCCTGTGCTCTGGTGAGTTCCCAGAGGCCAGTTCATCTCGGTCTGAACAACCCCTCCTCGGCTCGGCGCACACCCTCAGCAGTGCCTGGGCTGTGGCAGTATCAGTCACCCTGGCACTGGTTGTGGAAGAGTCCGTGGGCATTGTGTCCGCCTCCTGCTGCAGTTGCTGTGCAGCCACGGTTTATCCCTTCCAGCCCAGGCAAGTGATCAGGATTGTTTTCTCCGAGATTATTTATTTGCATAAAGCCTCTGGGGTCATTAATGGCCTCAAAATCTCTTCCTGAGGAGAGGGACACAAAACAAATGCTAATTTTGAGCTGATCCCGCTTACTGGAATATCAGCAGTAAGTCGGCTTAATTTACTAAGCCCTGAATGCATAGGCTTGTCTCCAGGAAGCAAGCAGCCAGAAAGAGAGAGAGTGGAGGAGGGGCAAATAAGGAAAAGAGGGAGAAAGGGGAGGAAGGGACGGAAGGAAAGAGGAAGGGAGGAAGAAAAATAAAAGGTTAAACAGCCGCAACACTAAGAGTAGCCTAGAAACCCGGCGAAAACGGTCAAAATCACACTCGGGAACATAGATTGAAGCTGGCAATAAGGCGATGCTGCCCACTCCCCAGAACGACTAGATCATAAAGCGACAGCTCAGACGCTGGCGAAGATGTACAGCAATGGAACTGTCATTCCTGGCAACAACTTTGGCAAGTCAGATGGAGCCTCCTCTAAGCCAGGAAAGCCAGCTGCTAGACACATGCCAGAGAAATAACGTCAGGGAGCCCACAGAGAGGGGGTACAGCTGCATTTACACACCCCAAACTTCAGACCTGAGCGCCAGGGCCATAGCTCCGTTGGTAAATCCCTTACATAGGCACAAAGCCCTGGATTGGTCCCCAGCTGTATAAGCCAGGGAGGCTGGCACGTCCCTACAATCCTAGAACACGGGAGACAGAGGCAGGAAGATCAGAAGTTCAAGGTCACCCTCAGCTGTGTTAGTAAGTTCAAGGCCAAACTTCTGTATAAGAACTTGTCAAAAAATAAGTCTTCAGAGGGAAAAGAATCACAAGTTTCTCAGAACAGAGTCAGGACAACTGCTGTGGTAGTTTGAATAAGAATGGCCCCCAGAGGTCCATATATTTGAGTGTTCAGTCACCAGGGAGCGGCTATTTGAAAGGAGGAGAAGGATTAGGAGGTGCAGCGTTGTTGGAGCAAGTGTGTCTGTCACAGGTGGTGGATTTGAGGTTTCAAAAGCCCATCCCAGGCCCAGAGTCAGTCCCTCTCCTCTCTTCTCCTCTCCTCTCCTCTCCTCTCCTCTCCTCTCCTCCTCTCCTCTCCTCTCCTCTCTTTGCCTCCACTTCTCTTCCCTCTCCTCCCTCTCTCTCCCCTACCCTTCCCCCCCACCCCCACCTACAGATCAGGATGTAGCTCCCAGTTACTGCTCCAGCACCTACCTTCTTCACCATGTTCCCTGCCAATGCTGATAAGGAACTAAACCTCTGAAACTGTAACCAAGCCCCAGTTAAACGTTGTCTGTTCTAAGCGTTGCCTTGGTCACAGTGTCTCTTCACAGCAATAGAACAGTGACTAGGACAAACACCAAACCTCAACAACCCTCTTGGCTCAGTCCTTGGATAAGACACTGCAGTAAACAGAACAGGCTACTCGGCATTCCCCCACAGGATGGATCTCTGACACCGGGCTCGGGGAAGGATGCAGACAGAGGCACCAGAGTGACAGGCTAGCACCTGTGAAGATAGAAGAGAGCCCCTGTGGGAGGGGGTGGGGATGCGTGGGAATTGAGACCACTGGACTCATTGGGTTTCTTTCAGATCTAAAAATCAGGAAAAGGAAACACTGGAGATGCTGTGCAGAGTGGGGGCTTTCTGCATCCACCTGAGCGGTGTGGACGCAGGAGTGGACATGCACAGCAAAGCCATCCTGCTGTGCACTCGAGCTGACAGGACACAAATACACAAAGGTCCACGGCTGAAGGTGCCAGTCAGCCAGGGGCAGAATGTTCCTAGGACAGGAAAGAAGATGTGAGTCCCAGGCTGCAGGTGCAGAGCTTCGGGTGACTCACCTGGGAAAGGCAAAGAGAACATCAAAGTTTATAGTTAATCCCAAAAGATAAGGAAGGATTAATTCATTCTTTTGCTGAGCTCAAAGCACAGGACCCCAGTTTATCAGGGTGCTCAATGCCATATGCATGCATTTGTGTGTGCATGTGTATGTGTCTGTGCATATGTGTGTGTATGTGTACTCATGTGCAGATGGATTTTTTTTCCATGCAAGAAGCACCTACCAATAAAAGTGGGATTGCCTCAAGCTGGCTAATTGGGACTTTGCGATGGCCCTAGAAGAAGGTATTCAGAACTGGGGCAAAACTTAGCTGTGCTGCAAGGGAAGACCTTTGCCCTGCTTTCTTAGCCCCAGTTTTCTTTTACTGGATCCATCTGTTCTATTTGCTCAAGGTGGACTTGGATGATAATTGACTAGTCGATAACATTGCCCCATCTATTTCTTTACTCTAGAGAGGAAACAAGTCAACCCTGAGATCCCTGTGCTTAGCTGTAAGTCAAAACCCACAACTGTCGAGGGCACATTGGTGCATTTATCAGATGCTTATTACATGCCCAAAGTGTGCTAGATATCATGTTCGGGGCATGCCTGAAAAAAAAAAAAGCACTAAAGCAGATGAAGAGTTAAGATAAAGGGAGATGGGCTGGAGAGATGGCTTACTGGTTAAGAGCATTGCGTGCTCTTCCAAAGGTCCTGAGTTCAATTCCCAGCAACCACATGGTGGCTCACAACCATCTGTAAAGAGGTCTGGCGCCCTCTACAGGCACACAGACAGAATATTGTATACATAATAAATAAATAAATAAATATTTAAAAAAAAAAGATAAAGGGAGAAGCCCAGCAGTGGTGGCGCACACCTTTCATCCCAGTACTCCTGAGGCAGAGGCAGGCAGATCTCTGTGAGTTCGAGGTCAGCCTGGTCTCCAAAGCCGGCCTGGTCCAGGACAACCAGGGATGTTACACAGAGAAACACTGCAAAGGTAGGAAAGGGTCACTTGTATTTATTATCAATGGAAAGGCCTAAAACAGTCCAGTAAAGAGCAGGTCTCCCAAGTAAAGGGATTGTAATCATAGATGGGACTATTGGGATATCAGGAACCATTGCCTAGAAATAGCAATTTACTGAAAATACAGATTTTTGCTGGGTATGGTGTTGCAGACCTGTAATTCAAGCACTTGGTGAGGGGG
Organism: Alexandromys fortis; assembly: GCF_014885135.2. NCBI lineage: Eukaryota > Metazoa > Chordata > Mammalia > Rodentia > Cricetidae > Alexandromys > Alexandromys fortis. The sequence goes on along the minus strand of NW_026068038.1, from coordinate 1,162,236 downwards.
GTGTAGACGAATCAAAGTTCAAGGTCATCCTCAACTACTTAGTGAGTTAGAGACCAGTTCAGGCTACAAGAGCCCCTGTCTCCAAAAGAATACCCTTCTTTAAAGAGTCAGAGGTAACTTTAGTGTCCCTGTGTCAGCTGGCGGTGGTGGTGACTCAGCCCATCATCTTCAAGTCAACTTCACTGTTGCCTGGTGGGTCTTCAGTGAGCTTCAGTGAGGACAGGACAGCCACCCTGAGAGGCAGTTTCTCCTGTGTCCCTTCCATGATGCTCTCTGTCCTTACAGGGCTGGCAGAAGTGCTGCAGGGGACTTCCCACCAAAGACTCCTGCAAAGAAGGCTCACAAGGCATAGTTGACATCCAGGTTCTGAGGTTGTGAGGGACCCATGGGCTGTCAGCACGCTAGAACTCAGTGCAGATGAAAGGGAACCGCTGTGCCGAGCAGCCTTAAATGCTAATAGCAGTTTAATAACTAAACTCTGCAATTCCCTCCCCCTGACTTGCAAAACGCTTGCTTGGGCAAGTTTTTGTTATCCCCACTTCATAGATGGAAAAACTGAGGTTCAGCAGGCTCGGGCCTCTTGCCTTCAAATCCCAAGCTCTCCACTCCTCCACCATGTCCCGCTCAGGGGACACAGGTGCAGCCCAGAGTACAGGGGTGTAATTCACACCTCTGTTTCCTCTTCTACGAAGTGAAAGCTTTGAGCTCAGTCGGGTCTAATAGCCTCAGCCAGTTCAGGCTTGGTGGCACATACCTACTGTCACAGCCCACGAGAGCGAGGGGCAGGAGAATTGCAAGTTGGAGGCTCCGTCTCATAATGACAAAAGAACGACAGCAGTTTTATCCAGCCTATGGTTTTATGTAAACATCTACAAACTGAAAAGGAGCCAACCAGATACCAGGCGAGGAGAGGCTGGGTACAGGACATGCATGGCTGACCAGGACCAGCAAGTCATTTCCTTCCTGGCAGCTTTCTTGTTCTGTGCTCCTCACTCTTACCCCTGTGACCCGCTCATGCAAATAAACGTGTGGTCACTTGGGAGCCAAGCTCGGGTTGTGTTCGTAGGACACCTGCTTGGCCTCTGCTCAGGGACTCCTCAGAAGCCGGGCTTGAGGCAGGTGTGAGCAGGTCCGCCTGCAGGGAAGCTCCTTCACTCTGCTTGAGGACCACTCTGGGGTTTCTCCTGGACCTCAAGGGTTAAAAATAATCCCTTCGTGAGACAGCTCCAGGGACTCCTGTTTGGATGTAGGCAGATGGAAACCTGGTGTTTCAGGGAAATTGTGAACACGGGGGGGGGGGGGGCATACATGCATGCTGCTCCTCAGAGCTAACCTGCCCTTCGCTGGCTGGAACAGGCCAGTGGCTCCTCCAACCTCTGGAGCTCAGATTCCTTTCTCCCCCGGAGTTTCTTCTTGGCTCTTATGACCTTACCACTGAGTGGACTCTGTTATTAGCTATTTCAACATACAAGTTTCCACAAACGTCTCACACAACTGTTAATTGCTCAGTGCACACCTGTCAGGAGCAAGGTCCTTTCTGCTTCCCTGCAGCAGCATGCCAGCCACCTACCAGGACCTTGAGCCTGTTGGGCAGAGTGGCCACGTACCCGCAATCCCAGTATTACAGAGACTAAGGCAGGAGAATTGCCTCAAGTTCATAGTCAGCCTGGGCTACAGTGAGAGACTTTGTCTAAAGAAAAAAAGAAAGCCTACATCATAGAAAGCAAAGCGGGACTCTCATTCCACGAGTCAAGATGATTGACACCTAGCCTGATGACTTGTGTTTGAACACTCATGATGGGAGGAGAAAACCTACTTCAATAAGAAAAAAGAAACTTGAGACCATATTTGAATTAATCCAGATTAAAAAAAATGGTGGTGGTGGGACTTTTTTATATTAAAAGTATGATTTATTTTCTATATAATATATGTGAGTGCAGTGCCCAGAGAGGCCATCAGAGGGCAGCAGACCCATCTGGAGCTGGAGTTATCAGCACAGTGTGGGTGCTGGGAACTAAACCTGAGTCCTCTGAAAGAGCGACAAGTGCTCTTGACTGCTGAACCATCTCTCCTGCCTAAATTATGAATTTTTAAGAAGGAAAATTATGCACCATCATTTATAAATACAGACTTCAAAATCTGTGACAAAATATCAGAAAGATCTAGTTGGACACTCCAGCTTCTCTAGAGTGACTGGTTGAGGCTGCACTGAAGGCGCAGGACGTTTGTCTCCTGTGACCCTGACACAGTGTGGTCAGTCAAAGTGAAACAAACAAAACACCATGTGCTGGGCCAAGTGCTTACCATGGTTAAAGTCATCTAACAAAACCCTACAGAGACACCAGGGATGGTGACACACTCTGCTATGCCTGCACTCAGGAGGCTGAGACAGGACAATCATGGGTGTGAGGTCAGCCTGGGCTACATATTCTGACCCTGCCAAGTGTGTGTGTAT